>NC_091459.1:115237017-115598267 GCF_027789765.1 Dendropsophus ebraccatus | reverse complement strand
CATTATTTCATAACAACGGCCGATGTTTTAAAATAACGCCAGAGTAAAACTCTGCATGTCTACAGCCACCACTAGGGGGTGCTCAGGGAATAGGAAAATACACATGTAATAAAACACATCTAGTTAAAAAAAATCTTCATGTTTTGAGCGCCCCCTATTGACATCAGCTATGTCATATGCTATGAGGATGTATTTAGTGTGAGCTCATTCGCCTCATGCTAGCATGCTAGATAAACCATCAACAGGTTGCAATTCACATCTTAAAGGGGTATTCAATACCCTCAAACATAACTTTTGATATGTTGCTGCCCAGCATTACAAAGAAGCTACAAAGTTGCAGATAAAGCCTGCCAGGAAGTTTTTTACATAATCTGTCTCAGAAAGAAGGGGGGGTGGAGGGGGAGACAAAGAAAAACTCACACACAGATTTTTGTGTTTTCAGCAGAAAGCAGCAGCTGAGAAATAGGGGAAGGAGACTGATTAGATAATAACATGTATGCAAGGAATTGTTAGTCTCACCATGGGCCATTACATATCAAAAGTTATGTGGGAGTGGAATACCACTTTAACTACATTTAAATATATATTAGTCTTGATATGTGTATAAGTGTCATTACAATTTCATTTCAATTGAACTGAGCTGCAATACCACACACAAACTGAGGACAAGGGTGGTGCTGTTTCTGGAAGAAAGCAGCTAAGTTTTTATAATCTGGGTAACCCCTTTAAGGGAAGTGTTTAACATGAAGTTCCTTTATATATACAGTGGTTTTCTTCTTTGGACAAAGCCAGTAATGGGGCAGTTTCTAAATCCCCGTGCACCATTTTGCTATACTGAGCTGCTGCAGGGAATGATAAATCCCCTACGAGGTGTTAGCTTTCCATACAGCGCCACCACAGGGGGGAAACAAGCATTACAGAGTGTTCATTCCAATCAATAGTGTGTGAGTGTCATGCAGCACGGATCCCCAGAGAGATGCCCTTGATAACCGCGCTCCTCTCCGGTCAAAGAGATGAGGATTCTGGATCCAGGGACCTCCCCCTCTAATTACTCCGAATGACAAAAATAGGTTTTTCTAAACTGGACAGCCCCTTTAATGCTGCATCACATGACCCCTTTATCGCAGTATGTGTGATGCTGCACATTGCAAACACTTATGCCATTTTCTATACCGGGAAATACATTAAAAAAGGGCAAAAAGGTGCAGCGTGAGGTGGTCCGCAGCCGAGAGCTGTAGGGACAGGAGCGAAACGCCTGGGAAGAGGCTGTGATTGAGAATGACAATAAGAAAGAATGTGCTGTCTGGGCTTCCATACATGAGGGTTTGCTGTTTCCCTGCCCAGCGCGTTTCCCTCCCTCCCTCCTCCCTGTAATTCTGCATTCAGTGCACTGAACAGCGTGAGGAGGTGCGGGAGGCTGGGGCTTTGTCATCTCTCTGCCTGGAGAGACTGCTGGATGTTTGCATTGGAGTCATTGCTGCTTCGCTCCATAATGTGAGCCCAAGTGCCGGCACTTTATACATTTCTATTTTCTTTTCTTTTTTTTTAAAGGCTTGGACCCCCCATTTTTTAAAATACTGTGGTGGTGTGTGGGGGGGCACCTCTTTGCCTCCAGTTGGGGGGGACACCGTGTTAGTTGGTGGCTCCATCGTGGTTCGGATTCGCTGCGTTTCACATCCTTGTTTTCTCCCGGGAGTGTGTGGATTACAAGGTGAACATCTTCGGCATCGTCTTGCTGATCTTTCATTGGAGGGATTGCCATGGCTACAAGTACCACAGGCTCCACAGTGCTGCTCCCCCTCAGCCATGCAGTGCAGCTGCCTATAGACCAGGTAAGCCGATGACTGACAGGGGACGAGGGGGTGGCACGGGGGTCAGATGCACATGAACGCACTGGATTATGGGTCTGCGTCTGTCGGTGACACCGGTGACCTCTCATCTTCTGAACGAGCAATGTGCAGCACAGCCCTGGGCTGATCTATCAGGCTGGGGGGGGGGGGGGGTACTCGCTGACCTATAATTCGCGTCATCATGCGACTTTGTCATTCACAACTTTTTCCTCCTCAGCTGGCGACTTCAGCCGTGTGATGACGAGCATCCAAGTCACTAGAAGGTCTCCTGGTATACGTAAAAGAGTAACCGTCCACATGGTGTGGTACCGAGGAAGAGTCAGTCCCTGTGTCGCCTGACTGTGACAGTCTTACCGCATAAAAGTTGCATAAAATAGGGAAGGAAGGGAAATTGTTACAAATATGAAGGCTATTTTATCTCTTTTTACAATTGTAGCTCCTATGTACATCTGTTTTCGCTTCTGGCATTGCATTGTCAATTACTATGATATAATGAGGGATGTTTATTTTCATTTGGCCTTCAATAAAAAAAAAAAAAAAAATATATATATATATATATATATATATATTATATATAAAATAAGGACGTTTCGGGGTCCCTGACACTGGGCGTTGAACGTCTCCTTACACCTAAGTGTTATTGTCACACTAGTGTGTTGTGACAAGTGGGAGTGCAACTGTCAGGCAGCAGTGTCAACACAGCAACAGATGTGGCCTTATGGATGCAGTGGTGGTCTACCGGATCTCCCCAGCAGAAATCCCCATACCCCGACCACCAAGGTGACTGACTGCTGGGACCTGAGCTGTTGTGGCTGCAGAGTGTTGTGCTGGTGTGAACACACAACAATGCGGCCGGTTGGGGCTGTTATGGCAGTTCTTTAGTTTAACCTCTAATTGCCTGGAGGTGTTTTCCATCTGGGTGTTGTTACGTTTAGTATGTGTACAGTTAAATGGCTGTATGCTTTGTTTTGGGGGGCTTTGTGATGTCGGAGGTCTTTTGTTGTTATGAGGGATAGGGCTTCTACACTGTTATTGTTATTGTTGTCTACAGGGCACATATAGCATTAATAGTATGCATGTTGTAGCTTTATTTTACTTGAGGGTGATTGTGCATAAGACATGGATTATAGGTGCAGTGAGTTGTATTGCCATTTATTATACTGTTTATCTAGTAGTAATAGTACAGTAATAGTAGTAGTACAGTAATAGCACTAGTAGTAGTTCAGAAGTAGTAGTACAGTAATAGTAGTATAAGTAATAGTTGTAGTACAGTAATAATAGCAGTAGTAGTACAGTAATAATAGCAGTAGTACAGTAATAGTAGTATAAGTAATAGTTGTAGTACAGTAATAATAGCAGTAGTAGTACAGTAATAGTAGTATAAGTAATAGTTGTAGTACAGTAATAATAGCAGTAGTAGTACAGTAATAGTAGCAGTAGTACAGTAATAGCACTAGTAGTAGTTCAGAAGTAGTAGTACAGTAATAATAGCAGTAGTACAGTAATAGTAGTATAAGTAATAGTTGTAGTACAGTAATAATAATAATAGTAATAATAATAGTAGTAGTAGTACTACTACTACTACAGTAGTAGTATAATAGTATTAGCAGTAGTAGTAGTACAGTAAAAGTAGTAGTAGCAACAGCAGTAATAGAAGTAGTAGTAGTAATAGTAGCAGTAGTACAGTAATAATAGTAGCAGCAGTAATGGTAGTAGTACAGTTATAGTAGCAGTACAGTAGTAGTATTATCAGTAGTGGTAGTAATAGCAGCAGTAGTAGCAGTAGTAGTAGCAGCAGCAGTAGTAGTAGTAGCAGCAGTAGCAGTAGTAGTAGTAGTAGCAGCAGTAGTAGTAGTAGTAGCAGCAGCAGCAGCAGCAGCAGTAGTAGTACTAGTAGTAAAACAGTAGTAGTAATAGTAGTAGTAGTAATAGTAGCAGCAGTAGTACTACTACTAGTAGTAGTAGTAGTAGTAGTAGTACTAGTAGTAAAACAGTAGTAGTAGTAGTAGTAGTAGTAGTAGTAGTAGTAGTATAATTTAGACGGCTTGTAAGGGTGGTTTCACACACAGTGTTTTCTGGAAAGATGCCTCAGTAAATTTGATGCCAAAGCAAGTAGATTCTTTCTTCCTCCTGAGTCCACTTCTGGAGTTTGCTTAAAAGAACTGCAGAAATGTAAAAGAAAATACAAAACAAGACAAAAAATGTTTATTTAAAATAAAAAAAGGATGTAAATTTTCCTGAGTGGCTCTGCCACCCTGTTATAACCAGAATTAGAATCTAAAGGAATGGGAAGTATGGACATATACTTCTCCTTCTTGCTGGGTGCACTTAGAAACATAGAAACATAGAAGATTGTCGGCAGAAAAAGACCACTGGGTCCATCTAGTCTGCCCTTTTTAGTATTTTCTTTCTTATTATCTTAGGATAGATGTATGTTTATCCCTGGCATGTTTAAATTCTGTTATTGTGGATTTACCAACCACCTCTGCTGGAAGTTTGTTCCAGGTATCTACTACTCTTTCAGTAAAATAATATTTTCTCACATTGCTTCTGATCTTTCCCCCAGATAACCTCTCACTGTGTCCTCTTGTTCTTGAGCTCAGTTTTTTACTAAACACACTTCCCTCCTGAACCTTATTTAGTCCCTTATCATACTTAAAGGTTTCAATCATGTCCCCCCTTTCCCTTCTTTCCTTCTTTCTTGCACTGGTGACTCATTTTAAAGGGGTACTCCGACGGGGGGGGCACTTCCTGGTGTCTGACGCCGCCCGAGACGCTACGTTTTAGGGCCGCTTAGCCACTCAGTGAAGGAGGTGGGATCTGAGCGGACTTGACACGGATCCCACCTCCTTCACTGAGTGGCTGAGCGGCCCTGAGACGTAGTGTCTCGGGCGGCGTCAGACACCAGGAAGCATCCGGGAACCGGGGACCGGAGCGCCGTGATGAGTGACCCGCCGCTGGAACCGGGGAGGTGAGTGGTCGTCTTTTTCCTCAGCCACCTCCTCCCCGGTCCCATCAAAAAAGTGCCCCCCCCTGCTGGAGTTCCCCTTTAAGGCTGTCAGTAATCACTACCCCTAAATCCTTCTCTTCTAAAGCCTTTTCCAACACAGTACTGCCGATGTGATACTCGGATAGAGGATTCCTCCTCCCCAAGTGCATTATTTTACTTCTGACTCAAAGTGGTATTTTTGAAAAAATGCTGTTCTTCGTGACACCTGTCTGAAACTGGTTTTATGCACTATGTTTTTATTGACCTATAGTGAAATATAAAACAGCTACATGCAAAGTGTTTTGGTATGTTATGGCTTTTTGGGGTCTGTGGTGTTTTTTTTTCATACGGTTTCCACATTTGTATATGATTTGAAAATCCTGTGAATAAAAATGCCATAAAGAAGTCATGTTACACTTAAAGGGGTCATGTCACGTTCAGAATGCAGTTCAACCTGCAGGCAGCATCATGTTATAGAGCAGGAGGAGCTGAGCTGATTGATATATAACTTAGTGGAAAAAAGTTCAAGGATAATTTGTTATACTGTATAAACCGGCGGTGCTTCTCAGTGATTGACAGCTGTCTGGTCCTATTCACATTGCAGAGCAGGCATTGTAAGTATGCCAAGTATAGGTATCAATTGGCCTGTGTTACAGTGTGAATCAAGGCACACAAGTGACATATTAGCAGTACTTGGTGCTGTAAGTCGAGCCCTGTCTGTCTATTAAAGAGAGCAGGGATTTTCAGAACAGAGCAGTTGCTGGCCTAGGACACAACAGACCCTAGGCCTTGCCTCTCTGACACTTAAACGATGCATAAAAGTAGATCTTTCCCTGAAATGAAGTCACAGAGTGACTTTTTGGGATGACAAATTCACTTTAAATACCGCTGCTTGGCCTTAAAGGGAATGTGTCATCAAAAAATTAATTATTTTGGTGATGTCTCTTCAAATTTTCAATTTTTCTCTCTATATTATAAAATAATCCTGAGATCTTGCACATTTCGTTATTCAACCCTGGCTAAACTAAGCTGAGACTTCCTGTTGTGTCTGTGGTGATAGGAGGAGGCTGCTGTAAAGTGATCTGTACAGCATTGCAGCTACATGTGACACCTGTAGATAGAGACAATAGTAGCTCCCCATGGAATGACCTCTTCACAGGTCACAGAGTTTGCTGAGAAATGTTTTACATTCATCTCAATGGGACAGACTATATCTATTGTCGTCTATGTCCATGAGACTAGCACGTCAATAAAAAGTTTTAAGAACAGCCCAGGCATGGCAGCCCCCTTAACAATGAACAACTCCAGTCCTCAAGACCCACCAACAGGTCATGTTTTGCGCATATCCCATACAACAAACAGCTGTGGCAGTTACTGGTGCACTGACTATAATTATATCACCTGTGAAATCCTCAAAACAGGACCTGTTGGTGGGTCTTGAGGACTGAAGTTGAGAAACACTGTACTATAGAAAGTGTCAGCCTGAACGCCATGGACATCTCCCCCCCAGCAGCCAGTGCCCTCCTAGGTGTTTTTTGACCCGTCTGTTCTGAAAAATTGGAGGCAACAACCATATCAGATGCAGGATCCTTTATTATTATCAAAATATACTAAAATCTTTCAGAGTTTTTTCCTTGTTGTCTTATCATCTGTCCAAGTCACTAGAAAAACATCACAAATTGTTGGCATAGCGTGACTTCTCCTGTGTTTCCAGTATTTACAATGTGCAGGAGGGTTAAGGTGTCAGGTGACATAAACTCTGTTCCGACTCAGTCATTGGCTGAGCGTGCGTTTACACGTAGCGATAATTCGCCTGATCGTATGATAAACAATTTTGAAGTAACAATTTTTTTATAACGATCAGCGTTTAGACGGAACCATATATCGTACGAAAAAATACTTTTGCAATCGCTTTGCGATCTCTTAAGCCTATCTCGCACATAGGTTAAATCAGTGAATGACTGTTTACACGGAACGATCTGCGAATTTTTTGCGAACGACGATTTAAGAACATGTTGTAAGATCAAAATGAACGATTTCTCGCTCGTCGATTGATCGTTCGCTGCGTTTACACGTACGATTATCGTTCGAATTCATCTGTCTGCCTCCATCCTGCATGATTGATGTACAGGGCCCAGTGCTAGAAGCCTCATAGAAAGGGGGGAGAAGGAGGCAGCGGGCGTACATGCAGCAGCTCAGCCTGGCCTTGAGCTTAGAGAAATAACATGATTTTATAACTCTGTAAACAACCATCAACTAAGATGTATCATTTGTTTTACCCCTCTTTCAGCTATCTGCCTATATCTGTAGCTCTGAGCATGATATAGAACTGGTAGATTCCCTTTAAATAGTTGGCTACGTTCTTGAGGATCCCACAAAATATATGTAGGGAACTTTCTCAGTAGTCATTATGCCCCTCCCTGTTATAAGGAAAGGAACAAGAGGGCTTTTGGGCCTAGATTACCCTGTGACAGGATGGGATGAGCATACTGATTTCTAGTTTATGCCTCCACTTATCTATCATTTTGTAAACTTCTGTGTATATCTGTCTCTTGTTATATACATATACTATTTTTATGCAGAAGGCCCTTTAAAGGGTTAACATGTGTATTGCAGATACGTTAGATATAAGATAATATAAGATTTACATAGCTAGGAGTGCCACTGTTGCTGACTCGCCATGTCATGCATTTGGCTATGGAGGTTATTTTTATAGTTTTTATTGTGGCCTATGGTACAGAACAGCTTGACGTCTGGCGGTCAGAGTCAATAAAAGATTGTGCAGCGGGCAGATCTTGTGTGTCGTGTCCTTATTTATTGTCTACCAGAAGAGAAAACATGCCATGGAACTAAAGTGCTTTATGATTGAGGTTGGGGTGTCAAAGAAATAAGAAATGCTCCTAGAAGTATTTCTATTGAGTAAAACACAACATTTAAAAAAAACTAAAATCAATGGAAAATGCAATCTAAGAATTTATAATCGCTGCGCATCTCGCCACTGCGGACGAATGTTAAGTTACCGGGCCGTGATGTGAAATCTGCAAACACTCTATAACTATCACATGTGATTGAGGGTACCAGTAGTCAATATTATGGGGTACTTTAATGGTAGCTTTAAGGAGTCAGTTTCTTTATTTATTAGAGCCATGAAGGCACATATATATACATTACATACATTACTCCAACATCTTGGCTAAAGGACCATGCGCACCATATTGTCTTGTGTCTTGAAGGGGTTGCTCACCAAAAAAATTTTTTTTTTTTTTCTTTCAAATCAATTTGGTGTCAGAAAGTACCAGAAATTTGTAATTTACTTCTATTAAAAAATCTCAGTATTCTCTCCAGTCTGAACAGCAGGAGAGTTTTTTTGTGGGGATTTGCTACTGTTCTGGACAGTTCTTGACACGGCCAGAGGTAGCAGCAGAGAGCATTATGTCAGACTGAAGAGAATAGACCACTTCCAGCCGGACATACAGCAGCTGATAAGTACTGAAAGACTTGAGATTTTTTTAATAGAAGTAACTTACAAATCTCTGGCACTTGCTGGAACCTGTTGATTTAAAATGTTTTTTTTATTTTTTTTGTGACCTACCCCTTTTTGGTTGGAGAGCTGTGTAAGATGGCGTATCACCAGCACTGTAAGATGGCGTATCACCAGCACTGTAAGATGGCGTATCAACTGCACTGTAACATGGCGTATTACCAGCACTGTAACATGGCATATCACCAGTACTATAAGATGGCGTATCACCAGCACTGTAACATGGCGTATCACCAGCACTGTAACATGGCGTATCACCAGCACTGTAACATGGCGTATCACCAGCACTATAAGATGGCGTATCACTAGCACTGTAAGATGGCGTATCACCAGCACTATAAGATGGCGTATCACTAGCACTATAAGATGGCGTATCACTAGCACTATAAGATGGCGTATCACTAGCACTATAAGATGGCGTATCACCAGCACTATAAGATGGCGTACCACCAGCACCATAAGATGGCGTATCACCAGTACTATAAGATGGCGTATCACCAGCACTATAAGATGGCGTATCACCAGTACTATAAGATGGCGTATCACTAGCACTATAAGATGGCGTATCACCAGTACTATAAGATGGCGTATCACTAGCACTATAAGATGGCGTATCACCAGTACTATAAGATGGCGTATCACCAGTACTATAAGATGGCGTATCACCAGCACTGTAACATGGCGTATCACCAGCACTGTAACATGGCGTATCACCAGCACTGTAACATGGCGTATCACCAGCACTGTAAGATGGCGTATCACCAGCACTGTAAGATGGCGTATCACCAGCACTGTAACATGGCGTATCACCAGCACTATAAGATGGCGTATCACCAGCACTATAAGATGGCGTATCACCAGCACTATAAGATGGCGTATCACTAGCACTATAAGATGGCGTATCACTAGCACTATAAGATGGCGTATCACTAGCACTATAAGATGGCGTATCACCAGCACTATAAGATGGCGTATCACCAGTACTATAAGATGGCGTATCACCAGTACTATAAGAATAGGAAAACCTCTCTGAGTTTGTGCAAAAAACCTTCAGGCCACAGTACAGCATGGAGCATGGAAGGCAATGGGGACCAGCTTATGGATCCGTACACCACAATGCATTCATACACATGAAGCTTTGTAACTAAAACAAGTCAAAAGTCAGCATACAGCATACAACAAGGGTTTTAATGCCAGGAATGATAAGAATTCTTAGAAAACACTGCTCATATTTTACATTGCACGGAGATGTTTGGGAAGACATTGTATGGGGATGGCTGGAGCACAACACAGTCCATTCATTTGGCTCTATACAATCTCTATACCAGTGATTTTCAACTAGTGTGCCGTGGCACACTAGTGTGCCGCGACACATGGTCGAGTGTGCCGCGGGGAAAGTTCCCCAAACTATGGTGCCGCTGTGAAACAGAAGAAAACAATGGGGGAGAGAAACCTGGGGATGGGGGAGAAACAGGGGAGAGAAGCAGGGGGAAAAGAAACGTGGAGATGGGGGAGAGAAACAGCGGAGAGAAGTTTGGTGGAGAGAAGCAGGGGGGAGAGAAGTATGGTGGAGAGAAGCACAGGAGAGAAGCACGGGGGAGAGAAGCACAGGAGAGAAACATGGGGGAGAGAAGCACAGGAGAGAAGCTGGGGGGAGAAGTATGGTGGAGAGAAGCACAGGAGAGAAGTAGGGGGGAGAAGTATGGTGGAGAGAAGCACAGGAGAGAAGTTGGGGGGAGAAGTATGGTGGAGAGAAGCACAGGAGAGAAGTAGGGGGGAGAAGTATGGTGGAGAGAAGCACAGGGGGGAGAAGAAAACAGGCCCAGGTGTCACACTGAGTGAGTATAAATACATTTAGAATCTATATTATTAACTATATGTTTAATATGTACTGTTTTAGTGTCATTTTGTGGCATTTTGGTTGGTGGTGTGCCCCGGGATTTTTTAAGTATAAAAAGTGTGCCGCGGCTCAAAAAAGGTTGAAAATCACTGCTCTATACAATGATGTTGGTGGAGTCATTTGGGGGGAGGGTGTACTGCAAAGTCATCTTTATTTGTTTTTACCCCTAAATGTCAAGCTAACCCTTGAGTATCAAACTAGTTGCTAGGGACAAGATGCATGACAATCCTATTTTACCCATAGCAACCAATCTCTTTTTTGTCAGTAAAAAAAAAAAAAAAAAAAAAACTGGATCAGGCTGTTCAGGTCCCCTCCGATCACTAAAGCAGTGATCACTAAAGGAAGAAGCAGAATGCTAAAATCTACTATATATCAGATTGCCGCACTAGCCTGATGGGGCCCGATCCATAATAAAACCACATTTGAAGAACAGAGAAGAAGATTATTCTGTACTTAGGTTTAATTTTCCCACTTCTAAGTATAATTTCACAGTTCGGTTACCAATTATCAGTAATGAATTGTCCTTCTTATTATCTTGGTATTAATACGAGCCACGCTTATCCTACAAATCATGGCATACACCTATAACCCTGAATTTACATACAGCCTGTGCATTGCAGCCCAATACAATCTGCTGTTACATCCAGAACAGGAATATATGGAGAACTATATTTCTGAAGTATGAGAGTTATTATTATCTCATTTTAGTTTGTCAGTTCGCTGGGTCATATATTATAGGCATGTATTATTATATGTAATTCTGTAATACGCTTTCATT
Organism: Dendropsophus ebraccatus; assembly: GCF_027789765.1. Lineage (NCBI taxonomy): Eukaryota > Metazoa > Chordata > Amphibia > Anura > Hylidae > Dendropsophus > Dendropsophus ebraccatus. Next base: position 115,587,209 of record NC_091459.1, on the reverse strand, counting down.
AGCTGAGCCGCTCCTGCTTCGGCCTGACACTGTGCAGCTGAGGTTAAGAATCTACAAGGAAATTGAATTGTAAGAAGTTACCCCTGGAGCCGTACAGCAAACTATAGATCACTGTTGCGGGGCAGGTTAGGGTTCACACGAAATTTTGTCTATTTCCATATTTTTTTTTTTAAAGGCCTCTGTTGGTTTCTTTGGGATTTAATTTTATTTTCTTAAAAGAAATGCTATAGAAGTGGTTTATTAGGCTATTCGAGTCCTATGTTGTCCTTCTAATAAGACATATTAAAGCTGTCGCCCAGGCTGAGATAAAACACATGACAAATAGGTGTTAATATACTTTAAACTGCTGACAGCCTACTGGAAGACGGCAATGAATTTGTCCTAAGACATAACCTTGAAGGGGTTGTACAGGACGGGAGAACAGAGTCCGCTTTCCTCCTCCCTAGAAACCACCCATGCCCTTAGGCTCTGTCTACCCAACACCCTTCACTTGAATGTGATACCAAACACAAGGCATGAAATACAGTCACACTGATTTTGGAGAAACCATCTATACTGGATATATGTGTGAATAGAGAATGTGAAAGTAAAAGTGTCAGGCCTCATTCACACGTCACTATTTTTCATCAGTATTTGTTGAGTAGATAATAGAGAATCCCTTGCAACCCATTGATTTCTTTGGTGCTATTCATACATCCTGTAAATTTGCAGATCTGCAATCCGCAATGCAAAAAAAATGGGACAGGTTTTAATATGGTCCACCATTGCAGTGCGGACACTTCAAAGTCTATGGGAAAGTGCAAAATTTGCGGAGAGCACATTGCAATCTGCAAAACCATCTGCAAAACCATCCGCAATTCTGGATCAGCATTTTTGGGACATCACCAAGCTTATTTTTGCCTTCCCACTTTTTTTTCTTTTCAGAACTACACCTTTAATTTGCAGATACACAAAATACGGAGCGCACTACGAATGTTTTTTTGCGGATTGCGGATAATAATTTGCCGATTATGAATTTCATTCTTGAAAACATACTGAATGTGTGTGAATGTTGTCTCAGTGTAATAATTAAACCCTCCCCAACTACGTGTGTGTGTGTGTGTGTCTGTGTGTGAGGAGGGGTGTGTGGTCAGACACTGACATAATCTTTGTGAGGTAAAATCTGATCTCCAGAATATTCTACCATTTATTTCTATGGGTCTGTTTTTCCCTAACTCTCTCCTTGTGAGTTCCCACCAGGCCTGTCAGTCATATTTGTGACTGTGATGCTTTGGATCTATGGGGCTGTGTGAGGTGTCATTTTTTGCGCCATAATGTGATCTTTCTATCGGTACCTTGATTGCGCATATACGACTTTTTGATCGCTTTTTATTACAATTTTTCTGGATTTGATGCGACCAAAAATGCGCAATTTTGCACTTTGGGATTTTTTTGCGCTGACGCCGTTTACCGTGCGAGATCAGGAATGTGATTAATTAATAGTTTGGGCGATTACGCACGCGGCGATAGCAAACATGTTTGTTTATTTATTTATTTACTTTTATTTATAACCTGGGAAAAGGGGGGTGATTCAGACTTTTATTAGGGGAGAGGGCTTTTTACTATTAACAACACTTGATCTCTCATAGAGATCTCTGCAGCATAGATATGCTGCAGAGATCCATAAGATCGGCACTCGTTTGCTTTCGGCTGCTGCAGCCGGAAGTAAACGAGTGCCGAGCCGGGGACGGCGCCATCTTGGAGCGGTCCCCGGCCGGCTTCAGAAACGGAGATCGCTCCTCCGGGATAACATCCCGGAGGAGCGATCTCCTCCACTAGACACCAGGGAACGGCTGAATCCGGTAATCGGATGCAGCTGTCATGTTTGACAGCTGCATCTGATTACTGTATTAGCGGGCACGGCGATCGGACCGTGCCCGCTAATACCTACGGTCCCGGGCTACAAGCGGCACCCGGGACCGCCGCGGTTCAGAGCGGGGTTGCCGCGTGGCCCCGCTCTGAACTCCCTTACCGGCATCAGGGCGTAAATTTACGCCCGATGTCGTTAAGGGGTTAAAGGAGAAGCCCGGCAAAATTTTTTATTAAAGTATTGTATTGCCCCCCCCAAAAGTTATACAAATCACCAATATACACTTATTACAGGAAATGCTTATAAAGTGCTTTTTTCTCTGCACTTACTACTGCATCAAGGCTTCACTTCCTGGATAAAATGGTGATGTCACTTTCTGGATAACATGGTGATGTCACGACCCGACTCCCGGAGCTGTGCGGGCTGTGGCTGGTGGAGAGGATGATGGCAGAGGGATGCTTAGTGTCCCTCCAGTGCCCTGTGTCCCTCAGTGTCCCCCAGCCATCATCCTCTCCAGCAGCCACAGCCCGCACAGCTCTGGGAGTCGGGTCGTGACATCACCATGTTATTCAGGAAGTGACATCACCATGTTACCCAGGAAGTGAAGCCTTGATGCAGTAGTAAGTGCAGGGAAAAAAGCACTTTATAAGCATTTGCCGTAATAAGTGTATATTGGTGATTTGTATAACTTTTGTGGGGAAATACAATACTTTAATAAACATTTTCGCCGGACTTCTCCTTTAAAGGCGGTGTGTCATGAAGCAAAGAAGGTATAATCAGATGTGTACCACATACATCACTGTATTGTTTCTATTCCCTACTCGAAAATGTACCCGGCGCTGCCTGGGTATAAAGTGTCAGTGTGTATAGGGGGTCCTGTATACCTGTAGTATAGAGTTGGTGGAGGTGCTGTATACCTGTAGTATAGAGTTGGTGGAGGTGCTGTCGCAGTGTTATACAGTCACAGTATGGCGGTATTGGTCAGGTCTGGTATGGCAGTGTCATCCAGTCACAGTGTGGCGGTATTGGTCAGGTCTGGTATGGCAGTGTTATCCAGTCACAGTGTGGCAGTATTGGTCAGGTGTAGTATGGCGGTGTTATCCAGTCACAGTATGGCGGTATTGAACAGGTCTGGTATGGCAGTGTTATCCAGTCACAGTATGGTGGTATTGGTCAGGTCTGGTATGGCGGTGTTATCCAGTCACAGTATGGCGGTATTGGTCAGGTCTGGTATGGCAGATTCATCCAGTCACAGTATGGCGGTATTGGTCAGGTCTGGTATAGCGGTGTTATCCAGTCACAGTATGGCGGTATTGGTCAGGTCTGGTATGGCGGTGTTATCCAGTCACAGTATGGTGGTATTGGTCAGGTCTGGTATGGCAGATTCATCCAGTCACAGTGTGGCGGTATTGGTCAGGTCTGGTATGGCAGTGTTATCCAGTTACAGTGTGGCAGTATTGGTCAGGTGTGGTATAGCGGTGTTATCCAGTCACAGTATGGTGGTATTGGTCAGGTCTGGTATGGCAGTGTTATCCAGTCACAGTATGGCGGTATTGAACAGGTCTGGTATGGCAGTGTTATCCAGTCACAGTATGGTGGTATTGGTCAGGTCTGGTATGGCGGTGTTATCCAGTCACAGTATGGCGGTATTGGTCAGGTCTGGTATGGCAGTGTTATCCAGTCACAGTATGGTGGTAATGGTCAGGTCTGGTATGCGGTGTTATCCAGTCACAGTATGGTGGTATTGGTCAGGTCTGGTATGGCAGATTCATCCAGTCACAGTGTGGCGGTATTGGTCAGGTCTGGTATGGCAGTGTTATCCAGTTACAGTGTGGCAGTATTGGTCAGGTGTGGTATAGCGGTGTTATCCAGTCACAGTATGGTGGTATTGGTCAGGTCTGGTATGGCAGTGTTATCCAGTCACAGTATGGCGGTATTGAACAGGTCTGGTATGGCAGTGTTATCCAGTCACAGTATGGTGGTATTGGTCAGGTCTGGTATGGCGGTGTTATCCAGTCACAGTATGGCGGTATTGGTCAGGTCTGGTATGGCAGATTCATCCAGTCACAGTATGGCGGTATTGGTCAGGTCTGGTATGGCAGATTCATCCAGTCACAGTATGGCGGTATTGGTAAGGTCTGGTATAGCGGTGTTATCCAGTCACAGTATGGCGGTATTGGTCAGGTCTGGTATGGAGGTGTTATCCAGTCACAGTATGGTGGTATTGGTCAGGTCTGATATGGCAGTGTTATCCACTCACAGTATGGTAGTATTGGTCAGGTCTGGTGTGGCGGTGTTATCCAGTCACAGTATGGCGGTACTGGTCAGGTCTGATATGACAGTGTTATCCAGTCACAGTGGCAGTATTGGTCAGGTCTGGTGTGGCGGTGTTATTTGGTATGGTATGACGGTGTTATCCAGTCACAGTATGGTGGTATTGGTTGGGTCTGGTATGGCAGTGTTATCCAGTTACAGTATGGTGGTATTGGTCAGGTCTGATATGACAGTGTTATCCAGTCACAGTAAGGCGGTATTGGTCAGGTCTGGTGTGGCAGTGTTATCCAGTCACAGTATGGCGGTATTGGTCAGGTCTGATATGACAGTGTTATCCAGTCACAGTAAGGCGGTATTGGTCAGGTCTGGTGTGGCAGTGTTATCCAGTCACAGTATGGCGGTATTGGTCAGGTCTGGTGTGGCAGTGTTATCCAGTAACAGTATGGCGGTATTGGTCAGGTCTGATGTGGCAGTGTTGTCCAGTCACAGTAAGGCGGTACTGGTCAGGTCTGGTGTGGCAGTGTTATCCAGTAACAGTATGGCGGTATTGGTCAGGTCTGGTGTGGCAGTGTTGTCCAGTCACAGTAAGGCGGTACTGGTCAGGTCTGGAATGGAGGTGTTATCCAGTCATAGTATGGTGGTATTGGTCAGGTCTGGTGTGGCAGTGTTATCCAGTCACAGTATGGCGGTACTGGTCAGGTCTGGTGTGGCAGTGTTATCCAGTAACAGTATGGCGGTATTGGTCAGGTCTGGTGTGGCAGTGTTGTCCAGTCACAGTAAGGCGGTATTGGTCAGGTCTGGAATGGAGGTGTTATCCAGTCACAGTATGGTGGTATTGGTCAGATCTGGTGTGGCAGTGTTATCCAGTCACAGTATGGCGGTACTGGTCAGGTCTGGTGTGGCAGTGTTATCCAGTAACAGTATGGCGGTATTGGTCAAGTCTGGTGTGGCAGTGTTGTCCAGTCACAGTAAGGCGGTATTGGTCAGGTCTGGAATGGAGGTGTTATCCAGTCACAGTATGGTGGTATTGGTCAGGTCTGGTATGGAGGTGTTACCCAGTCACAGTATGGCGGTATTGGTCAGGTCTGGTGTGGCGGTGTTAAATGTGATGTCTGGAGCTATTACCTACCAATCCTGATGCTAATTGGTGAGTGAGGGTGGGGTGTCCTCAGGTTTAGCGCTTAGGGCAGCAGCAGCTGGTAATACTGCCCTGTATACATGTGCTGTATAGTAGGAGTAGGGGGTCCTGTATACCTGTAATGTCCTGTATACATGTACTGTATAGATGGAATAGGGGGTCCTGTATACATGTACTGTATAAATGGAGTTGGGGGTCCTGTACACATGTACTGTATAGATGGAGTAGGGGGTCCTGTATACATGTACTGTATAGATGGAGTAGGGGGTCCTGTATACATGTACTGTATAGATGGAGTAGGGGGCCCTGTATACATGTACTGTATAGATGGAGTAGGGGGCCCTGTATACATGTACTGTATAGATGGAGTAGGGGGCCCTGTATACATGTACTGTATAGATGGAGTAGGGGGGTCCTGTATACATGTACTGTATAAATGGAGTAGGGGGGTCCTGTATACATATACTGTATAGATGGAGTAGGGGGTCCTGTATACATATACTGTATAGATGGAGTAGGGGGTCCTGTATACATGTATTGTATAGATGGAGTAGGGGGTCCTGTATACATGTACTGTATAGATGGAGTAGGGGGTCCTGTATACATGTACTGTATAGATGGAGTAGGGGGTCCTGTATACATGTACTGTATAGATAGAGTAGGGGGTCCTGTATACATGTACTGTATAGATGGAGTAGGTGGTCTACCAGTTATTTCTGTGGATCTGTTGTGAGGCAGCTGCCCTAGCAACCACAACTCCCTGTGAAAATGAAAGTAGTAATCCTATTGGTTGCTAAGGCTCTCAACTTCCATTTTCTCTGGGCAGCTGCAGCTAATTATGTGTGTGCAGTGTGGAGATTTTCCCATTCATCTCTATGGGGCGCCACTCTTCCCCCTCCCCCTCCCCTCCTGTATATCTGGCGGGGACGGGACCTTCGCTAAAACCTTCCCGGGCACCCAATGTATCTGTGTGCCAAATTTGGGGTCAAACGGTTCAGGCGTTTGGAAGTCTATATGAGACAGACAGACAGACTTTCATTTTTATGATATAGATGTATCTGATCACTTCCTGGTTTCCTCTCTCTGACCTTGCTGTAGCCATGCAACAGTGCAGTCACTTTCCCACAATCCCCCTTGCTTACATGTGAAGTGAAAACCAACTGTTAGTACTAATGGGACAGATCAGGAAACTGCAACTCAACTGAGCATGAGTGACCCAGCTTGGTTGCCCAAAGGTGTCTGTAACCATGGACAACTGGTTATCCAACAAAGCAGTAACATGGGAGATTAGTAAGTCTCTAACTTCCAAACGATACATTTTAAGATATTCTTTTACAAGGTTCATTTAACATAATACATCAGTATGGACCTAGTTTTCTGTGTGACCCCACCCCTATAACAGCAGGGCAGCTTGATTTCTTCTTTTATATAAGTTGAAAGTCAAGTTAAAAGTTTAAAGAAAGAAAAACTTCACACAAGTAGATTTTTATCTAAAAAGCCAGAGCAGAAATTTGGCAGACAAAGAAGTGAAAAGTAGAAAGAAAGTTCTGTATGAATAATTCAACGTCTATAATCAAAGCTGTCATCATCCCTGGACAGATATTAGAACAAAATAGGACACTTCTGCCATGACCGCTATGTGACCCAGAAAAGGTCTAGCTCCGCTTGTTTCCTCTGCTAGTGGATGCAGACATGTCACTTGTCATATGTAAGAAGAAAGAGCTGCACAATGTTATTAACACTGGGCACTGAGAAGTCCTTGTGGTGTCCCACATATTGCAGCATGTCATTGGAAGGAGCAGCCATGAGTTAATGATCACACCCCAATTCCCTAGCGTTGGCGTAAACAGCAACACAATTTATCCACCTGGATGGCAGTCAGCAGTTGTCAGCAGTTTTTGTCCTCCAGCCCTTGCAATTTTTATGTCGGAGGGGCAGGCAGGTGCAGGCATATACTACAGCTGGGGGGTGAATACAATTCTCATATAAGCCGGGATCTGTAGTATGGAATTGTTTTCATGCTCCTTGAATTTAAAGTGTATATTTTGTGATTAATTTTTACCCCCCACTAATTGCCAAATTAAAGTGCAATGGGAAGTCTATAGAAGCATATGGAGACTGCTTGGATACCATTAACCCAATATATAAGGGGTCATACCGTGCTATTCAAATAAACTCCAAACTCCTGGCTGCAAAAACGGCAAAGAGGACTATCGGCTTCTGATTCCCGCTTTCTGCCCACTCCGTGGAGAGGGTGGATACAACCTTGAGGGCCGCCTGGAAAACTTGGATACAGCCTATCGCTATGGCTGTATCCCAGTTTTCCAGGCGGTCCTCAAGGTTTATACAAACCCGAACCTCGGCCGGTTCGCTCATCCCTAATGTTCACATGGCTAATAACCACATTGTTTTTATTTCTGCTGTAGAAACCATTAGGTGTCATCTCCCAAAAACCTCACTGTGTCCCATCTGATGAGGCCGGGATTTTTAAGCTTCAATGTCGCTGCCTGTGCTGCCTGTATAGTAAACACACCCATGGACCCCCGTCTGTAGTAGAGACATTGGTCACAGCCATGAATTATAAATAGGGCACAGACTTTCTACTCTCCAGCCCCCTGACGTCATGGCAGTGTATTTACAGAGCACACACGTGTGGGGGTGTACGATAACAGATGCGTGTGAATTATTTAAGTGTGCACTCAGGGAACGGTGTAAATTGTTTACATTCATCATAAGGGCAGATTTCCTCTAAGACAATATTGAATATTCATATAACTGTGTCTATGTGGGATCACTGGAGAATGAAAAGTTACCGGCCTTATAATATACAACTCTATCAACTCTTTCAGTTCCTTTGCTAATTTATTTAATTAAAAACTGTTTTTAAATGGGCTGTGTTAAGAAATAACTTTTAACATGTTTCAGGGACAAAAGTATTGATTGGCTTCTTCCTACTCCTGATCGCTTGGGGCCTCAGCAGGAGAATAAACGAGGAGAGGCCTAAGGCCTAGCGCATTCAAACTCACGTCGATCTCTGTCTAGGTAGTTCCAAGTCTATGGAACTGCTGGACTGAGATGATTCACTCTGAGAAAGTGATTGACATTGATCTCATCAGCAGTGAGACCCCCACCGATGAAAACTTTTGACATTCCTGTGATGTGTTCAATGAAACGTATTGCTTAAATCCAGAAGCTGTAACCCTACATAACTAATACTCCTCCTAGTTGAGGATCTGTTATAGTTGTTTCCAGTCTAAGGGCCCTATTCCACGGGCCGAGCAACGATGTAAACGAGTGCCGATCTGCTAGATCACCGCTCGTTTACTGGGCCTATTCCATGGCCCCGATGATCGTTAAGTGAGGGCTGCAGGGACATCGTTACCGATGTCCTTGCAGCCCTTGCAGCAATACATTACCTGTCCGGGCTTCTCCTGCGCTCCGTCTTCCTCCCCGGGTCCCGCGGCGAAGCATCAGCTTCGGTGCGGCCTGACTGAGCTGTCAGACCGCTCAGCCAATCACTGGCTGCGGCGGTCCCGGCCAGTGATTGGCTGAGTGGTCTGACTGCTCAGTCAGGCCGCTCCGGAGCTGCTGATGCTGTGTCACGGGACCCGGGGAGGAAGAGTGCAGGAGAAGCCCGGACAGGTAATGTATGCTGCGCTTCTCAAATCGTTGATTGCCGCCGCGCACCGCTATTCCACCATAGCGATGCGCGGTGGGGGACCGATGATTTTAGGTCTGGCCCTAAATAAACGATCAGCCGATGACACGATCATTGGCTGATCGTTTTCTCTATTCCACCGAGCGATAATCGGCCGAATCGGGCCAAATGGGGCCGATTCGACCGATTATCGTTCCCGTGGAATAGGCCCCTAAGGTTGGGTTCACATCATGTTTCATGTCTCTGAGTCCTGGATTAGTGTAAAACAAACAAGCGTTTGAGTTCGGCAACGTTCTCCAAACCCCAATGCTCAGTATTCGACTCCCGGCGTCTGGAGAAATTACATGCCTTCCTAGGGCTGCCAGGAAAACATGGATACAACCTATGGCTGTTTTCCAGGACTCCCTAGGATGGCATGTAATTTCTCCAGACACCGGGAGTCAAATGCAGCAAAGTGTTAGGGTTTGGAGAACGTTGCTGAATCCGAACATTTCGCTCAATACTATCCTCCATATGTCAGCAAAATATGAAGATCAATTACCAGTGTATTCTTGCTTGCATCAGTATGGGCCTCATTTAATTAAATGGCCTGAATGTTATTAGCTAGTTGTAAAGTGTCAAAAAGTGCTGCAAACCATACTTTACATTCTGGGCCAAACTCTGTATACCCTCTAAAAATGACCTGAACGTAGTCATTAGCTGACTATGTTATTGTTATAGTTATGGTGCATAGCTGATGCCAGATCCATGGTTTCAGCTGAGGTTAATTTCATGACCACTATTAGTATAGAGTCACACTGGCTGGTAGTTTAGAGAGATACCTATCTCGTGATTGTTATCTCACATATCTCCAGTGCTGAGAACATTCACAAACATTTCCGTAGATAAGTGTGAGTGCAGCCAGCAGCTATTTCTGCAGACCTTTAGGTTAGTTTGTCTTTAATCTATGGAGAAACTATTGATCAATTGTTGCCAGGTCTCCTCCCTTGGAATTAACAGGTCTAACAGGTTTGACACCTCTAGTATCTAAGACTGGGCCTGATTCTTCTTCTTCATGTTTTGTTGTCTTCGGATATTTTTGTGTAATATAAGGTAATATAAGGCTCTTTATTAATCATTTGTTGACAGGGTCTACACTTTTTTCATAACTAGCCAAGATAATCATTGCAACAATTCATGTACTATTTATAATGTCTACTTGTCTTTTTGAGCCCATGTAGTCCTGACCACACTACATCTGGTGCTCATCGGCATCTAGCTATGGCGGACCACATCATCAAGAGAACCAGGGTATAGTTCATATAGGTTCTGTGAACAGGAAATTCCCTGCATGAAGGGGCGACATATGTGAAAAGAGCCTTGTAAACCTAGGTATGGATTCTAGGGGATCTACATAAGCAACATGATATACCTTTTATCTTTTTTTATGGCTGTCTGATTGAACGTTAGGAAACTTACATGTGGCCACCCTATCTTCTTTCTGTATCTTCTATGCATAGAATAGGGGATAAGTATATGAAAACTAGGGGATAGTCCAAACTGCCGAGACCCCTGCGATTTTGAGAACAGGGTCCTGAGTCTTCTGCACATAACCAAGTACCGTACCTGGCTGTCTTCAACAGGTTCTGCACACAAAAAAAAATTTAAATCTGGACAGTATGATAACATGTCCGATTTTTTTTTTAGGCCTTTTTAGGATTTAGGGTTCTTCCTGCAGAAGAAATAATGTCCATGGCTGTAAGTAGTGCAAAAAAAAAACTACACTCACCTAACCCTGGTCCCCCACTGCTAACTTGCTGATGCTCCAAGTCACCTGTCCTCCTGCTTTTTGTTTACACATCATCCCCTCAAAAAGTGCCCACTCACTGAGGCAGGACACCATCAAGAACCCGGAATAAGCCGAGAGGATCAGGGACTGTGAGTACGGAGCAGCGGCTGGAGGAAAGCAAAGGAAGTGAGTAAAAGTTCTTTTTTATTTACTCACATCCTAACCCATTTATACACACATCCTAAGTCACAAAAACTTTGTTGAAAACTTCCTCCTATTCGGAACTGAAGGAATACAAATGTATAGGATGGCTCTACAAAACTTTTATTGGTGCTATCTTATGGCTCCATGACACTCAGGACTTGTACAGCACCATGAACTGATGAAACAAAAATTGTGTTCATTTTCACTGCATTCCATATAAATGAAGATACAAGTTACAAGACTGTGTATGGCCTAAGGGCTTGTGGGAATTGTCCGCCTTACTCATCCCTGGATAGAGCCCCCTTGGGGTATGACAGCAACCTTGTAGATTTCATCATCACCAAAACAAGATTGTTATATGTGATTTCCCATTCAGTAGGGAAAAGAAACACAACCTACGGAGCAAGAAGATACACAAAGCCGACGTGTGCGAGAGACTATTCTACGGCTCTGTCTTATGGACTATAAAATTGAGTATTTTACAGCTCCATCATAGATACTATAAAATATACCTACACCATAACTACTGTCCTCTTAACAAGAAACCATCATCAAGTAAGCTATCTGCTACTGATAGACATGTACGTATTGCCGTTCAGATGATTAACATAAAAATCTGATCAGCCTATAATTTCAAAAAGATTTAATTTATTGAAGGAAAAATGCTGTTTAGTCCTATCTGACCTTGTGAAAAAGTTAATGCCCCTAAGCTACACAATCAATCAGCTATCTAAAAGCAAATGACACTTGGGTTCTCTTCCACTAGATGCAACCAGGTAGGATTCCTGCCAGACCTGTTGAGTCTGAACATCACTTATATAAAACCTGTCTGGCAATGTGAAGCAGCTAGAAGGTCTCAAAGTGCAACAGGTGATGGAAACAGATAAAAACATATATGCTAAACAAATTTACCTGCACATAGTTATAGAGCCATTGCTAAGGGCCCAGGACCACAGTAAGGACCATTGTCTACAATTGGTTAAAACTTGGAAGAGCGGTGCACTTTCCCTGGGGTGGACAGTCTACCAAAATTTGACCACAAACACATCAAGGTCTTGTCTAGGTCAGGGTACATGAGTAAGAAAGATAACCGCATCCATGTGTGAGTTGAAGAGCCAAAACTGAAACAAAAAGTTGCATTTGCCAAAACCATCTAGACTTTTAGAGTAATATTCATGGGCTGAGGAGACACAACTAGAATATCAGTCACACATGGTCATGGCTATGTGAAGGTACAGGACTGAAGGACCTGGACAATTTGTTATGACCGATGGAACCATGAGTTCTGCTCTTCATCAGAAGTTCTTGGTGAAGAACGTCATCAATCCATGACCTAAAATTCAAACTCAGTTGGGATATAGAGCAAGACAATGAGCGGAAGCTCTCAAACAGGTCTACCTCTGAGTGGATAAAAAGAAATAGCATTAAGATTTTGGAGTCTCAAAGTCAAGGTCTTGACTTGAATCCCATTGCGTTATCACAAGTGTTTTATTCAGACTGGATCCATCCTGATCCTCATGGGCGGTGACAGCAAAAAAAATAACCAAACCCTTAGAAAAATCTGACTTAAATATACCGTAAAGTAGTCTTTGGATTGTCAGCTCACTGTTAACATGATTACATGACTGCTTTTGTTGAATGCAGGTAAGACGTAGGTAGGAGGTGGGATGTTGTGTGCCAGACTCAGAGACCCTAATTGTTAATTCAAGAGGGTTGGTGCAAAATTGATGGATTGAACACTAGACCTTTCTATGATGACTATCAGAAGTAGAAGGTCGTGGTGTAAGGTATCAGCCGTCTGTGATAATATGTGCTGCTTGGTAGCAGGCCTCAGATAGACATGGAGGCTAGAAGACTACAGATTACGTGAATGTGAGCCAGATGGACCTATGATGGCTCTAGTAATGTGAGTACTGTATAGCAGAGTATAGTCGGATTACATTATCAGAAGCACCATGTGTGGACGGATAGCATGCATAGGATATATAGAGCAATGGCATATATATATATATATATATATATATATATATATATATATATATATATATATACTGTATTCCAGTAATAAGGATGTTGTATACTAATGAACTACATGGGAAGATTGGTCATGTATTCATGGAAGAATTATGGGGATTTCTTGGTAGTATTTAGATATCCAAATAAGGCTATGTTCACACTGCGTACGATTCCGGGCGCATTTCGTACGCCAACTGGAAAAATCGACATGCGGCCGGATGCGTACGAACCGCGAACATACGCCAGTAGTACAGTTATGCTTCCCTAGCTTGTTTCGAAGCGGTCTGAAACAGGTCATTTACTTGAAAATCTTCGCCCAGCCCAATAAAACTCACTCATGTTCTTTCCTTTCCATTTTTGAAAATAAAAAATGACGTCTATCATTTTGAGTTCAATATGGCGTGTGTAATTTCGCTGTTTGGCCACCCGTCAGCGCAATGATGGCTGCTGGTACATTATTCTAGTTTGGGTTAGTAATTGGCTTTTGGCTGTGTCTTTAATTGAAAAGTCCATTGAATTTAATAGTAAAAACGGTGAAAAAATGGTGATAAAAGAAAAACTGTGTGGACAACTAAAAAATAACGTCTGCTGTTTACAAAAGATGTGCATTGGACGTCCGTCATTCCATGGACTTCAGTGCATTGCATTGAAGTCAATTACATTGTGGCAAAGACAGACGTCTTTTATTTTACGTTATGTGAACATAGCCTATGGATGTTCAGACCCAGAATGATTGCAAGAACTAGCATATAGGCACATGGCTGAGCGCCCTGTGGATGTGACCTGAGGTGGTCCCATAGAATTACATTATGAGACTCTCAGTCATGTGGCACAGAACCAGAAGAGAACAAGCTTAGTGGAGATGTCTTCCAGCTCGTTCTAGTGATTGGTTGGGGTCTGAACACTTTGACCCCCAAAGTAATCACAGCTTTAGACATGTCCCTAGCAGGGGTGTAACTACCACTATATCAGCCATAGCAGCTGCTATGGGGCCCGCTGCATCAGGGGGCCCCATGGCCTGCATCTGCAATACACTGGGCCCCTGAGCCGTCATTATTTGGAGCATCCAATGGCCCTGCTGACCTCCCGGGTTTTGCAAACCCATTTAACTGCAAGCACTCCTGGCCAGCACTTGCAGTTATGTAGTTATGACTTCACTTGACCGTTTAGTGGTCAGTCGGAGGGCCCATTTCTAGTTACCCCCCGGGCCCCTAGTATTTTTTTTTTTTTGTTTACAAATGTTTCTGGGCTAAGGATCCCCTACTAAATAACGGATCCAAATTCATCAAACACATCAAAAGCCCCCCCCATGCTAAGCATGTGTACCTCCTATTTAAATAATTGTCCATGATGAATAGACTTGGTTGAAGTTAATGCTTTGTGTCTGCTCTTATAATGCACAGCACTGCATGCTTAAAGAGATGTAGGATTTACATCCATTATAATTCTAATGTGACAGGTACATGACATTTGCTGCAAGTCTGAGGTATAATACAATATATGTAAAAAGTAAGTTGGCGTTATAGGTTACGATTGAAAAGAAAGATGTTTATATCAGGTTGTAAGTTAAATTTAAAAAAAAAAAAAACTTAAAGAGGTACTCCAGGCAAAGATGGAAGGGGGTAGTTGGGACATAATAAAGAAGGGATATTAACACTTCCCAATGCCGCCGCAGCACAGTGTCACCGCTCACCTTCCTTTTGTTTAGTTTTTTTACCTTTGCCCAGAGTACACCTTTAGAAACAAACAAATTCAGTAAAAATTGTTGATTTTTAAAAAATATTTATGAATGGTGATAAATTACATAAGAAAATAATACAAGATAGAATATATGATACTTACAGGGGTTTTCTGGTTTTATTTAAATAAAGCTTAAAGGGTTTTTCCAACAATAAAACCTATTTTCTACTGTCTAAAAAAATATATTATTTGATCTCTTTTTTTACCGTATTTCCATTTTTCATGCTTTCCCTCTGCTTTAAATGCAAATAGTCTGGTCTGTTGTTTTGACTAGCCCAACTTCTTGTCTAGTACATCTTGTAACAGACTTCCTGTTAATGTGTACAGGGAACTCTAGCCAAGAATTAAGCCAGCTGTATCTCCCTCCCACTACATCTTTGTAACTATAACCTCTCCCAAACAAGGTGAGAAACGTAGAGCTGGCTGAATTCCCAGCTAGAGTGTGCACAGTAACAGGAAGTCCATTACAGGATGTACACAAGACAGGAAGTTGGGATGGTGAAAACAACAGAACAGACATTTTGGAAAAAAGGTAATAAAATAACTTTATTAATCAATATATGTTGCTATATTAGACACTTAAAATTAGATGGATTTTTTTCCGGACTCCCTAAGACTACCTCCAACTTCTTCAGTCACTGGTATTTAAATGCTAAGTGATTGGATTCAAGCATGTCTAAGTTCATCTCTACCTGGCACGTGGTGGAATACATTTAGCATAAGGATGGAGTAAATGTTCAGTAAACCAGTTTATCTTGTACAAAATCATTTTTACAGGATATCCATCTAATTTGCTAAGATTTGTATCAGAAACCAAGTGATTTTCAGGCCATGTTGTATTTACTACAATTATAAATAAGATATCTCTAACTGTAGATAGAGGGAGAGTAGAAGAACGCAGGATGGAGAGGGACTCATAGGTGGGAGCAAGGGGTGGGAAAGGGTGATTAACAGGGTCTGTACAGGCTTTATATAGGTGCCACTAGTAATGTATGGAACTTACATACCATACTAGACTCACTATACCAGGGGTAGGGAACCTTGGCTCTCCAGCTGTTGCAAAACTATAATTTCCATCATGCCTGGACAGCTAAGGTTTTAGCTTTGGCTCTCCAGGCATGATGGTAACTGTAGTTTTGCAACTCCTGGAGAGCCAAGATTCCCTACCCCTGCACTATGGTGAATGCTGATGGGAAAGGGGGGGGGGCAATTTGTGATAGAATTAGAGTTTGACTACATTTTGCAAGGAAAATTTCCCACAATGTTATAGGTCAGACTTTGCATAAGTCTATACATCCAAATGTTACATGGTATATTTGCCTCTTACTTATTATAGAAAATGAAGCATAGCTGTAGGGGAATCAAAGATGGCAGTCATACCTGGGCCTTGATGTATTTTCTGACTGCAGAATAGGTGATCGTGGGATGACAGGTAACGAATACACAACGCAGCTCCATTCATGCTCCTGGAAGTAGCCAAACGCTATTTTTAAAGTGTCACTGTTGTATTTTTTTTTTATTTTTTTTGCAGAAATAAATAGTACAGGCGATTTTATGAAACTTTGTAATTGGTTTTATTAGGCAAATATGCCATTATCTGCATTCAAAAAGACCCAAGGTCCCTCCCTTCCTCCTCTCTCTCATTCACTTCTCATTATCAGGAAATATCAACTCTTTTACATCAGTTGAGCCCTTTGTAACCTATGGAGAGGGGAGGGGGGAGATTAGTCGCCAGCAGAGAGCAGAGAACAAAGGATTAAACAGCGGGACCTGTGTGAAAGACAGTATTCAGAGGTCAGAGGGGTCAGTGCTGACTTCAGAGGAGATAGCCGGTGATGTAGCTGTAAATTAACTCTTTGTTGTCCTGTTTTGGTGCCTTATCTCCCTCCACCCCTCTCCATAAGAGAACCATGAAGACAGGAGGGAGAGCTTCAAACTGCTTTTTCATGATAAAAATGCATTTTTCAGCTAAAAAACCCAATTACAAAGCTTCTTAAAATCGCCTGTACTGTTCTGCAAAAAAAATTAAAGTGACAGTGACACTTTAAGGTTCTTGTGATTGTGGGGTGCTCCAGTGGTTGGCCCCCACTGCGATCACCTAGTTATCCCCCTATCTTGTGAATTCCCCCTTGACTAGTATTATATTAGTATTATACCAGTATTAGTATTACAGACCAGTATTATAATGGCACATGATATTGGTGCCCACACATTTTACTTGCTAATGTATAAGGTTTACTAATAGCCACAAATAACACGTTGACCTCTGCTACATCTGTGTACCCAGTAATTTACTATGTATTATGCTTATAGTGCTGATAATTATAAAGGGTGAATTGGAATGGAATGTGACGGCCGGCTTTCTGTGTATTGCACTTTGACTTTTCACTATGTTATTCCTCAAAGCTCATTACTAATCCTGGAAGCTCCATAAAACCCTAGAGAGAAGGCGAGCAGGTCAGGCGTCACGTTTTACTTTCACTGAGGAGATTACTCTGCTATGGCAGAATATATTTGTGCGTTGGATCTAAGGCCTTATCGGTCTCCTGATTGGAATTGGAGAGAAATACGAGGGTTAAAAATGCAGAGGGAAAAAGCATCGTAAGAACGGAACATTTTATATCTATTTTTGCATCAAACCAAAGAACAATTCATTTCACCACTCAGCATATTGATCCCCGGCACTGCGGCATAGGTTCACACTCCTGGGTATATACCAACACACACTTCTGGGATGGAACAATCTGTAGGTGTAGAACCACAGAGTCCATCAATCTCTTAAACAAGGGCAACACTTTACTGTATAAATAAAACTGTCTTTCTTGAATCAAGGTGCAATACAGATTATCCAACTTTGCTGACTGAGATCTCTTTACCTGGGTGACTTTAGATATACTTTGGATATAGACTTAGATACACTTCACAGCTTCTTGCTGGTGGATATAGGATATGGGGGACCTATCCATGTCCTTGGGTTTTGAACTGGAGGGGTTCTGACCACCTTGTGTGTGTGGCAATGATAACAATACAGGCATCTGCGGGTATGACCTTCCACCTTTTTGCTTTCTGTGGGCACCTAGTGACACGAGCTCAGGAACGCAGGCCCCACTTTAATGCATTTGTGTGGGGTGGAATAAATGGGTGCTTGGTACTTATTGAGGAGCACTATTTTAGCTTCCATTTTTCTTTTTGTAAGTGCAGACAGCCTCTTATATACAGTCTACAAAGTTACATTTAGCAGTCACAATGCAGGGGAAAACTACTCAAAATGTGGTTATACCGCAATATATCAGCAATGGTCTCTGGAGGAAGACATGATCAGTCACATTCAGTATACACTGTGTGTATAAAGAGATTCTCACCTAGATGCATTACTGTTCACATGACACGGTTCTATGCCATTGGTATATATCAGGATACTGTCATAAGGGCCCTCTGACATATACTATAGTGTGCCTGGGGTAATCATAGTCCTAGCGTCATAGTCATAACAGACCAAACATACCTATGGCCTGTGGAACCCTATGATTAAACCATGGGCACAATAGGCTAGCCTTACATCAAGTGTCTCCTCAGATCACTTTTTTTAGGCACTTACCACTATATACTGGGATTACCCCATACAACCTGTCATTTTTTTTTAACAATTGTCTATTTTATTAAATTTTTTAACACAGTTTACATACATCATAAAGCATCTTTCACAAATCTCCAAATTGAGACATTTCAATCACAATAATATAGGCAGTCCAAGGATGACTTATCCGAAATGGGACTCCGAAAAGAGGTACATGTTAACTAGCATGTAATTCTCATAATGTAGATTACCTTAATAGGCATAGGATGCAAACGTGAGAACCTTCAATCATAAGGACAAACACAGTAACACAGACAAGACCAAAACAACACAGGGGGTCAAGAAGACGAACAGGGGGTTGGGGGTGGCTGAGCAGTAACTCGGAGCGAGTGAGAAACCTCATAGTAGGCATCCCACTGATCCCAGATTTTTCTAAATTTATCCACTCGATTATCATGGAGAGCCGTCAGGTATTCCATCCGCCTGATTTCTTGTATTCGACTGATTAACTCGGCCGCCGAGGGAATCAATGTCTGCCTCCAGTAACGTGCCAATAGACACTTAGCGGCCGTCAGTATATACAATAGCAGTCTCGCTACATGTTTCTGCATAGTTTTGGGCGGGACATTCAGAATGTAGACCATAGGGTCCAAGGGAACATTACGGCTTGTCACAGTCGCAATCAGTCCCTGGATACCGCTCCAGTATGGTCGGAGCTTAACACAGCTCCAGAATATGTGCGGTAAGGAACCCGGTGCCCCCGAACAGCGCCAACATAGGTGTGAAGACCCAGGATACAAACGATGTATCAACTCGGGTGTGTGGTACCAGTAAAACAGAATCTTGTACTGGTTTTCTCGATACGACACACACGAGGAGGATTTGGCCGCTTGCGACCAAACAATTTGCCACACCTGAGGGGGGATAGTCCTGCCCAAATAAGTTTCCCATTTAACCATGTATGGGTGACTGATCTCTTGACCTTCCTGAGGGGAGTTGAGTAAAGAGTATATGGTAGAGATCAACCCTCTGGTGGAGGGGTTGCTTTTACATAGCCATTCAAAAGTAGTTGGCTTCGGGAATGATGCATATCCCGTGATTAATGCGGCCGTAGAGGAAATAGCTTCGTGATAAGCAGCTGATCGTTGTGGCAGGCCCCATCTATCTCTCAGCACAGGGAATGGTATAACTGTCCTGGAAAATGGGTCGACCACATCAGCAAAA
Organism: Dendropsophus ebraccatus; assembly: GCF_027789765.1. NCBI lineage: Eukaryota > Metazoa > Chordata > Amphibia > Anura > Hylidae > Dendropsophus > Dendropsophus ebraccatus. The sequence continues at coordinate 115,567,761 of NC_091459.1, read as the reverse complement.
TGAAACAAATTAGCTTGCTGCCACGGAGCTATTGCATCATAAGTACAACTGCCCTCTATAAGACTAGTGTATATAATAGGGGTCAGGGGGGACGGGGTAGACCGTAAGGGATAAGCTGTTACTGCCATCTTCCATATGTCCAGAGTATGTTTCATGGGACCCAAAAGCGCCGTCCGATCAGAACGCGCTGTAGGGGACCACAACAACTCACATGGATGGATAGGGGCCAACCAGAGCTTCTCTATCTCTGTCCACTTGGTGAACGCCGGTCTTGCAGTCCATGATGGCACACACCTTAAGTGGACAGCTAAATAGTATCTGTGTAAGTTGGGGACTCCAAGCCCACCAGACGCCTTTCCGGCACATAACACTTTCTGCGACACTCTGTGTCGGCCCCCTCCCCATATGAATCGCATCAGTGCCCCCTGAAACCTACGTATGGCTAAGCGCGGCACAGGGATGGGCAGGGTTTCTAGCAGGTAGAGGAATCGTGGAAGAACATTCATTTTAACCGCATTAATTCTACCGATCCAGGAGATAGGGAGTGTGGACCATTTACGAAGCTCCGCTTCAATACGCTGGAACAGAGGAGGAAAGTTAGCTCCATATAGTGTAGTGTAAGTAGGCGTGATAAATGTCCCTAAGTAACGAAGGGAGCCCTCCACCCACCTATATGGGAAGGATGATTTAAGAGACGCTAGCAGGGTGTCTGGCAGATTTAACGCTAGAGCTTCCGTCTTATGGGAGTTAATCTTGTACCCGGAAAGCCTACTATATTCATCCAGGAGGGAGTGCAGATTGGGCAGGGAAGTCAATGGGCTACTAAGAGTGAGCAGTATATCATCAGCAAATAATGAGAGTTTAAACTCCCTGCCCCTAACCTGCACTCCCCGGATATCCGGGGAAAGACGTATGCACGCGGCTAGTGGTTCTATGCTGAGTACGAATAAGAGGGGGGAGAGGGGGCACCCCTGTCGGGTTCCGTTATGTATCGAGACTGGCTTTGACGAGGCATGTGGCAGTTTCACTCGTGCGGTTGGCCCCGTATAGAGAGCGTGGACCGCTTGGAGGAAAGGGCCCGCAAATCCATAAGCTGTTAGGGCCGCATATAGGAAAGTCCAGCTTAGCCTGTCAAAGGCTTTCTCCGCGTCCAAACTAAGGAGAACCCCCTGAGAGCCAGTCCTATTCATTACATCAATCAGATCTATAGTGCGGCGGGTGTTGTCACCCGCCTGTCGATTGAGAACAAAACCAACCTGGTCTGCATGAATCAGACCAGGCAGTAGTCCCCCTAGTCTGTTAGCTAGAATCTTCGTGAAGATCTTCAGATCTGCATTTAATAGAGATATGGGCCTATAACTAGCTGGGTCTGCGGGGTCTTTGCCCTCTTTTGGAATAACAGTGATGAAAGAGCTCAACATGGTGGAGGGGATGGGGGAGCCTGTCATGTAGGAATTATAGACTTGAAGCAAATGAGGTAGCAGCAGCGGGGAGAAGACTTTATAATAAAGATAGGGAAGGCCGTCTGGGCCGGGGGATTTCCCATTGGGCAAGTCTTTTATCACTTCGGCCAATTCCTCCATAGAGATAGGGCCATTAAGAAAGGTCAGGTTATCAGGAGTGAGCTGGGGGAGTTGGCACTTATCTAGGTAGGATTTGAGCAACCGGTTTCTATCGCCTATCGGCCCTGGGGGTGTAGGGGGGAGTGAATAGAGTGTGGAGTAATAATCTGCAAATATGGCCGCTATACGGTCCGGCGTATAATGCAGAGACCCTGTATTGTCTTTCAACGCCGCAGGCGAGGTCAACAGTTTCTGGTCCCGAAGTTGGGAGGCTAAGAGTGTGTGTGTTTTATTGGCCTTATCATAGTATGTGTGTTTCGTGAAAGAAAGAAGTTTCTCAGTCTCAGCTAATGCTAAATCTTTCAGCTTATTTCGGAGCGCCACCACCTCCCTCAAAGTCGAGAGAGAAGGTTTTGTACGTAAGGATTCCTCCTTTTCTCTGAGCTGTTGTGTGCACAGGTCTACCTGACGGGAGGCTGTTTTTTTCAGGTGTGAGGAGAGGGATATGCAGGCACCCCGAAAAACAGCTTTATGTGCCTCCCACAGCACAGACGGATCAGCAACACTACCCTCATTGACCTGAAAGTATTCACGGAGGCCTTGGGCCAGTTTGTCTTTATGTATTGTGTGGCGCAGGAGACCTTCATTAAGTCGCCAGTGACACACTCTGCGGGGCCGTGATGACAGATGGAGGTCAATGGTGACAGGTGCATGGTCCGACCATGCAATGGGATGAATCTCTGAAGAGGCCATGGCTCTAAGCCCCAGTATATTCCCCAAAAATAGGTCTATTCTTGTGTGTGTGAGATGGGGGTGGGAATAAAAGGTATAAGTCCGTTCAGTAGGGTGACAAGCCCTCCACAAGTCAAATACCTGGTGAGATCTCATCAGTCTACGGAAAGCCAGAGACAGCTGGGTAGTGCGTGCGGGTGGGGCTGCATGTGTCATGGCTGACCTATCTCTTATCTCTGAAGGTGGAGTGTTAAAGTCGCCCCCTAGCAACAACAGGGACGGGGGAAGCCGGGATATTTTGGCGTATATCCTCTCCAGGAAGCGAGTCTGGCCTTCATTAGGGGCGTACACATTACAAAGCGTGACTTGAACGCCATCAAGTTTACCATGGAGAATTACATATCTCCCCTGAGGATCAATGTCGGAGCTATCCTCCTGGAACCGTATCACCCGGCTAAACAGTATGGCCACTCCTGCCTTCTTCCGATCATTAGTGGCCGAGTATACTACAGGGTATTTGTAATAGGCGAATTTAAATGTGCATGATCTGTCATGATGCGTCTCCTGGACAAAGGCCACATCCGCCTTCAAGAGGGATAGCTCTTTTAATAGCAGACGACGCTTAAGGTTAGAGTTAAGGCCCTTCACATTTAATGTCAGAACACGCACCATGACAGAATCTCAAATGGGAAAAAACAATCGTATATGTACCTGAACCCCATAACAGTTGGTTGTAGCCACAGTGGATCGGAATCCCAGCCAGTTCCGACTCGAAAGGAGAGAATTGGAGGTATTAACAGCAGCAGGAGAAAATGCTCAGCCAGCCCACCCCACCACCTACATGTAACAGTCAGTATGGACAGCCATTCCTGCAAAACAAAGGGAAAAACATGAGGGGGGGAGACATACGACACAACAACACAGAAAAAACAAACACGAAAAAACCATGATATATGCCAGGGGGGCCAACAAGGTCCCCATAGCACCCTCTGAGCATCATAGATATAACCAGTAAATATGAACTTGTCTGAACCCCATCCACTAGGAACAACAAAGTGGGTGAGCGGGGAAGTACTCAGTGGGATACAGGGGGAAAGGGAGAGAAGAGATATGAGAACAGCTAGAGAAAAGAACAAACAACACAATTTGTGAACATATGGAGTGTGCAGTGACATTAGTGACCAAAATCAAACACCCAGTAGTACTCCAGGATACTCAGTCCAGGGCTACCAGTGAAAAGTATTAGACTGCAAAAACGGTCCAGAATGTAGGAAGAGGACCTCAAAATAGGAGAGAAGGGAAAAAGGTCTCAGGCCAGAGAGAGGAAAAAATAAGGCCATAGTATCAAATGGAGCAAACATCAAAAAGTGGCGAGTCATGTCCCCTCAGCGATTCCGCGACGAATGTGGCTGTTCAGTAGCCTTCGGAGGGGATCTGGGAGCGTTACGTTTCCTCGAAGACCGGACCGGTGTCCACACTGGCGGTGGCGGAGGAGAAGGCGGCAGAAGTTCCCAATTTTGTAAGCGAGGAGGTGAGATATCCAAGGCTTCACAGAACGCTTCGAGATCCTCCGCGACTCTCATAGTTGCCGATCTGCCATCCCGTCTTGCGGTAAGGCTAAAGGGGAAACCCCATCTGTATGGTATTCCAATATCACGCAGAATTTGCAAGAGCGGGCGCAGTCTCTTTCTTTTTTGTAGCGTGACCCACGATAGGTCAGGGAGAAGTTGGATGCTGGAACCCTCAAATTCAATATCTCTCAGATCCCTAGCCTTAGTCATTATTGCTTCTTTGAGAGAGTAATTGGTGATACAACAAATCACATCTCGTGGTAGGGGGGAGGCGTCCTTTGGGCGAAGGGCTCTATGTGCCCTGTCCATCTGAATTCGGTGGTCTCTTGGGGCCCCCAGGATCTGGTTAAATATGGCTTCCAATGCAGATCTGAGGTCAGAATCACGGATTTGTTCAGAGAGGCCTCGAACTCGCACATTATGCCTGCGGCCCCTATTGTCGATATCTTCCAGATGTCGTTGGTAGTCGCATATGGCAGAGTGTTGGGCTTGAACAGTAATTTGAAGATCTTTTATGTAACAGCGGGTTTCATCATGATCAGTCTCTAGAGTCTCAATACGATGAGTCATATGCTGGAGGTCAGACCGTACTCCCGCTATCTCTGCCTTAAAGGTCTCCTTCACTTCAGCGATCAATCCCTTGAAATCCTCTTTAGTCGGCATATTTTGTAAAAAACTAGACCAATGAACATCAGACAGTCCAGGATGGTCCTCTCTCTCTGAAACAGTAGATTGCGACGACCACCAATCCACCCTGTCCCGCTGGGAGTGCGGCAAGTCCATACCTGCCATGTCTGGGTTAAGCTGCTGCGTTACAGATGTGGAGGCCTGTGGCTGCAGCGCAGGGGTGGGCCCTGATTGCGAGTTACCCCGCTGTGGTAAAGGTGCTGGGCTAGGGGGAGCCGTTGCTGAGGCAGCATGTGGAGGCCGAGGACTAGCCCCATCTTGCGTGTGGGAGTGTGCCTCGGTCAAATGGCGGCTGGCCTGTGACGCACCTGACACTGGAGATGGTTCCGGCAGGAACGGAGAAGCGTCCGGTCTTAAGGCGCTATCTCGGAGGGCTAGCGGCGCCCCCGCCGGCTGAGTTTCCTCACGAGAGGATGGCGGAGGATCAGGCTGGGTGTAGTGCAGGGCGCCTGATGCTGGAGAGCCGGGATCCGAGGCTCTGCGGCCTCGTGGTGCGCTCGTCGGCGCCATCTTGGAATTAGGCGGCCGCCGCGCACTGCGGAGATAAGTGTCCAGGGTGGACGGCTTGGTGGTCCCCGACGCTGGCAACTTAGCCTGAGACTTCTGGGGGCCCTTCTTCCTCATGTAGGTAAGCGCCGGTCCTTATAGATAAGTTGTAGACCGCTTGTTTCAGTAGCCTGGAACGGAGCTCTCTCACTAGGCTGCCGTCTCCATCGGCTTCCGGTCCCGCCCCCCACAACCTGTCATTTTTAAGATGCTCTGACCCAATCATCTTGCCATCAAGATTTGTCCTAGATCACAGTTCAAATCCTTAAAGGGGTACTCCAGAGAGTCACTTTAAAACATTTTTGGCATAGTTTTGTTTAGACTAATTGCTAGAATGTGAGGCGGGTGTGTGTGGTAGGATGGAGAGGAGGTGTTGCCTCCTCCTGCGCCTAATATATCATGGTTAACACCAGGAAAAAGATGGAAACCATGGCTGAAATGTACACTGGTGGGAATTGTAGCAGTCGCAGGTCCTGCCAGGTTTACTAAAAGGCGTAACTGATGGCATAACTATCTGCTGAAATCATCTGTGCTGCTGGAACAATCCTAATTTACTATGGCTTATCCAGTTCCTTCAGACCATTGAAAACACCAAAGAACTGACACCACAAATAAGTACATGAATATATAAGTAGACGGGATGAGAAGATAAAAGGCGTTTCACCCAACTTCTCCAGATTCTGCGGCTCACCCCGGAGCGCGTAGCATCCGCCCGCACCGCAGACAGCTCCGCTTAGTAAAATGTCATCACCGGCTTTTGTCAGGTTTTAGCTTTGTGTTAAAACTTTGTTAGAACATGGTTCTGTGCGCTGCTCACGCTGTGTTGAGATGTTTGTCATATTGACTTTCCGTTTTAATGCCACGCTGGTTGCCATGGTTATCAATGTATTCTACCTCTGTTCTCAGCGATCTCATGTGACATTTCCATACCGTAATACTGTATTGATAATGCAAGATTTTCAAAGCACCTACACATAAAAAAACTTCTTCACGCACAAAAGTGACTGTCACCTACACAGACACCTCATAATAAACACTATGGGGGAGACTTATTAAACTGGTGTAAAGTAGAATTGTCTTAGTTGCCCCTAGCAACCAATCAGATTCTACTTTTCATTCCTCACAGATTCTTTGTAAAATGAAAGGTGGAATCTGACTGGTTGCTAGGGGCAACTAAGACAATTCTACTTTACACCAGTTTGATAAATCTCCCCCTATATCTCTATAGTGTTATAAACATATAAACAGTATATATCTCATATATACTGTAGGCCGAATCTTCTCCTATATCGCAAGTATCTTCAATGACAGCTATTTCTTAATGTAAACTTCTTTGTAGAATTGCTCCTGTTAAGATTGAGAGGGATTTGTCCCTCTGGCAGAGAAATGGCGTAAAGTCAAACTCCCTATGGCACCATTTGTATAATTACTAGAGATAGTCGAACCCGAAAATGGAAGGTATCGAAAACGGAGGTATCCAGAGGAATTTGTGCCTGAAATTAGTAGTCATCAGACCCCCATCAGTAAGACATTAAAGGGGGGCTATGAGCAGGTTAGACAAATCTAACCTGCTGATAGCCCCCTATTGTGCCTGGGGAGCCGAGGATGACGGTATGTCTCTTACCTTCCTACTTGGCACCATTCCTATGTAGTTAGCTGTTTACTCCTCGGTCCGGAGCACCATTAGGAACACTTATTGGCCCCCAGAGCACCAACCCGGCTCCATTGATTATCATAAGAAGAAGTTGGCCTGGCTTGCGCGATGGGGCGGGGCAGTTCTCCTAACGGTGCTGCGGACCAAGCACTACACTGCAAACAGCACAGGAACTGCACTGAAGAGGGAGGTAAGAGACATACCTTCCTCCTCGGCGCCCCATGCGCAATTAGGGGCTATCAGCAGATTAGATTTGTCTAACCTGCTTTAACCCGTTTAATGGCCAGGTGCATAGTTGAAGGGGTTTTCCAGTTACGTATTGATGGCCTGCCCTCAGAATAGGCCATGGTTATCTGATAACCAGATATACACTGTGCACTAGATAGCCTGTTCACAGTGCAGTGGTTGTGCCAGGTCACTGAAGTTCCTATTTAAAGGGTACCTATCATTTAAACAAACTTCTGACATGTTATAAAACATCATCCATTGAACAACCAACTCCTCTAAGGCCATTCATTTAAACACAACGTATGTTTAGCATAAATCAAGGCCGTTGTTGCAATTTGCAACAACGGTCGTGATTTATGCTAAACATATGTTGTATTTGAATGAATGGAATTCCGACCAGAGCGTATACACGTCAGTTTTCTGTGGCCGCTATTCAATGAATAGCGGCCACAGAAAACTGACATGTCAGTTTACACAATTCCGACCGCATGCTCCATTGTGTGCAGCAGTGAATTGGGAAGCGGATGCGCACGGGTGCACCCGCATCGGAATTCACCAGAAACGAAGATCAGTCGGCCGTTACTGCAGTACTGGCCGGGATGATCATCAGTAACACTGGCCGTTCTGTGACCCGGCCGGGTCAGAGAACGGCGGGTGTTATACGCAATGTGAACATGGCCGAAGGCTGTATGCCCACCTCATATTTAGTGTGTATGCTGAGAAAATCTCCCAAGGGTGTCCATGGGTTATAATAGGTCCTTGTTTGGGTGTCAGCATAACTTTTATTACAATACATTTTTTTTTTTTTAAATGCATTCTTTTAGCAAACAGAGGACAGTGGGAATTTGTGGACCATGATGCAACCGTATTTCATATACATTGGATACATTGTTATGTGTGATACATATTCTATATATATATAGAATTTGTCTGACATATACATCGATTGTGTGCTTCAAGAAAAGCAAACTAGCACTGTATGTAAACTATTGCACCTCTCCCACTGAAATGATCGAGAAGGATCATCTGGATTTTGTGGCATTAGCAAGGGGATTCTTTATGGTCTCGGACCATTAGCACTTTGGAGGCAAGAGGCATATAGTGGGGGCTATAACCTCACTAACTTGGTTTTAATAGGTCATATCCATAGTAGATTTTCTTTTAATGACAATGAAATGACTCAGGCTGACTCCCTCATGGTCTCTTACCACACTCTATAACATGCAAAGGAGGCATTCATCTTCTCCTCTTGGCTAATTCATAAGAACGAGTGCCCTTCTATTACAGTGAACTGTTCTTTACGCTAATAAACAGTCATTGAGAAGGTTAATGAAGTCATGTCTGTGATATCTGAGATCACTCGCATGTTGAAACCAAAGCCTCGTGAGGACTAGGAGTTGGGGGGGTTTCTTTTAACCACAAATGTGTTAAAATAAGATCCTTAGAAAAATACAATTGGGTAAGAAGCGGTGCGGTGGTTATTGCAATTACCCAGATTTCTCTTTCATTAAAAAAGTTTGGTTTTAATAATGTTGTTAACATGAAAGGTCCAACAGGTACCTGTAATTCCAAAGAAGTCAAAGTTTACAGATCAAGGTGCAGTCAATTGTCAGGCCATTCGGCACAAAATATTTCTGGATTTTTAGCGTGGCCTATTAACTTCATGATAGTCGCCCGCACATTCCTGTCCACATAGGAAGATGTGTGGGCAACTACTAATGATTGAAATGCCCGCACAAAAGATGTGTCTAGCTTTGCTGAGAAAATAGCATAAAAAATCGGTCTAGAAATTTATTTTATCATGTTGAAACATAGTGTTCTATTGCCATGATCGATATATGTAAAACACAAACCCATGGCCCATTTGTGACTTTGTGTTTGTACATAGGCTTAACTATAAAGGTTGCAGAGATATCAGTCGCACACAGGCTGTGGTACCGGCCTGACTCTGCTTTGCAATATAAGAGCCTGGACTTATACATTACACGTAGAAGATGGGCGTCCCTTTTATAGATCTTGCACTGAGGAACATGAAATTACACCATTCCATTTATATCCATTTCTTAAGACATTTAGAACATAGATTTATGGTGGGATTAGCATTGTTAAAGAACAAATAGTAGGTGAATTCATGGAGATATAATTCTTACTTTACAATAATGCCAAATGACTAAATTTGGAAGTACAATTCCTGCAAGTCACACTGACTACATACCAGGAATATATCTTGTTTCTAGAGTTCATCTGAGGATTTGGAAAAATAAATGCTGGGATTAGGACATGTGATGCTACTCAAAATGCAGAAGCCAGTCACCCCACCTGGCAGGGGAGTCATAAATACATTTTAGTAATCCTGACATATTGTATAAGAAATATCATTGACCTCTCTGCTTAGGCTCTGTTCACACTGACATCTCCGTTTGTAGTCTGGGCAGATTTGATAGGAAGAATAACACTGCATGCAATGCTGTAATTACTGGGATAGCAACAGACAACATGACGGGCCCCTAATGTATAGTCAATGGGGTCTAATGGGCTTCAATAATACCTGCTCTATACTTGATACTTGATTCAGCAGAAATCATGATGTTAGTGTGAACATAGACAAGAGCAGGAATTCTGTTCCCATGGTCTCTTTGCTATTATAATCATTTCATCTCGGTCCAGCAATTCCCCCATTAGCAGCAAAAACTGAACATATAAGATACATTATTGGCTAAAACGTAAAGGTTACTTTAATAAAGCCATAATAACCTTGTGTATTATAATTGCAAAATACAGACAGCTGACTGTTCAATTGAACCCAAACTGGATCCCCATAGAGTTCTAGTGATGTTGCCTATGCCTATGTGCCTATATGAGATTAACATTGCCTGAACCATTGATTTTGGCAGGTCTTGTGTGTTTGGGGGTTGGGGGGTGTTTAGTACCCCCTTTGAGAAGACCACTTAAAGTTGTATTGAAAAGTGGTCTTCCATGGCCACTGTGCATAGTGGACTAGTGGAGTAAAAATCCGGTCTCAGGTGAAGAAGTTCTGGAGAAGTTTCACTGTATACTAAACCCTGTTAAGGTTGACAAGGATTTAGGCCTCTTAATCTGATGTATTGCTTTTGGTATCTTCTTTGAGAAGACCACCCTCATGAAAGACCACTTTTCAGTGCAAATGTGGATTGTCTTCTCTAAGAGGTTTCACTGTATATTGTTAAGTTCTAATATACTGGAATTGTAATAGCCCTAATAGTTATCCTGGTCGTGTGTGACTGAATATTTTTACACCCCTGATGGACCTGACTCCACACATTTTGTTATTCTTCTTGTTGATATACTAGACTGGGTTTTATATATTGTATGTAACCCAATTTCTTTGGAAAGGTAAGAATTAGAGATGAGCGAACCTGGAGCATGCTCGAATCCATCCGAACCCGAACTTTCGGCATTTGATTAGCGGTGGCTGCTTAACTTGGATAAAGCCATAAGGCTATGTGGAAAACATGGATATAGTCATTGGCTGTATCCATGTTTTCCAGACAACCTTAGAGCTTTATTCAAGTTCAGCAGCCCCAGCTAATCAAATGCCGATCGTTCGGGTTCGGATGGACTCGAACCCGAACCCGCTTTGCTCATCTCTAGTAAGAATAAAACCCTTTAAGAAAGGAGGCAGTGAACATCTGTTTGTATCTGGAGCCGTATCCCTCGGCCCACAATGAACGGAAGGCGAGAGACTGCGTGGTGTTGTAAGGGTTATTGTTTACAAGGCAGAAGAGCCGACTAAGCATTGTTGTACTGTAGTATGAATAATCCATCGTCTTGTCTCTGTCATTAGCTTTGTGTTTGCTCTAAATTCATCCAAGCTTGAGAGGCTTCCAGGTCTGGCTGGTAATTGTAGATGGAGTCACGGTGAGGATAGGAAGTTTAGCTTCTTAGGTGTAAAGTGGGTTATGTCAATAGAAGAGGTCACTATTAGTGTTGGTTTATAACTAGTACAAGAAGATGCGAGCTATACAGCATAAATTATAGAATCAGAAGAAATTTGATCCCTAAAAATTTCTGCATGGAAAAAATTTTAACATGAGACGATACAACCCTTTTTAATGTCGCCCCCTCCATATTTCTGGGATTCATATAACATAATTCACTCAAATAGAATTGGGTAACGATATATATTATAAAGCAAATGCAACTGTTAACAATCTTAGATCTGTCAACAGCAGATGCTAGAGGATGGTGTCCACGTAGGAACATTGGACAGGAAAAAAAAGCCAATGGAGTTACAATATGGACCTCATAGGATATCTCCTAACATAATATCTAATGGGTCAGGTATCATGTGTTTTTGGTTTTTAGGTTAACCCAACCTAATTTTGTAGAATTTCTTAAAGGGGTTGTCTTACTACAACAACCTCTTTTCACAATGAAGCTGATTACTACAGGGTCCGTTTCTGAAAACCCTGTTGAGCCACTGTTACAGGTTCCAGCTGGTTAAATGAATGGCTGTTTATGTAATACATGTATGGTCCGAGTTCACCTGAAGAGGTTCTGAGCTCATAGATAGGATGGGTCCACTTGACATAGGGTTATAACGTGGATGTATGGGGTGCTATCTAAGAGAATGTTTTTAATATGGACAGGTGGACTATGTTGGGGGGGGAGGTCAAAATGAGGGGTTCTAAACCCTTGGATGTGCTGGACAATCTAAGTGGCGTTTATAGTAATGGGTCCCGAACTTTTGAGGTTAGGTCCACCTGAGGATGGCTCATAACATAGATCGGTTAAGACCACCTGAGTGAGGAGGTTCAAAGGCCATTGATGGATTGAGGTCCACCCGAGGAGGCTCATGAAATAGATGGGTTGTACCACCTGGGTGGGGCTCATAGTGGGGGTCCTAAGCCCATGGATGGGCTTGGATTCACCTAAGGATGGCTCATAATATGGATGGGCTGATAGAAGGGGGTCCTGAGCTCACGATGACAACACCCTTATTTTTTTCATTGCAACTGACCAAATGATAATGGCTGATTGATGTGAATGCAGCTTCTCCAACCCTAAAAATCAGTAGAAAAAACACTCATGTCCACTTTTCATCATTCAGATGTCCTAACAGGGCAAATGGAAATGTCATATCCTCATGGAACAACCCCTCCAATATTTTCTTAAAGGTTTTATCCTAAGAAAACATTGCTTTTTTTTAACCTCTAGTTGTTTTTGAGTAAATATTTTTAGTTTTAAGATCACATGTACAGCCCTGACTTGTGATCATGCAGGTCTGTAGCCATCTCAGCTCATACGTGACTATCACACAACTCTTGTTCTAGCATCGATTGCTTCAGAACGAGTCAGCAACGTTATGGGTGCGGGTTAATGTGCAGTCACATTGTTTCCTGAAATGTCAAAACAACTCAGTTCTGGAAATCCCGGCGGCATGTGATTGTTTTTGTTTTACATATACAAAAACATTAGGTGCTCAGTGGAGACCTCTACAGGGGTTACATGGAAGCACATATCTTTTGCCACAGAGATATTGTGCTGTCAGGTGACAATGGTGCAAATGGTTGACTCTCAAACACTTTGTAGTAGCTTTGGTCTGCCAGACCTTTTCCTGTTAGCTTTTCCTTCAGTTTACAAGTTTCCTTTGATGGTATTGGAAACTTTACTGATTTCCAGTCTTGGCTTTCTTGACCATTTCTCAGCAGGACAGCCTTAATCGGACAGACCTATTAATTGCCATTACGATAGCAATGTGCTCAGTCATGAAGAGCAAAACTCTACCTATCCTACCCAAGCAAGTGTTGTAATATAGTCTGCTCCAGTACTGGGTATATAAAATCAGAAGTTTTGGAAGTAATCTCCAAAAAAAGACTTGTAAGAATATTTTGCATCTAATTTCAAACCATAATTTCCTTTCTGTGCCACAGAGCACTGGTCCTTCATGTTTTACCTGGGAAAAAAAGCCCTTTGGTTAAAATCATAAATTCAGACTATTGCGGCTGCTGAGATTAAAAATTCATATTATTTTTATGTTTTTTTTAACTTACTTTTTAACCTCTGAACCATTTCATTTGATATTCTAGAACTGTACTAAAGTCAAAAATAACTTGAAAAATTCAGGTGTTCTAAAACTTTTCATCTTTAGTACAAATGGACATTGTGTAATCCTTAATTTCCTGTGTCAGACTGGAAAGAATACGCCACTTCCTGCAGGACATACAGCAGCTGATAAGTACTGGAAGATTAGAGATTTTTAAATAGAAGTAATTTACAAATCCTTATAACTTTCTAAAATCTATTGTTTGACTTTTTTTTTCTGTAGAGCTTTTCTGTATAGATGTGGACATAATGAGCAGAGTCATCTTACCATTAGTGGCTGGGAAAGTTAATGACAAGTATATTGTACTGCTAATGTGACCTAACAACACTGTATACACTGATAAATATCACATTTAAAGCGACTATACCATCAGGTACATTCGCTTTAACATGACCCACGGATAGAACGGCGCCGGTGCGGGGAAGCCAGTGCCGCGGTCTGTTTTTTGAACCTCGGACCATTCTATCCACGGGTATTGGGCCGAGGATGAAGCACTGGAGGTGGGTCAGCCTGGCTCCAGTGTAAGGAAACCCCCGCCCCTCTATGACATGGCTCCATTGATTCTAATAGAATCACGGAGCGGGGCGCCGTCTTCCCCATGATGGTACATTCACTTTAAAGTACCACAATAAGAGAGTAATTTTATTTCACATGAATAAATATGAACAACTGGAAATCAAACTTCCGGTAGGATGATTTTTTTTTTTATCCATCATGATTTTCTTTTCTGTCCACAGGTGAACTTCGTAGCGTGCCAACTATTTGCCTTGCTTGCTGCTATTTGGTTTCGTACCTACCTTCATTCAAGCAAAACTAGCTCTTTAATCAGACATGTGGTTGCAACCCTTCTGGGCCTGTACCTTGCACTTTTTTGCTTTGGATGGTAAGTGGACTTCATTTTTAGGTGTATCTGGGTATACAGTACTGCACACGAGCCAGGGTAGTACAGTAATATTGGTGTTATTTACTATAGTAAGCTATGGCACATTGCTGTATTTACTGACTAGTGGGGGACTATCAGTTCTGAGATACCCACTAAGCCATAAAACAAAGTGGCTGCAGTAATAAAAATAACATTATCCCTTTTCTTTCTTTCCTACAAAGCACTACTTCAGACCAGTCTCTGTGCCAGTGTATCAGCTCAGCTACATTCACTTACATTAACCAGAATAAGAAAAATATGTCCGCTTTCTTGCAGAAACAGAACCTCTCTGGTCCTCAGTTTGGGTGTAGATTTTGCAGCTCATTTCCATTGAAGTGAATGAACCACACACCACACACAACGTGAGGACAGGGGTGGCGCTGTGTTTTTCTACTCCTTTAAAATCCCTTTAAGGTCTCCATACATTTTCAAGGAACACTTTTTTGACAGCTATTTCTCCCTTTCTCCACATACACATGAACATTAGGCTCAGCCATGTGTTCTCTACAAAAGAGGGGTAAACTACTGCCAGACACCTCTGGAAATGGCCTGCCTCTCAGGGAACAAGCCAGCCCCTTCTAATGATTATCGATGGAAGGGGGTGGGCCGGATCGGTGCTTGGGAAGTCAGTAACCCTGCCCCAGTGCTCCTAGCAGCTTACCGGGCAGAGGATTTCAGAATAGACAGCACAGGAATGGCTCGGAGCATGAAGGTAACAGACATACCTTCATCCTCAGAGCCCACTAGGGAGCTGTTAGCAGGTTAGATTCGTCTAATCTGCTATTAGTTCCCCTTTAAGGATGTCTGGTTTAAGTAAACCCTGTGTACAAGACATTTGCAAAAACATGGTTACTAGGACCCCTGTGCAATTAGGTGTAATGTGGGAGGGGAGTAGCCTATGGTTGCTCACATAAAAGTTGATAGGGCACCCTCCAGTCCATTTTTCCTGTGCACATGGGGCTTGCTGTAAAAAATATCCCCAAATGCTGTTAAAAGCAGTGCATCACAGTTACCAAAAATGGAGCAAAAAAAATAAATCAGAAAATAAAGACAGATTAGGATAAAAAGAACATTATTATCAGTATCTAAGTGGTACATTCACTTTAAGCTGTAATTCAGAACAATGTATTTACAGGTGGACTTTAGCTTTATACCTTAAAGGGTCGATTTACACAGAAAGAGTATCTGACAGATTATCTGCCAAAGATTTGAAGCCAAAGCCAGGAATGGATTTGAAAAGAGGAGAAATCTCAGACTTTCCTTTATGACCTGAACTCTGTTTCTGGCTTTGGCATCATATAATCTTTCTGTGTAACCGCACCCCTACTGTCAATATAAAAACAAGGGGCACAATCTGAAGTAAGTTAAGGGGGAAGACGCAATATGAAAAAATATGACTTTACTGAAAGAGTAGTAGATGCTTGGAACTAACTTCCAGCAGAGGTGGTTGGTAAATCTACAATAACTGAATGTAAACCTGCCTGGGATAAACATATATCTATCCTAAGCTAATGAGAAAGTAAATAATACTGTATACGGGCAGACTAGGTGCAGGCAGCCTTCTAGGTTTCTATTTAAGTTCCTACAGCTAAAGGCATCAGCCACTGTGCAGTCCTCCTATGATGACATTGACAAATAAATATATATATATGTAGCACACCCGTAGGTGGAGCTTTATTATACTAATTGGATTGGACCCCTGCCTGAAACCTTGGTGACACCCCAAATATTCCCCAACTCTCTGACACAGTTTTCTTTGACAGCAGGAAAACACATTTATTAGGACAGGTTAGTAGAATTGTCCTTAGAGCAGTTAACACAATAGACAATTAGCATACAGCAACAAAAGAAAATGATTTGCTAATTAACCAGCAATAATGAACTTAAGGTAATGTTATTAATTACACATGCATAGACATTAAATCACACAATAAACTGTAATTTTATGATCTAACTGATTCAAAAATGCCCTCAGAGGTTCTTGTCTGAGGTAAGAGTAAAAAGAACAGGTTTAAGGAGGAAAAATGTGTCCAGAGTCCTCTAGTACCAAAACCCGGAGAAGTCCAGCATGTGCACAGCTGTAAATCCAGTAGCTCCCACAGATAACAGTGCAGGGACTGATAGGCTTTAGCTGTAGTCTCTCTCTCTTTACATGCAGGTGGGGAAACCTCAGGCTGCAGGCTGTCACTTATTCCCCTCACTGTCACACATACACCTCACAGCACTTGTATTTATTCCCTGTATTTTCCCTCCAGTCTGCAGGGTTATATGTAGAACACTGGGGCTGCATGTGATGTGGCTCCTGTAAGTATGTGCTACTGTTATCTCCTGCTTAGAAATGGCTGACAGCACTACACATCCACCATGTGTCCTTCCTGAAATGGTGGCCGCCTCACACCAACACTGTAACTTGTTGCACACTGTAACTGGTTGTACTCACAGCCCGGGCATGTGTCTGAGAACAGGCAGGTTCTTTGCAGGTGCTTTATGGGCTGATAAAAGTCTTTTAGTAGAGAAAGCACAGGGGTCTCTTCACTTGCTTCCAGCAGCATCCCAACACACTGTCCTTGCATCCCCAGCATCCTCTTCCTCCTCTCCTCCCGGCTCCTCCCACACTGACCCTGGGGGATCATGGGTCTTGTAGTTTAAGTATCCATCACTGCACTGGAAAGCTCTGAGAATAATCCCACCCCAGTGCACAGTCTGAACAGCATTAACTCTTTATTTGTTGAAGAATTCCACCAGCAGAGGAGCTCTACATTCTCCCCCCACTTGAAGTCTTGAGTCCTCTCAAGATGAGCAAGAGAAAATATGGGTTATTATAAAACTATAAAATTATTAATACACCATCAAATAAGCAGTAGCATTATATGCAAGAGGAACATCCCACCAAGGCACATCACCACATTTTGTCTGGGGCAGGGTGTCACCAAGTGAACTAACATTCAGGGGAGAATGGGCGAAGGTCAGTCTATGAGCAGTCCTAATAGGCTCTTGAGTACTATGACCCAGGGAATCATAGGTAAGTCTTTGTGGAGGTCTAATGGGTCTTGAAGGTCTTGATTCAGAGCTTATAACAGAGAAGCTTGACTCACAACCTGGTTCAGACTTTTCCTGTTCCTTTTTTTGAGATGTGTCTTGCCCAGCTCCATTTCCCTTATCCTCATGATTAAGAAAAATTGCTTCAGCAGAATGTGCAGGGCATTCACCAGGGGTGTCAGTGCCATCTCTATTGTCCCTTGGCAGGGAATCGTCTGCATCCAGGGAAGACTGATCATCCAGCTCTTGTTGGATATGTTGGGGAACGAATTCTGGAGCATTGATATTCAAATTAATGTCTGATGGAAGATCCACATTCCAGTCATGGAAAAACTCATCTAGCTCCCACTCATCTTCGCTTGGATTTGTCTGTTCCCTTGGGTTAGTTTCCTCCTGATTTAGGAGTAAAGGTTCCCTTCGCCTCAGTCTCCTAGACCGCCTAGAGTTGGGTTTGCGCTGAGCTATTTTAGGTTCTGAAGTTATAATCCTTGCAGATTCTGTCAAAAGCATAAGATTATTTCGATGCCATGTCTTGATGGGTCCATTCTTCCCTTCTGGGCAAATTTGATACACCGGGATGTCAGGCAACTGTGAGCAGATGATGTAGATTTGTGAACCCCAACGATCGACCAGTTTGTTTTTTCCATGAAGACCCAGATTTCTTAGAAGAACCCTGTCTCCTGGTTGTAAGTCATGGACCTTCACCTTTTTGTCATAACGAGCTTTATTTTGATAGTGACGTTGGCCAGCAGTAGCTTCAGCCTGTTCATAGGCCTGTTTCAAGTTTTCCTTTAATCTTTTCACATAGCTTGCATGTGATTGTACGGATGTGTCATCAGCAGTAACACCGAAAACCAAATCAACTGGAAGTCGAGCCTCTCTTCCAAACATGAGGAGGTATGGAGAGAATCCTGTAGCATCACTTCTAGTACTGTTGTATGCATGGACGACAGTAGCTACATGCCGGCTCCAATGGACTTTCTTCTCGGCCGACAGTGTACCTAACATGTCTAACAAGGTTCTGTTAAAACGCTCCGGCTGAGGATCTCCTTGTGGGTGATATGGGGTTGTACGACTTTTTTGTACACCCAGCAGAGTGAGTAGCTCATGAATCAACTTACTTTCAAAATCTCTCCCTTGGTCTGAATGGATCCTCCTTGGAAGGCCATAGTGCACAAAGAACTTTTCTACAAGAATCTTCGCCACTGTAATGGCTTTTTGGTCACGGGTAGGGAAAGCCTGAGCGTATCTTGTGTAATGGTCAGTCACCACTAATACATTGCTGACTCCACCTTCATCTGGTTCAATGCAAAGGAAATCAATACAAACAAGATCCAGCGGCCCTTGACTTTCCATTTTTCCCAGAGGAGCGGCTCTGGCAGGCAGAGTTTTCCTCTGAATGCAGCGAAGGCAAGAACGGCAATAATCTTCTACATCCTGCTTCATGCATGGCCAGTAGAATCTGTCCCTGACTAGGCCTAAAGTTCGGTCAAAACCCAGATGACCATGATCGTCGTGTAGTGATTGAAATATTACATCCTTGTACTTTTGAGGGAGTAGTAGCTGCCACTTTTCACCATTTAGATGACTTGGAGCTCTTCGGTAGACCAGCCCATTGCGGATTTTCAAACGATCCCATTCTTTGGCAAGGAGTCTAGCCAACGGATGATCATCTGTGTGCAGTATATCAGCTTGTTGTTTTTGTAGAGCCTCTACAGCTAGCCGACAGAGTGAATCTTCTCTTTGATCTTTCTTCAAATCACCTTGCGTAATAGCAGGAAGAGGTGAAGCTTGCAAAGTGACCAGATTACAGTAGACTTCAGGCACACTCTCCTCGTGAAGCCCCAGCTTTCGTGCCCAACATCCATTTTCAGAACAACAGCTAACATATTGACACATGGTCTTCACCCCAGGTGCGGGAATTTCCATCCACTCATCTTCAGGGTGCATATCGCCATGAGGTCTTCGGGACAGTCCGTCTGCATCCCCATTTTCCTTCCCAGGGCGGTACTTGAGGCTAAAATTGTAATTTGAAAGTGCAGCCATCCACCGATGCCCTGTAGCATCCAGCTTGGCAGTGGTCAGTATGTAAGTCAAGGGGTTATTGTCAGTTTGAACTTCAAATTCAGCCCCATACAAGTAGTCATGTAATTTGTCAACCACAGCCCATTTGAGAGCTAAAAATTCCAGTTTATGGGCTGGATAGTTCTTCTCAGTGGGAGACAAACTTCTGCTCACAAAAGCCACCGGTCTTAGTTTCTTATCATGTTCTTGATATAACACTCCTCCAAGACCTTCTCGGCTTGCGTCCACGTGCAGCACATACGATTTGGCAGGGTCAGCATAGGCTAGCACAGGAGCATGGGTAAGGCAGTGCTTCAACTGTTCGAATGCCTGCTCGCATTCTGGACTCCAGCGGTCTTCAATGCACTCCTTGGATTTTCTAGGTCCCTTTGGTTTCTGGAGAGCACTCTCTTCGTCAGTGTCACCGGGTTCCACATCATTCTGCAGCAGCTGATTGAGAGGTCTCGCTACTTTGGAAAACCCTTTGACAAATCTCCTGTAGTAGCTGCAGAACCCCAGGAAAGAACGTACTTCTGTGATTGTCCGGGGCTTGGGCCATGATGTCACAGCTTCCAGTTTTTCTGGGTCAGTGGCTATTCCCTCAGCAGAAACCACATGCCCTACATACGTCACAGAAGGCTGAAAAAACTTGCACTTCTCAAGAGACAACTTCAGTCCTTCCTGCTCAAGCCGATCCAAGACTCGCATCAGCCGGTCAGTATGTTCTTCCAATGTCTTTCCGAACACTATTATATCATCCAGATATACGATCACTTCCAGCAGATGCATGTCACCGACTGTTTTCTCCATAAGTCTCTGAAACGTAGCTGGAGCCCCCATGAGACCTTGTGGCATTTTGTCAAATTCAAAGAATCCACCTGGATAGATGAAAGCCGTCAACTCCTTGTCTTCAGGGCTCATTGGAATCTGATAGTATCCACTCCTCAGATCCAGGACGCTAAACCACCTACTCCCTACCAAACAATTTAAAGCATCTTCAATTCGAGGGGTGGCATACTGATCAGGAATGGTCCGCTGATTTAGAGTCCGGTAATCAACACACATCCGAATGGTGCCATTCTTCTTGCGCACCACAACTATAGGTGAAGCATAAGGACTTCGGGACTCTCTGATTATCCCAGCCACTTTAAGGTCTTCCAGATGCTTACGTAGATCCTCTAAATCACCAAGAGCTACTCTTCGAGGGCGTTCTCTGAAAGGTCTATCATCTTTCAATCGGATCTGGTGTTGCGCACTCTTTGCACATCCCATATCCAGCTCATGTGCGGAAAAGCAGTTTTTTCGAGCTTTCAACAACTTTCGAACTCTGTCTACCCACTCTGGTGACATTCGACCTCCTCCTATATCCACTTCATCAATCAGGGCCTCAACAGTTTCTGTCCTTGCTCCAAGGAGGGCTGCAGAGGGTAAAGGGGTAGCATTGTAAACCTTTCCGAGGCGTATAGAAGGCCTTAACACTACTGGAGCACCCCCAGTATTCTTCAACCCCACTAGAAGGGAGTCCTGTGGATGCTTTAATTTGTTTGATGGCCAGACTTCTGGCACTAATTGTACTCCAGGAGGTAAATCTGCTTCAGGATCCATCTCCATCATAAGATGAGAACTGGTGCTGTCACGGTACATTTTAATTTTGGCCCTCATGCAGGTAACTTTACCAGGTAAAACAGTATATTCTTTATTGGCTTGAGTCCACACATGACCAATATCTTCCTTCTGGTATCTTTCCTGGGACTTTAGCAGAGCAAACATGGGCCTCAACACTGGGTGCACTGCCTCCTGCTTATTCACCAATTGAGGTTTCAACATTCTTCGTACAAAGTCAGTGTTGGTGCCTACCAGCATGGCTGTTTCCCCACCTTCTTTAGGTCTGGGGCAGACAACGGCCAAAGTTTCGAAAACTTCCGTTGATCCCACCACAGAAGAAGGAAATTCTACCTTTAGAGATACATAGCCATCATAAGGGAACTTCGTGTCACTGAGGCCCCAGATTTCCAGATTCTCTAACTTGTGAAGAGGGAGATGCTTTAGATGCTTCTGGTAGAAATCCCTAAAAAGTACTGTTATCTGAGCTCCCGTATCCAACAGGACTTTGCTGTACACTCCTTCAATCCGGACTGAGACTACTGGGGAAGGCCCAATTAACTCAGGAGGTGTTCTTGATTTTGTGTCTGTTGTAGCATCAGGCACAACCTTCTGATATCTGGTTTTGGGCCGACTCGTGGTACTTTGAGAATAGTCATACATGGTGGAGTCTTCTATCCGCTTCTGTCGTGTTATGGCTTTAGTTTTGTCTCTCACCCACTTCAGTGGTAAAGGCTGAACCTCAGTTTTGGTTTTAGCTCGAGGGTTAAAGTTGAACTGGTCCACCCTATGTTTTGCTTGATTGGAGTTCCTTCCTCTGGGGCACCCAGCTGACTCCTTCACTGGGGCCCTCTGAAGTTTCCCGGCTGCTTTCTTGTCTGCACCTCCTTGGAGGTTTCAAGGCTTGGGCATTGCCTCCTAACATGCCCTCTTCCTCCACACTGGTAGCAGATTATAGCATCTTTTCTTTTTCTCTCCTTCTGGGGGGCAGTACTAAAGGGCACAGTCTCAGCCCTTTCATCAGGCTGTAACTGAGTACCAGCTACTAACGTCACCAGCTCAGTTAGCTTTGACACTTGTTCCCTCAGCTGAGCTAACTCCTCCCCAGCACAACAAGCTTGTACTGTCTGCACTTTAGTACTGAAGGTTCCTGGGTCCTTGACACTGACCCCTTTTTCCTCCAACATGGCTTCCTCTTCTCGGACCAACTTGACCAATTGGTTATATCTAAGAGTGCCACAGTCCCCTTGGGACCTCAACTTGAGCATAACTGGGTCTAAGGGTAGGGCTCCTCGAAGTAGCTGTCTTACTCTGACACTGTCCACTGAGTCGGCATCCATGCCTCTCTTCAGCCTCATCTGATGCAATATTTTATCCAGCCGCTGTATATAAAGGGACAACTTTTCTCCCTTTTCTTGGTAAGTGTGCTCAAAC
Organism: Dendropsophus ebraccatus; assembly: GCF_027789765.1. NCBI lineage: Eukaryota > Metazoa > Chordata > Amphibia > Anura > Hylidae > Dendropsophus > Dendropsophus ebraccatus. The sequence goes on along the minus strand of NC_091459.1, from coordinate 115,545,635 downwards.
TGGTACAAGAGTTCAGAGACTCCCTCTATCCTACCGAACACATCCTGTAGTGCCTCCAGGTAGTCGTGTGCAGTGCAGTCTTTCTTGCTCAACTTAAGATTCCTAATAGTATCAGCTGCTACCCCTTTCAAACTTTCCGCTATCCTTTGCCTTTTGAGAGCTTCAGAAACTTCCCATTCATCCAGACCTTGCAGAGCCTGTTCCATCCAGGCCTCAAAGCTTTCTTCATCAGATGGGAGAGGCTGAGTCCCTGAGAACATTGGCAAGCGTTTATATCTAGCCATTGAATGTCCTGACTTGGCACACTTTTCCACTAATTCACCAAGAGCATTCAGAAACTCTGGGCCAATTGTGGCGGTAGTGGTTGTTTGAGTCGAAGGTTGACTTGCAAGCTGGATCGGCTGTTCTTCAGCTGGTACGACTATTTCCACTTTGTATTTTTCATTTCCTACTTCCAGATTGCTAGGCACTACTACATTAGCAACAGGGCAGTCTAATTCCAATAGAACTCTCATGGTATTACCACTCTGGTCTTGCTTTAGACCTCTAATGAAACAACGACTGTCGGACAGAGTCTCGTCCATTATCTGGTAAATCTGTCTATGGGTAAGGATGGTGGTGGAAATGGACAGGCCTAGACAGTGACTCTGGTCCAGTTGGAGGGTTCTGCACCATTCAGCAATGGCTTGTGGGTCTAGGGTTGGTTCTGCCATGATTTTGCTGTTGCTGACTGGGTCTGAGACACTTTGGGGGGGGAGGGAAAAGGGCGGAGTCACTCACAAGTAGGCGGTCCACAGAGGATCCCGGACGAGCCCCCAAATGTAGCACACCCGTAGGTGGAGCTTTATTATACTAATTGGATTGGACCCCTGCCTGAAACCTTGGTGACACCCCAAATATTCCCCAACTCTCTGACACAGTTTTCTTTGACAGCAGGAAAACACATTTATTAGGACAGGTTAGTAGAATTGTCCTTAGAGCAGTTAACACGATAGACAATTAGCATACAGCAACAAAAGAAAATGATTTGCTAATTAACCAGCAATAATGAACTTAAGGTAATGTTATTAATTACACATGCATAGACATTAAATCACACAATAAACTGTAATTTTATGATCTAACTGATTCAAAAATGCCCTCAGAGGTTCTTGTCTGAGGTAAGAGTAAAAAGAACAGGTTTAAGGAGGAAAAATGTGTCCAGAGTCCTCTAGTACCAAAACCCGGAGAAGTCCAGCATGTGCACAGCTGTAAATCCAGTAGCTCCCACAGATAACAGTGCAGGGACTGATAGGCTTTAGCTGTAGTCTCTCTCTCTTTACATGCAGGTGGGGAAACCTCAGGCTGCAGGCTGTCACTTATTCCCCTCACTGTCACACATACACCTCACAGCACTTGTATTTATTCCCTGTATTTTCCCTCCAGTCTGCAGGGTTATATGTAGAACACTGGGGCTGCATGTGATGTGGCTCCTGTAAGTATGTGCTACTGTTATCTCCTGCTTAGAAATGGCTGACAGCACTACACATCCACCATGTGTCCTTCCTGAAATGGTGGCCGCCTCACACCAACACTGTAACTTGTTGCACACTGTAACTGGTTGTACTCACAGCCCGGGCATGTGTCTGAGAACAGGCAGGTTCTTTGCAGGTGCTTTATGGGCTGATAAAAGTCTTTTAGTAGAGAAAGCACAGGGGTCTCTTCACTTGCTTCCAGCAGCATCCCAACACACTGTCCTTGCATCCCCAGCATCCTCTTCCTCCTCTCCTCCCGGCTCCTCCCACACTGACCCTGGGGGATCATGGGTCTTGTAGTTTAAGTATCCATCACTGCACTGGAAAGCTCTGAGAATAATCCCACCCCAGTGCACAGTCTGAACAGCATTAACTCTTTATTTGTTGAAGAATTCCACCAGCAGAGGAGCTCTACATATATATATATATATACATATATACAGCTTATAAACCGCATACCTTAAAATATCATATATATAAGTCAGTAGTATTTGTGGTGATTCACCTTGCGAGGCTTTTGTTCTTCTTCCCGCTATCTATTACACCAATGTAACGCCAGCAAAGAGTAAATTGCTTTGAACATTTCTGTCAGGGGGAAATGGATGTTTTTCGACTGGTTATGCTGCTTCAGAATCTGCTGTGATTTCTTACTGAGTCAGATAAATCTAAATAAGAAAAATATAATGATCTCTTCACAAGCTGAGGTTAGTTTTACCAGGCACTGTTCACATTAGTACCAACCAGTGCTTCCCCACTAATAGTGTTTGCAGGAATAATCCATTAGCCCCCACATGTGAGTAGTACCTGCTGGGGTATCCCCTTTAAGAGTGTCACTATTCTTAATGCCACCATTACAAAGGTTAAAAACAAAACCAAAAAAAAACTGTTACTGGGCCCCTAAGGGTCCTATTCCACGGAGTGATAATCGTTCGAATTGACCCGATTTGGACGATTATCGCTCTGTGGAATAGAGACAACGATCAGCCGATGATTATGTCATCAGCTGATCGTTTGGAATAGCGATGCGCGGCGGGCGACCGACGATTTCACAAGCCCCATGCTTACCTAAGCATATTGCAGGTCTTCTCCTGCACTCCTTCTTTTTCGGTGCGGCCTGTCTTAGCTGACAGACTGCTCAGCAAATCACTGGCCAGAACAGTGATTGGCTGAGCGGTCTGTCAGCTCAGACAGGCCACACCGAAGCTGCTGCTGCGCGCGGGACTGGAAGGAAGAAGGAGCACAGGAGAAGATCTGCAATATGCTTAGATAAAGTATGGTGTTTAAACAGGGGCTGCAAGGACATCGGTAACAATGTCCCTGCAGCCCTCGCTAAACGATTATCGGGCCATGTAATAGTGTCTAGCAGATCGGCGCTCTTTTACATTATTGATCAGGCCCCTATCGGCCTGTGGAATAGGACCCTTAGAGCCCCCTCCATGGTTCACAGCTATTTCTCATTCTTTTAATTCAATGGAGCAAGACCAGAGATGGGCTGTTTGCCAGCAGTACACACACAGTTACTCCCTCCCTTACTTGTCTGACCAATAATAACACAGTCCCTACTTTTTACCGCTATGCTGTGACACAGTGCTGGTAAAAGTGCACTGGACTGAACAGGCTGACACTGCGCTGGGGAATGGTTTATAGTACTCTACTTTCAATGCATGTGGAGGGAGAAGGGGTTAGTGATGCACTGGCCTTGCGAGGTGCTATGTGAGCAGAAATGAAAGAAACAGAAGCAGAAAATCAATGGATGGGTTATAATAAGCTGCTGCTGAGATAAGAGGGAAGACTTGATTTACCTTTTAGGCACGGTAAGGATCCTCTAGAAGTGGCAGACAGGATCATCGATAGCTGGAACAGGCTCTCTCTACTGCAGATACAGTAATACTAGCTAAGCCCCCATTCCTGTTTTCTGTCTTGTTTTCTCTGTTACTTGAGACAGTCTGTGCCTAACAGCCAGTAGACAGCAGGGAAGTGAGGCACCTAGTGGTCAAGACTTAAGAGCATTTTATCTAGAGATTACAAATATGTTATGAATCACAGAAGCTTTTAAATACAGGGGATTTGTTTAAAATGCCAGTGACCATATAACATTGCCAGTCAGAGTGCCCCCATTATTACTGAATTACTATAGATCTCAGAAAAGCCAGAAAAATGGTGCATAAATCCTCTACTAAATGGATTTCTATATAGTCTCTGGTGTGAAAACTACGTTCTACAAATCTTTAGTATCCAGTTCTCATGTGACAGTGTTATATATGAGCAGTCGTGACTCTCATCCCGAGCACTTTTTATAATTGCTACTCGGCTTCTCTAGCAATGATTTTCTATAACCTTGAATGAACTAGATAATGCATCCGAGCTCTCTGTATATTTCTGTAAGTAAAGCCAATTGAATTAGCATTGTATATCCTGACAGTCTTCAGTTCAGTGGGGCTCTAAAGTAAGGAGATACAGTGACCTTTGTTTCATAGACTCCTTGGCATTTACATATAGCACCTCCAGAATGAGATAAAGAGCTCATATCTTATCCAAGGATGTGGTGTATATAGTACCTGGGCCCATGATAGTCCCTTTAGGAGACCAAATCACTATACAATGTCAGTTCCAAACTCCAGTGCCTATTTTAATCCTCATTAAAGAGACTTTGTCAGTAAGTTTATGCTGTTCTATCTAAGGGTAGCATAAACTAGTGACAGAGAAGCTGAACAGAATAATGTATCACTTACATTGTTCTGTGCAGCTGATCCAGAGATCTCCTCCTGAATAACATGGAAAATAAGTAGTCCTTTCCATTATGTGCATGAGCCCAGCAGTCCTAGATATTCATGAGAAGCAGAAAACTCCGCCCACTAGTTGCTGATCGGCAGTTATCTATCCATGCTATGTATAGGCAGTCAACTGTCAATCAGCAGCTGGAGGGCAGGGGGAGGGGTTTGTCAAGAATCTTATTCTCCTGCATATTAGGAGAACAGCTGAACAAAATGATGTACGTAATACACCAATCTGTTCAGCATTTCTATCACTAGTTTATGCTGCCCTCATTTAAGGCAGCATAAACCTAGTGACAGATTCCCTTTAAGTAATAGAGGAAGTGAAGCTATGTCAAGTGTATTATTCTGTATGCCTGCATTCTGTATAGATTACTTTTTATGCAAGCGCCTATCCCCACTTGTTCTCTTTTTCTAAGAATAGTATGAAGATAAACAGGTTGGCTACTGCCAAAAATTTTAGCAGAAGGCGATTTATAGATATTACCGCATTGCAAGAGTTCACGGAATAAGAATGCAGATGGCGTAGTATACTAGCATTGTCCTTATTACCCGTAATTCATGTCAATGATCTTATTTGGTGATTACAAATTCTACACCATGTTCTGAATGGGAAGAGGAGAGAATCCTCTAGTGGCGACTTAGCTTCCGGAGAAGAAAAGGATGGGGCTGATGACATCCAATATGTCCAGTCTTCTTCGACACCATCATTGAGGCAGAATCGGGAGGCCCCCATACACATTAGATGGGTAGCCGATCCTGCTAGAATCATTGAGTTCAGTGGTCACATATCTAATGTACATGGCCAGCTTCAGTCTTTACATGGAGACTTGTTTGTTAAGTTTTGTATAAATGGATCGGGCATTGCCAGTAACCTCATGTCTTTCATCTCCCCAGGTATGCCTTACATTTTATTGTGCAAAGCAGTATCTCCTATCTCATCATGACCGTGGTAGGCGTGGAACATATGCACAAGTAAGATATCAAGTAACTTACTTACTTTTTGCATTGACCGAATCATCTGGTTTGTGATAGTTGTCTGGAGCAATGAGAACACGTGTCTGCCAGTACATGGGATGTTCACCTTTAGGCTAGTTTCACACAATGTTTTTTTTTTGGCAGTTCGACAGCCGTCATTGTTGACATCCGTCATTTTGAGGTCAAATAACCCCTGTTATTTTGAAGTAACGGATGTTATTTCAAAATAACGGATGTTATTTGACCTCAAAATGACAGACGTCCACAAAGACAGTCGTTGAACGGCCAAAAAAAAGATGTTGTGTGAACCTAGCCTTATGGTGCTGCACAAGATATTATTTGCCAAAGGCTCATGGGCAGGGGTGTATTAAAGGATTTTGGTCAGGGTCTGCGTGTTCAGACCCCAATCGATCAAGAGAACAAACCTTAAAAACGGACATGTATTGCAAGTCTATAAGGACTTCCAGCTCTTATGGATAGAGTGAGGTGAGCAGTGTGCATGAGTGTTTTGCTCTCTTGATTCGTTCTTCTAGTCAGTCGGGGTTCGAACACCGATAAAAACGTTTACCATGTTCCTGGACCTGCTGTGGCCTATACAGCTACTGAGGCATTTGGTGCACTGGGTTTGGGGCTTAGTGTACTGCTCCGCCCTGGCTGACCCACCCCTTCTAATGGATATTGGGGCTCTGCTATGCTAATATTCATTAGGAGGGTCTGGATGGCTGAGGATGGTATCCCAGCCCATTAGTATATAAAATAACCTACATATATCCTGAAAACAGCGCTGAGGATCAAGGTAAGAAACTTACCTTCATCCTCAGCACCCCGTATGCTATAGGGACTTATGAGCAGGTTAAATACCTCTAACCTGATGATAGTTTCCCTTTAACCTGTGTGATAGGCTGGTCACTGATGAAGTTTGTCGGTAGCTTACTATGTAGCTTACTATTGTATTGTCAGCATCACACATTTATTCTACGCTGTAGCCGTGGTCTTCAGAGCAATTGCTAAGATGCATGCTAAGCAAAACCAATCAATGATATTGATATAAAGCTTTTGATATTGAATAAATCACTCAATGAATTGAGTTAGGTGGATTTGGAAAACAATGGCAAAACACACTGTCTATGGATTATACTCTCCTAAACCCCCTGAACTCTGCTGTGTCTAAGGGTCCTATTTCACAGGCCGATGTGGGCCCGATCAATAATGTAAAAAAGCACAGATCTGCTAGATCAGTGTTTGTTTACTGGGCCTATTCCACGGCCCGATAATCGTTTAGCGAGGGTTGCAGGGACCGATGTCCTTGCAGCCCTTTTTGAACACCATTTATTAACCATGCTGCAGGGCTCCTCCTGCTCTCCTTTTTCCTCCCGATCCTGCGCGCAGCAGCAGCTTCGGTGCGAGCGGTCTAAGGTGACAGAACGCTCAACCAATCACTGGCCGCGGGGGACCTGGCCAGTGATTGGCTGAGCGGTCTGTCTGCAAAGACCAGCCGCATCGAAGCTGCTGTGTGCGGTACCTGGAGGAAGAAGGAGCGCAGGTGAAACAACATGCTTAGGTAATGTATGATGCTGGTGAAATTGTCGGTCGCTGGCCACGCACCGCTATTTCACGCAGCGATGCGCAGTCGGTGCCCGATGATTTTAGGTATGAACCTAAATAAACCATCAGCCGATGACACGATCATTGGCTGATCATAAATCGGCCGAATCGGACGATTATCGCTCTGTGGAATAGGCCCCTAAGGCTGTAGAGTTGTATTTTCAACCATTGAAGCGACTTTTTTTTTTTCATAGAGAAGCAATGACGTTATATAAAGCATTGACTTGTAGAAGACCAATAGAGATCTACCAGAGCCTTTTTCTTACATTAGTGTTCTAAAGAAAAGCTCAGGTTTTTTTTGTGACAGCCCTAATATAGCCGAGATGATAAGAGCAATGTGTGCTCAATGCTGGTGTCATTACTAAAAAGACCAATTAGATGGGCTGATGCCACCACGAGTATAAGCGCTCATCTAGGTCATTGGATATCAATTGCCGAGCCTTCACAAGTCTTCAAATATGTGGCTGGGCTACATGATCAACCATTGGATTGTTTTTGAAGGCCTTAAAATTCATCATGGTCGGCTGTACGTCACCTATTACACACAGGGTGGAGTGTTAGCTTGTTCATCTGCAGCCCTTTTACACAGGGCTATTAATGGGAATGAGCTTTGTGATATCAGACCTTTAAGGGCAATGTGTCATCCGAAAATGATCCATTTAAATCGAGTTTTTAAGTTAAAACATATTTTTAATGCATTTTTTGGTGGTTATTTTCCATTGTACTATTTATATTTTAGAATAATCCTTGGCCTAAAACTAAGCTGAGACTTCCTATTCTGTACAGATCATTTTCCAGCAGACTCCTCCTTATTATCACAATCAGTGACAGGTGACACCGGCATATAGATAACAGGTAAACACAATAGCTGATGTTTACAACTCAGCCTCCCCCTCACTGTAAATTCACCTCTATAAAGGTGACTAAGTCCACCCAGAAGCCATTCTCAATCATCTGAATGGAACAGGTCCTGTTTACTGTTCCCTATGGTCCATAGGGATTGCTGTAAAGCATATTTCTAAATGCTGTTATAATAGCTCAGGCAAGATGGCCCACAATAGTGTACAAAAAAATTAGGAAACAGAAACAGATTAGAAAAAAGCATGTTTTACTTTCTAAGGCTACATTCACATGTCCATTTATTTTCAAGGATGAAAATCTGGATCCTCTATCATTTATCCGCAATCTGCAAAAAAAATCATCCATTGTGTATCTGTAGTGTGTTCCGTATTGTATTCTGTTTTTTTGCGGATCTGCAAATAAAGGTGTAGTGTAAGAAAAAAAAGGGGGTGGCTAAAATGATGTCATTAGCTGTGCCAACCCCCCAAAAAAGGTCACATGGTCCATGGTGCATCACATGTGCAGCTACTTCCTTCATAAAATGGCGGCCAGGATGAGCTTGGCAGGAGGAGCTTGGTAATGTCATAAGAAACTGATCTATGATGATGTGGATGGTTTTGCGGATTGCAATGTACTCTCCGTAATTTTTGCACTCTCCATAAACTTCTATTGGGGTGTCTGTTACGCAATTACGGACCATATTACGGACAAATTTACTGGATGTATTAATAGATCTATTGAAATTATGAGATTCCGTGTTTCCTGGTCAGTGAAAATGGATGAAAAATACAGACGTGTGAATGTAGCCTAACTCTGATCCACAAAAAAATAGGTAATACATTCCCTCTATGTTACATTTGTGGTTGAACTTGAAAGGACTAGGAGGATACGGTGAATAGCTTTAGCACTTTACACTATACTAAGTGCACAAGAAAAGTGGTGAACATAACAACCAAATGGTACATTGCTTCCATTCACTCCGTGGTTTCATATTTGGAACCAGTGTTTCAAATCCACGGTGAATAAGTAAAGCAAGTATACGAGTATGTTGGCTGTTACAGGATGGCACGTGCTGGTTACTTTTATCTGAACAAACCAGTATGTGGCATAAGTAACATAAACACGGCAACTTGATTTATACACAAGCTCGATATCCTTGTAGTAACACGATCTGCTTATAACACTGCGCGCATTGTCAACAGTTCCAGTGCAAAGCCTCATCCGGGAGGATTATTCCCCGCTCCTTGTCAGCTGCAACTACCCATGACTGGAGAATCTGCCAACCTGCATGCCCCATTTCCCACACTTGATTAAGCAGTATGACAAGGCCCATTAGAGATCTCTATACTTCCTTATTTTACCTCATTACTTTACAGTCTACCTGCGGCCCCTTGAACTTTTAACCTGTTTGTTAAGGATCTTACAGAAGAAGAGAAAAAGCAAGAAAAGCTCCATCCATGTGTGATGATATCCCCGCCGAACATTACCAGATAATATGGTTTGGGGATAATTTTGTGGGTTTTTTTTCATTTTTTAATTTTCCATTTTAAAAAATCTTTATTGTTTTAAATATATAAAAAAATTGAAACATAAATACCTGGTAAATGAAAACTCTGAAAGAGGTTATTGTTCTGGGAATAAACATATCACAATATGTTCCAGCACTTAACAGCAATAGATTATCTTCCATACAGTGCACCAAAGGGGAAAGATACACTCATGGGCTTCATTGAAGGCAGGCCACGCAGCTGCTATGGGACCCGTGCATGGCCACCTCTATGGTACGGCCAAAGCAACACCCCTTCCCCCAGGGACAGTGCAGGTCTTCAGAGCAGCTCTCACAGCAAGGGGCCGGCAATTAAAGAACACCCTTCCCAGACGCTCAGAGTGGGTCTCACAGCGCAGCAGCCACTCTGAGCGTTGTCCCGGGGGGAAGGGTGTTCTTTGATCACCGGCGTGTCGTGCCGTCTGGGGGGGGGGCAAACCCCCGCTCCCCTTAGACACGAGGATTCATGGGGACCATACTGTGTTTTGCTATGGGGCCACATGAATCCTAGCCATGCTCCTGTGTATAAGTCCTCCAAAGAATTTCTTTTTTTACTTTAATTTAAAAAAAAGGTTTTTTTGTCCTTTTTTTTTTTTTTTTTAAATAAATAATTTGTTTTTGCATGGGCACTAATAAAAAAAAATTATTTTGCCATCAACAAAGCTGTATGAGCGATGAGCACTTAATCCTTACAGGGTAAGGCTGGGTTCACACTACGTATATTTCAGTCAGTATTGTGGTCCTCATATTGCAACCAAAACCAGGAGTGGATTAAAAACACAGAAAGGATCTGTTCAAAAAATGTTGAAATTGAGTGGATGGCCGCCATTTAATGGCAAATATTTGCTGTTATTTTAAAACAACGGCTGTTATATTGAAATAATGGCCGTTATTTACTGTTATATGGCGGCCATCCACTCAATTTCAACATTGTGTGAACAGAGCCTTTCTGTGTTTTTAATCCACTCCTGGTTTTGGTTGCAATATAAGGACCACAATACTGACTGAAATATACGTAGTGTGAACCCAGCCTAAGGCTGCGTTCACACTACGTATATTTCAGTCAGTATTGCAACCAAAACCAGGAGTGGATTAAAAACACAGAAAGGATCTGTTCACACAATGTTGAAATTGAGTGGATGGCCGCCATATAACAGTAAATAACGGCCATTATTTCAATATAACAGCCGTTGTTCTAAAATAACAGCAAATATTTGCCATTAAATGGCGGCCATCCACTCAATCACAACATTGTGTGAACAGATCCTTTCTGTGTTTTTAATCCACTCCTGGTTTTGGTTGCAATATGAGGACCACAATACTGACTGAAATATACGTAGTGTGAACCCAGCCTCAATGTAGAAATATGTTTGATTTTTTTTTTAATCAGCATCGGAGTACCCCTTTAATGAAGGCCAATCTGTCTGTGTTGATTGCTTTATGTATTTTTTGCATCTTCTAGCATGGGGTATAGCAATTAGGGGGTCACATACTTTTCTTCATTCCATGTAAATGTATATACATTGAACAATACAGATAAGTCTGTGTGAGTACATGTGTATGTTTCTGCGCATATAGTTATTATCTCGTTCTTATCTTTTTCTTCATTCCTGACAATGGAAGCCTGTCACCACTGATCTTCCTCTTGGTTCAGGTGTAAATGGGATTACTTACAGTGAAATGTTCCATGAAAATTGGAAATTGGCAATCGCCGCAATTCATCTATATTTTATTGCATGATAATTATCATTACCTAAAAGATGAATTGCCGTGTAGGAAAGTAGTATAGGTGAGTGAGTAAGAAGGGGGAGGAAAGAGACTGCTGTGCGAGCGGGGGACATCTCTCTGGTATTGAATTATTGCCTATACTCCGATTGCAGACGCTGAGTATCAGTCACCCAGGTAACATCACAACATCATGATCGCAATGAAATGCATTGATTTACGGCACAAGCAAGAGGTATAAATCTCTAGTCAGACCACATATGGAATATTGTGTACAGTTTTGGGCACCTGTATATAACAAGTACAAGACTGGACTGGAATAAGCACAGAGGAGGGCGATGTAGAGAATTAAAGGGGTACTCCGGTGATTTTTTTTTTCTATCAAGTCAACTGGTGTCAGAAAGTTATATTGATTTGTAATTTACTTCTATTTCTAAACCTCAAGTCTTCCAGTACTTATCAGCTGCTGTATGCCCTGCAGGCAGTGTTGGACTGGGGTATCTGGGGCCTTCGGGGGCCCACCAATGAAGAATCAGTGGGAAAAGACATGTCAGTCAGTGTTAGTGCAGGTTCTAAAGCTGCGGGCCCACCAGTGGTCTGGTGGGCCAGTCCAACTCTGCTTGCAGGCAGTGGCGTATTCTTTCAAGTCTGACACAGTGCTCTCTGCTGCCACCTCTGTCCATGTCAGGAACTGTCCAGAACAGTAGGAACTCCCCATATAAAATTTCTCCTGTTCAGGACAGTTCCTGACATGGACAGAGGTGGCAGCAGAGAGCACTGTGTCAGACTGGAAAGAATACACCACTTCCTGCAGGACATACAACAACTGATAAGTACTGGAAGACGGGAGATTTTAAAATTGAAGCAACTTACAAATCTGCACATTTTTTTCCCACTAGTTGATTTGATTTCCGAAGGAGTAACGCTTTAAATCAACTGTATTTTAGGAATTTGCAGCATGCCCGGTGCCCAGTTATTTCAGCCATGTTTCTATATTTCCAGGGAATCCCTTTAATTGCTTTGACATCCCTTACTTCTGGTTGTCATGCCCTATCAGTGTAAGAGACAACAGAAGTGAACTTTACAATCAGATCGGCTAATGCGTAGATAGAAGATAGAAGACATATTTTTAACAACAGTTTGCAGATGTACTTCATGCTCAGTGTCTTCTAAAAGCCAGAAAAACATCAAGTGCATTGAACTCAAATGGCATCGGGAGCTTGTTCTCTTCTATTCCTCAAGCTTCAAAGAACAACAAAAAGTTTAGATTACTGTTGTACATGGTATAAAGAGTGGCATAAAAACCACTTAGACAGAGGTCAGTTCTTAATGACCCCCATTTTTACAATCTTTATGCACCTGACATTTACATTTTGAGTACAAAAAATCAGCAGTTTGGAGGAGATACAGTAGGTGGAGAACCTGTTTTCTGTCTGGCACCTGTACTTCCATACTGGCTACGGGCACAATCACACTGGCATGAGAGTTTCTATGAGGTTACCCTATGCTTCATGGGGTCACTCGGTGAAAGGGGCTGCACAGTGGGTGTAAATATTGCACAGGCAGATTCTGCATTCCGCCGAAAGAATTCACATGTCAACTCTTTCGGCGGAATGCGGAATCGGGCCTCCCATAGAATGGTGTCTATGGAGCCGGCGGAAAGGTGCGGCGGTGAACGGGTACGGGCTACAGAATTCATCGGAAATTCTTAGCTCGGGTTCCGTAGTGTGAACCTACCCTCACCTTGTTACACCATCTGGAATGGGGTGCTCCTGGTGTTGTGGTGCAGATATGAAACCAGAAACATGGTTGATGAAAACAGCAAACAGTCTTTACTGAAGTAAACACTTCTTTCACAATATGTGAGGCACAGTCTCTTAAAGGGGTATTCCATATGTTGCTGCCCATGGTGAGACTAACAATTTATTTCATATTTTTTAATATCTATTCAGTCTCCTTCCCCTAGTTCTGAGCTGCTGCTTTCTGCTGAAGACACTAAAAATTGTGTGGGAGCCTTTCTCTCTGTCTCCCCCTCCTCCCCCCTCCTTTCTATGATGGCTAAGGTAAACAAGTTCCTATCTGCAATTCTGTAACACCTTTGTAATGCTGGGAGGCACAATCACAGTGAGTTCATCAGCAACCTGACCTCAGAATAACCCTCCCAGCATGACTAAGAAACAAAAAGTTGCAAATACAGAGTGCCAGGGACTTGTTTACATCAGCCGTCTCAGAAGGGAGGGGGGAGGAGTGGGAGACGGAAAGAAAGGCTCACTGTAAAGTGCAGGTCTCTGAAGAAATAGTAGCATGAGTAGCCGCAAGATGTCTAGGGCTGGCCAGAAGCCCTTATTGGTCCTAAGGTATCCTATGGGGCCCATCTTTAACGTCCCACAATCTCAGTCTCTGGGTTGTACTCTTCTTTCTCCCTTGTCTGTCTGTCTCTTTCTTCTCCTTTCTCTTAGAATAGTATTAGAGAGGTCACCAGGATATTTAGATTTTACACAGGAGCAGCCCTTCCCTAAGATCCAGGGTTTAGCCTACCTAAGGAAAGAGGGAGTTAAAGGGATACTCAGTGATACGGTATGTTCACACTGAACAAATTTACCTGCCTCAGTGTCAAATGGCATCTCTATGGGAGGGCTCTTGCCCATACAGTAGAAAATAAAATATTTTCAAATCAGTTGTTGTCAAAAAGTTATACAGATTTGTGAAATGACTTCCATTTAAAAATGTCAAGTCTTCCAGTACTTACCAGCTGCCGTATGCCCTGCAGGAAGTGGTGTATTCTTTCCATTCCGACACAGTGTTCTCTGCTGCCACCTCTGTCCATGTCAGGAACTGTCCAGAGCAGGAGAAATTTTATATAGGGAGTTGCTTCTGCTCTGGACAGTTCCTGACATGGACAGAGGAGGCAGGAGAGAGCACTGTGTCAGACTGAAAAGAATACATCACTTTCTGCAGGTCATACAACAGCTGATAGGTACTGAAGATAAGTCTTAAGAAGTCTGTATTACTTTCTTACATAAGTTTATCTGAAAAATTATTTTTCTCTCCGGAGTACCCCTTTAAAGGTGCTTCCCTATCTTTCTTACACTCAACAAGACTGCAAAAACTCCTCTCTGCTTAGAGATAGGCTGGGCCAGAGCAGACACCACCCCTCTACAAAGTATATAGGCTTACCCTCAGCCAGGAACAGAAGGTATAACAGCATAACAATAGTATACACCATCACAGATATAATACAAAACAGTGCCAATACATATGACATAAATGTCTATAAACCTCCGCCGAGTCATAAGGGAACAGTGCGACCATGTAGAACACAACTCCAAATTACAGCTCTATACAAGTGTAATACAGCATCCATATATTTTTGTGGGTTTCTGTTGTTTCCAGATTTATTGTGTTTTTTTTATTTTTTGTATGAATCGTGACATGCTTAAATATTCAGAATTATAGAGATTACTAGAAAAGAATAACCTGGTTATGTGCCACAAAGCACCATATGGTTGCATACATAATGCCTACGGCTCTGGAGTACGAACCCACAGAGGACTCCTTGTGCTGCTATACACTGTGAATAAGGCCGAAATATAATATTTTCCTGACATAGGTTCATTAAGTGCAGAAAACCATTCCTCTTGTTTCCCCCATATACATACCTGTAGAATTCTTGACAGGTGCCACCACTAGGGGGGGGTAAATGTATACAGTTGTATACAGCGGGTCTTGGCCTAAGTAGAAACTGCCTACAGATTATTTTTTTAATTGGGCATAATCTAACAAATCTGTTTAGAATTATGTATATATAATATATATATTTATTCACTGTTGGATTGTGAAGAATAGTACAAAGTCATGATTAAAGTGGTCTACACGATCCACAAAAGGTCATGCAGACATTAAGAGTCCATAGAATATCTTAATGCCCAATACAGATTGCAGTTTGTTGTGGGGACTTCTGTGACCAGACATGTTGGGGTTGTGGTCTCTGAGTTTATGAGCGTACATAAGTGGTAGATTCCCAATCAACTGGACATAGGACTATTAATTCTATGTTTGTGTGTGTTTTTGCATTGGTGCCTTGGTGGCTGGTTGCCCTTGTAGCATGGACATTATGGGTTTCATAGAATTTTAACATAGCATCTCTATGTCTTCCTTGTAGATCAAAGGGGTTATCCATCGTTAGAACAACATGGCCACTTTCTTTCAGGCCAGTTTGGGTGTAGGTTTTGCAACTCCGTTCCATTGAAGTGAATGTAGCTCAATTGCAAACCACGCCTGAACTGGAGACAAGAGTGGTACTGTCTCTGGAAGAAAGTGACCATGTTTTTCTATCGCTGAATAATCCCTTTAAATTCCTACCCCTGGAATGCCTCAAATTGGCCAAAAGTACTCTGAAAATACTCCCATTTGGGTAGGATATGCAAGAACCCCATTCTTTTTTCAGGATGCAAATAAGTATAGAAAGAAATAGTGTAAACTTTACTGAATGGACGCCAAGAGGCAACCCTTTTATTTATGCCCTGGAAAAAAGGGGGGCGCCTTCTTTTTGATAGGGCCAAGAGAATTACATAAATCAGTCATTCCTCAGGAGATCCTAGCCCATAATGTATGTACATTGCGAGGACAACCCATTGATTTAAATGACATCTATCTATTGACATATTTCTTCTGTAGCATTGATGCAAGAGTAGTCAGATGCTGGTCACGGCCACCGCTGACCCGCTTACTGTCAGGAGACGTCTTGCTGATGCGTATAGATTGTCCAAACCAGACGAACCCTCTTAGATAGGGATCCATCATAGGGATTTGAGTGTATACGTCAGTGCTATGTATATATTCGGTAGTAGAAGCGTTCCTGGATCAGGACCGTATAGATGAACACCTCCTGGGAGGAGGCTGCTTGAGGCCATGCTGGATGACGTTAAAGGGGTTGGCCACTTTATAATAAAGTTGTTCAGTATACAGTATTAGTAAGTGTACTCACTGTATATACTGGAAGCAGATCCCTGTGTACCTCCCTGTGAGCTAAAAATAGATTCCCCTCCTCCAGTCTGTGATGTCCTGCTCTGTGGTGAGTCTGTCCATAAGATGGCTGACATGGAGGAGCATGTGACCATGCCCCACCCCCCAGTGTCCTCCATAGGCATATACAGGTTCAGTGGTGGACACTGGGGGCGGAGCATGGTCACATGCTCCTCCAAGTTGGCCATTTTATGGACAGATTCACCACAGAGCAGGGAGGGGTGTATAATTTTAGCTCTATGGGGTACACAGGGAGCTGCTGTCAGTATATACAGTCAGTACCCTTACTAATACTGTACACTCAACTATTTTACTATAAAGTGGCCAACCCCTTTAATGGAAGGCAATGTAGGGTCTGGATGATAAAAGCCTCATCCCCCAGGGCTTGCTATACTCCTCTATCAAAAGTCACACTAAACTGGTGTTGTTTCAGGTGGATTACACATTTATTGAAGCTGTTTTTAATGGAAATAGAATTAAAGTCACTTCCCTGACACTCCAGACACCACCAGGGAGCAGGTTACAGCAGGATGTTATATAAACGCATTTTCAGACTGTGAATAGAAACATAAAACAAATCATTCAGCCCCCGGTGTGACGCATACTGAGTAGTCCGCCACTTCACTGTGCAGGACCTGGAGATGCTCCAGAGCTGTGTTTGTAAGATAGAGATGTCATGTCTGGAGATGATGTTTGTTACATTAAACAGATGACAGGACTGGCTGGAATTCTGTGGAGATTTAGTGTACAGCCGCAGCAGAGGTTATTAGATAAAGCTGAGGTGAGTTTGTCATTTGGCACAGTGCTTGCTGATATGTCATGTTTTGTTTCATGGGACGGCTAGTATACTTGTATTTCATAACCCAGTGATGTTGCCCTAAATAATCAGATAACAAATGCATATCTGCCATACTAGTGAAAATGGATCCGCCAGCTAAATATGCAGTCCTATGTAAGGGCAGTATATTATAGCTATAGGTCAATGCTAAAATGGCACACAAAATGTTAGGAGCACTGAAAATACAAGGGACTTATTGTGTCCTTGTCATTAACAAAACTTCCGACACGCCACAGAGACATTTTTGATCAGAGACGTTTTGATTAGTTGAGAGTTCAGGAGACCAGCTCTATTACAAAGGCCCCCATACACCATCAATAACTGACAGCCGAACAATCGCTCAGCTGTCAGTTATCTCTCCTGCCCGCCGCCTGTCCTCTGCATATACAGGAGTATTCGGGTTTGACAAGCGCTCCTGTGTTTTGTAAGTGAAGGGTTAGGGTAAGCCACAGCAAGAGCACTCCTGCCTTGACTTACCTCTTTCTGAACAAAGGGGTCGGCTGTGATTTTCCATCACCACTGACATCATCTGTGGGTGGTGTTTCCAAACACCAAACAAAACATATACCAGTCAAAGTCTAAAGTGTATGGGGACCTTTAAGAGGTTGTTCAGGAAAAAATCACTTTTCCTCTTTCCACAGGATAGGGGAAAAGTAGGCGGTTGCAGGGGGTCCGACCTCTGTACCCCCCGCCAATCTGCCGCCTCTGTTATGAATAGAACTGCAATTACGGCACATGACCCACGCTCTATTCATTCCTATGGAGCCGACGGAAAAAGCTGAGTACATCGCTCTTCCAGTGTACTCAGCTCCTTCTGTCACTACATAGGAATGAATACAGTCGCGGGTCACGTGCCAGATCCACGCATGCCGGCGGGGCCTGATACAGAGATTGGTGGGGGTACAGAGGTCAGACCCCCCTGCCACCTCCTACTATTTCCCTGTGGATGGGGAAAAGCAATTTTTTTCCTGGACAACCTCTTTATGCTAATGGAGCCAGTCAAGAAAATGGATGAAGATTGCATCGAGCCAGGGAGAGAAGTGCACACCCACGTACTTCTCCCAGATGGTCAGTAAAGGTTTAATGCCCAAACATTGACTGATCAAAACTTTTCATGTTTTGTTACGTGACAAAGACGCTTTAATAGTCCATTGCATCCCATAGGCTTCTCTATATTACTTTTAAAAAAATACCAAAAAGTTGTGTGCAAAGCATGGCTTACTGTGATGTGCATGGGCGTATCACTGATCTATGGATCAGCAGCTGATTTTCCGCACTCTCTCTATAAGAGTTTAGTTAATATTATTATAGAAGGAGGCAGCGCTGATACACACCATCTCCTCCTAGTCCCTGGCTCGGATGCAGTTTCCCCAATTTGACAGTAAAATGAAGTAGACATTTTATTTTTGTCTAATCAGCAGGAGTAGTAACACAGATAAATCACAATCAGCCGTTCCGGTTGTGAGCAGAAGACAAAATCTGACTCCAGAATCACCGACCGAATGCAGATTAGAGCTGAATAAGCAAAGACAGTGTTATGACGCGTGGTGCGCTAGCACATGTTCTGCCGTCTACTCTCCCAGCACTTATGGGCGATTTCAGCTTTATAAATTTCTTGTCCTGTCGCTACATACTGGGAACTATTACAAGGAGGATAGTTTTATCCAAATTACCAATGACAAATGAGATAAACGAGAACGTATCAAACATCCTAGCAAGGAATCATGAGTATCAATAGGGAGTATGAATGTTAGAGTCACATTTGGGCACTAGTCCTTAAAGGGAGTTCAGTTGCTCTTCTCCCCCATAAGAGGAATAGGGTCACATTGTGATCTGCAAGTGACTGTGACTACAATCGGATATAAATCCTGGATAAATTTCTGGCCTTTTTAGAGTTCTAGTGAGGAATCGGATCACTTCTGACCCCATTCACCTACTTAAGCTGTGATGTAGTAGAATTCAAGGGGTGCAACATGGCGACTGTTGCACCAATGACTAGAGATGAGTCATAAAAAGTTCACTCAAACCTTAGACGACTAAAAAAAACACTAAATAATTGCAGGTGTTTAGTTGTTTTAGTGCAGTTCAGCAATGTATACTTACCTGTCCGCACTCCCCTAGTGTCCTCCTATGGGTCCTTAGTATCCCCTGCTAATCATAGCCTCAGACGAGAGTGACAGCTTGCTCAGGCAATTATTGGCCTCGCCGCTCTCCTCTCTCAGTCAGTGACTAAATGGACTGTCACTCCAAAGATGAGTGAAGGCGACTAGGGGATGCTGGACACTTGTAGGAGGACACCGGGGGAGCGCAGACAGGTAAGCATTGGCATTTTTTTTTCTTTCTTTTTATGAGTTTTAAAGTATATTAAAATGTGTGGCCGCCATCATGGACTGGATTTGTGATAAACTTTGCAAGTAATTCGTAAAATAAATCTCGGTTTGTGAAGTTCAGTACGCTCATCTCTACCAATGACCCATGTACCAGCCAAAGTAACTGTGTAGCCCCAGCGTTCAGAAAGAGCGTTTGTTTGTCTCTTTCTGGTCCGTGCAGGCCACACACACTTTAGTATTACATTGGGGGATAGTTGCGGTGATGTCTGCTCAACGCGAGCGCAGATACAGATATTGAGTTATGTCTGCATACAGGGACTTCTACTGTATATGTCATAAGGGCTGCATCTACGAGCGATTCCCCTTATGTATCAGTATATACTGCTGTTGATGCAAGACGTTATAACTTCTTTCCTTTTGTATTACAGTTTGCTCATCTCTATACTTCTCTATGTAGACATTTAAAGCCAAGCACTGGGATTAATAAATAGCCATAACGCTGGGCTTGGGAGCTCTTTGTGCCATATAAATAGTACAGCGACACTATTAGACTATGACACGGCTATCCAAAGTTCTTGCACTGTCATTTTATTGGCACAAGACCTGCTGGCATGGACGGCAGCTTCTGAAGTGCTACCTGAAAGCGGGCCAAGCTGGGAGGCAAGGTGCCACAGCTGTATTGTCTCGCTTTATTACCATCATTAAGCCATCAATAAGGCATAATACTCACATAGGTGTTAACTGCATTGGTTAAAAGCCTAATTTACATGTCAATAGTCTGAGCACCGTGTTCAGCATAACATATTTTTTTTTCACCTCATCATGATGATAGTTACATCTATATTTAGGGAGCAATTCCACCGAACATGAGAAGAGCAGGTAGTGTTGTGTCTTAAGCCAGAGATGGTTGTAGACAGTAGAGCGTCTTGTGCAGAACGCTGTGTTATCCCCCTGCTGCCGTGTCAATCACCTCCATTGTGGCCCTCTACCAAAAACTTCACAAATTGCGAATTGCAAACCTTACATAAACCATGGGAACACAGCCATAACATGAAGTGTCTGGGCCCCAGTGCAAAGTCTCTATTGAGACCCCTTCTGTATGGAAATAAGAGTTCACTCTGTTAATTGTGTTCACAGGGCCCCACGGATCCAACCATATGTTAAAACACTGAATGTTTTAGAATGTTGGGCGGTATGTTTCGGCACCCTTTTTTTCTGCTGAAGGGAATAACATTGAGTCATATACATAATGTTATAATGGGAGTTAAAGGGTGATTCCCATCTCAGCTTGTTATCCCCTAGCATCCATAGGATAAGGGATAACAAGCTGATCGATGGGGGTCTGACCGAGAACAGGAATACAATAGTCCCCAAAATGAATGGAGCGCTTACTGGAAGAGATTCATCAAACATGGTGTAAAGTGAAACTGGCTCAGTTGCCCCTAGCAACCAATCAGATTCCACCTTTTATTTTCCAAATAGTCTGTGAGGAATGAAAGGTGGAATCTGATTGGTTGCTAGGGGCATTTGAGCCACTTTCACTTTACACCATGTTTGATAAATCTCCCCCAATGTGTTCTTGGGATTGGTGGAGGTCCTGGCAGCTGGACCCCCAGCAATTAAGTAATTTTCCCCTAGCCTATGGATGCAGGTTAATAAGCTAAGATAGGAATTCTCCTCTAATGGCCATTGTATGCCATTGTATGCCTATGCAGTGGCACCAAAGGGGTCATGTTTCTCATTGAGGAGAGCATCATAAAGACATGTGGAGATTTATAGGTCATTCATGGTCCACTGGGAATTCTGGGGAAAAGGATATGCAAAGTATTTTTCTGACTCCACCTTTTTGAAGTTTTCCCTTCAAGTCACTGCCTCTGTGTTGCCATATGCTCTCCCCTGTTTGACATGGGGAGATACAGCTCACTCTAGGGGGTCGGGTTGTTGAGCCATTCGACCAACGCCTGGTGAGTTCCATGACCTATTCTGATGAATAGCACTTATGCAAAGAACTTGCAGAGCATGGGATGGTTGCTTCAATAACCTGACACCCTGGCGTGAGCTGCATCTCCCCATGTGGACACCATGTGGCAATAGATAGTGGTAGTGACCCTTTAAGAAGCCTTAGAACATGTTTACCCCATTGAGGTCTATGACCTTATTCAACATTATAATTGCTTAGATTGTTGTCATGCACACAGGTCACCCATATACAGTAATACATGCAGAGCTGCATGGATATGTCCCGTAAATGTTATTCTTCCACATTGTTTTGTACAATTTCATGTGAGTAGGATAGGACAGGAAGTCATAAGACATAGATCACAGAAATAAGTCATTCTCTTCTATGTAGCAGTCGGTGTCCTTATCCAGAAACATCTATTACTCAGCCTCAGTGAGCACGGACAACTGTATTTGCTCTGCCACCTTTTACAAACATACAGCTTGACGCCATGGAGTGCATTTCCTCTAAATCATAAGATATAATGCGCATGATATATACTAGAAAGGACCATGGCTTTTTTAGTCCCTAACATAGTCCTAGGTTATAATTTACAATGTTTTTATGGTCAATGTGTATGTGAGATGTTACAGCACAAGAACAATGCTCATCTACTGTAAGGTGATCATGTCACGGTTATAAGGTTGGAATAATGTCAGGTGTAATGTACTGCTGGATGTATCTATTTATTCAGAGCGCTTCTCAGAAATGACCGTCATTCCAGTATTTCACATTTGTGGTTGACGTTCTTTATGGCCACTACAGCTGGCTGAGCACAAAGAAAGCTGAGGTTACCAACAAATAGATCATAGATATATAGACAGATATGCGATAGATAGATAGATAGATAGATAGATAGATAGATAGATATGCAATAGCTAGATAGACAGGTAAATATGAAATAGATTCATAGAAGATGTTTGTTTTTTGGCACATGTTGCAGTAAAGCACCTTTTGTCTACCACTGGGTCCCAGATCAAGCCCTGGAGCTGTTAGGCACATACAATATACAGTGGATACCTACATTATACTAAGAAAGTTATAGTTTTACTTTCCTTCGAACAAACAAATTCTGTAAATGACCTAGGGTTCTCCTTAACCCGATCATATGTATTCCATTCCGTAAAGCTTTGTTTAAACAGGTTTGATGCAGTTTTATCAAGAATAGACCTACATTCGACTGCTTTGTTCCCTTGCGGACCTCTCTGCCAATCTCAAGCAATTCTGGGACAACTTTTGTGTAATTTTGGCTATTTTAGATGGGCTGATGCACACACTTCACATGTTGTGAAAATCTATCCGAATTTATTATCAGGAAATCCAAATAGATTTCCTGACCCAGACCGCAGACACTTCAGGGAAAATATAGAACCTGTCCAAATTTTTGTCTGGAATTCCGTCACAGATGATCTCATATAACCCTATGGAAGCATCCAAAATTTCGAACACTTTCCTGATGCTCAATACTTTTTCTTCCTGATCAGGACATCCTGAAAGCCCTCCTGATGGTTTCCTGGCTGTAAAAACTGATTACCGTCAGGAAATACTGATGGTTTCCTGAAGCCTACTGATGGCAACCGGACGTTTGAGGGGGCCTTAGGGGGGTATTTAACAAGACCAGTCTACCTGTACGGTGGTCTTATATAAATCCCTACCCCCATGCTCCATACCAGATTTACTAAGGCACAAACCTCTCAGTAAATCCGCCAAATCTGAGGCTGCCCTACATAATAGGCAACCGCCCTACATAATAGGGTTATTACATGTGGATTTTCTTGCAAATTTAACCCCTATTCATTGAATCCAAAGTAAAAATTCACAGCATTTACATTTTTCTGCATTCTATTTGTGAATGGTTTTTGCCCCCCCCCCCCCCCCCCAATAGTTTCCAATTGCCATATAGGCCTCTATGTTTCTATGGTAACAGACAACGAAGAAGCACTTAGTAGTCTGATCCTGGCATGTATTGGTTTTATAATTCTTACATACATACATTTGCTAGTAGGGTACAAATATAGACTGGAGAATTGCACTCCTGATCTGATGGCAATCTCTACATAACAATAGACACGTGAATAATGTTATCTAGTAAATCCTGTATAAAATGTATATCCTCTTTAATAGCACTGACAGGGAGGCAATAATGAAAGGAATCTCAGTTATCTGCATAGTTATATAGGATTAAGGTGATGTATTACATCTATATCTACTGCATATAAGTTAGATGAATCTTCTCCATTATCTTTATCCCTCATAGCAGAGTATTGTGTTGCCAGTGAATGCAGGATTGTGCTCTATACATTTACTATTCCTATGAATTGTACATTATATTGTTTCCGCTCTCAATAGATGGCACAGCATGGAACACATCTTAGCGTCTCTCCAGCTTGGCAGCTGTGCTTGAGCTATGGCTTTCATCATCTCCGGTGCTAATATTTATTGTTCTAGTCCAATCCTCAAGGCCGCAGTTGTCACGTATTGCGGTATGTAGACGGTATTCTATCCAGATTACATTTTATTATATCTTTATATCAGGGATGTGTGTGTAGGGGTGAGTATAAATTCTTTGGTCGCTGCCAACTATGTGCGAAGATGAAATCTGTGTGTGAGGATGACGGGAGGACCCCAACCTGACGGAGAGGACTTTGTCTCGTTTACTGTCTCTTCGGGAGATTGTTGTTGTGCTTTATATTTACAGATTATCCATCATGGAGACAGACCTCATATCCTAAGGATATGCTATAAACAGTAGTTATTGGAACTTGGGGAGAAGTTGAGTCGATATCTAGTCAAGATTTATAGCTTTATCTGTCTGAGGCAACCAGGGAGCTACCAAAGTTTAACTGAGATAATGTTGCGTCCTTGTATTAGGTTGTTGTTTTGGTCATAGGGCCTGGTTGTTGGAGTAGGGAACAAGGGTGGTTGGGTGGTCCACCTTTCCAACCAGAGTGTCTGGATTTTCAGTTGCCAATCATTTCCTCTGCCCCCCCCTCAATACACAGATCATTTATATAGGTGAGTAAGCTGCTGCCAATACCCCTCTTAGAAGAATCAGAACATCTGATACCAGCCGTTGCTGGCAGCAGCTTTGGTTTCTTGGATCCATGCCATTTTATAGTTGTAAACGAAGTAGAGAAAATCCTGGCATTGCCGCTACCATGGGGCAGGGCAAGCAATGAATGCAGCCACCGATGGATATATCAGTGGACCTTGAGTGGTGCTCTGTAGAGGTACAGCAGGCGTCTATTCAATTCTATTAGTGCATAAGCAACAGATGAACAGCACTCACCAGTCATTTATAATGGTCGTTTATTCATGAAGCACACAACGTCGATAACAAGTTGCAGTACACAAAAATCAGTAGTGGTGTCCCTTTGGAAAACGTCCGTTTCGCGCAGGTGCACTTCTTCTGCCCATTGGCCTTTTTATTTGGGGGAACAAAGAAGAGTGAGTTGGTAGATAGCCTCTCTCCTGGGAGGCCTGTAGGCTAGCCTCTCAACGTAGTTAAGAGAAGATCTTGTCGGGGAGAATAGCTGAGGGATGGTATACCTACAGCTCCTGGTAAGAATTCCTGAACCCACTTGGGGTTTGATATTACGGTTATGAATGCTGGCGGAGGCTTTGCCCTTACTAGTCCTATCAGAGGTTGGAGTGTAGTGAAATTGTCTATAGATGTACACCCTGTTATTTAGAGAATCTTTACTGGGGATACAAGTAGGTGTTGGATGCCACCTGTGAGCTCTACCAGCATCCAGTTATGACCTCCTCCAGGGAGAAAGACTAAAGGAATATGCATGTGGGCAAAAACCTCATCCATGTGCAGTGCAAAGACCACGCTAATCTTGAGGTTTTTTTGGTTTATTTTTTTATGACAGTGCCCATGTAGGAATACACATGGGGGAGATTTATCAAAGGGTGTAAAATTTAGACTGGTGTAAACTGCCCACAGCAACCAATCACAGCTCCTCTTTCCTTTCACCAGAGCTGGAAGCTGAGCTGTGATTGGTTGCTGTGGGCAGTTTACACCAGTCTAAATTTTACACCCTTTGATAAATTCCCCCCCATAAAGTCTAAATGATTCACTTCACTCGCTGACACACTAGTTTTGGTTTTGCTCAGTGGTGCCCCTTCTGGCCACATGTAACACTTTTCGGACATTATAACCATCTGGATCTTGCATTTCACCATGTTCAGTTTGTGCAATCTGTTTATTGTTCCTGTCCTCTCTGTCCTGTATTCTTTTACCTAATGTCCCATGTTGGCATTTATACGTGGCCAGACCTGATTTATTTACCTTATAATAGAAGGTTTATGTACCTCACGCCGTCCTTGTCCAGCTTTAGCTGTTGTCTCTGCCCTTATGCCAACCTGCGTAAATATTTTGTCCAGATCAATGTTGCCTTTGGTCTGATGTGAGGGGAATGATTTGCTGGTTCATCATATGAACCCTAGTGGCCCGGGTAGACGGTTTACGTCATTGTCTACAGCAAGTGACACCAAGGTCTACCCACCCCCACTAGACAGAGGTTGCACCCAGGAGCTATTACAGATGGTGCACTGAGACCCAGAAGCTTGAAGCTTTGGCTACGGCACACTTTTGTCTTTCGTCAGCCATTGTTGACATCCATAGCAGCTCCAGGCTATCATCTTTTTACACAGAGGCTGAATATATTGTAGGGGAAATATAGGATCAGATTGGAAAAATACAACTTAGCTATATGATCAGTGGGGCCAAAGTTGGGTTCTCTATGACTAGAATAAGCATGGACAAAGCTCTGTTTCAGGTTAATAAGCCCAAGGGTCACAAGTACATTTCATTCTGAAAGAGACATGCCTGTCCAGGCATGATAAGAATTGTAGTTTTGCAGCAGCTGGGTTAAAGGAAATGCAGAAATGGTATGATGACCCAAACCAGCACCTGTAGAGGAAGCCATAGACCCATAGTTAGTTTTAGTGTTCTAACTAAAACTATTGATACCCTATTCTCAGGATAGGTTATCAGTCATTGATTAGTGGGGTGTCAACACCCAGCACGCCTGCCAATCAGCTGTGTGAGGAAGCAGCACTACACAGGGAGCTGAGCTGCAGTTACCCGGCGCCACCACTATACAATAAATGGCGCACTGCTTCTGGCCCTCTTCATTGTGAAGTTGGGGGGCACCAAACAACTGATCGGCAGCCGTGCCAGGTGTCTGCAACCATTGATCAGCAACTGATGACTGATCCTGAGAAAAGGCTATCAATCATTTTGGCACAGAAAATCTCTTTAAATCAAAAACTCCTCAAAAACCTTTAAATAACAAAAAAACATAAAAATCTAAACTTTTGCTTTGGGGCTGTTTTTGGTCTTTCTGATTTATTTATAGCAATATATTTATTTAGGGCATAGTGTGCATTAGCCTAAGCCCCATTGCTGTGTGTAGATGCTTTCATGACACTGAGTTGTTTCTGTGCAGTATTCATTTCATTAAACAGACTTTATATCATTTTTATTCATTCCTTTGTACTCGGGATAGTTGTATCTGTGGTGTTTACTGCTTGCAAAGTATTTTACAATCATCTATTTTACGTCATTTAAATTGATTTTTCTTTTTATATGTTTGAAGACTTGGGATACATCTCAGAGCTAGTTTATATCTCCTCCTTGTCGCTTTATTAGCTGTTATCTATTCATTGCACGCTGCAGCTTTACTACTTCATTCTTTACATCTTCACCTATCAATGTCATGTTTTTCAGTCTAATTACTTACGAATGTTATGCAGTAATGTACTTTTATTATATCTTCTTCTCATTTACATTCATGTATCTTAGGCTAGGTTCACACTGCGTTTTCAGCATCCGTTTAACGCATCCGTTTTTTGCAAAAAACGCATGAAAAACGGATTGCAAAAAACGGATTCATTTGTGTGCATCCGTTTTTCCATTGACTTCCATTGTAAAAAAAACCGGATCCGTTTTTTTTGGCGGACCAAAACGGACCAAAAAACGTTGCTGACCCTATTTTTGTGGACGTTAAAAAAAACGGATCCGTTAAACGGATGCTGAAAACGCAGTGTGAACCTAGCCTTACTGGGAGAAATCCTGGGGGCTAAGAGGTGGTCTCATACCATTAATATGCAGTATAGTATCCTGTATGTGCGACTAGTGCAGGGAGGAAACAGCACAGGAGCATGGAGAGGGTGAGTATTTTATCTCCATGGTTTTCTGAGGATTCTCGGGCTATTATTGGTATAGAGACAGCGTTGCTGATAAAGTTATTGATGTGTCGTGGTCGGCCCTTAAAAAGAATTTCTTAGCATTTTGCTGTTTTTTTTAGTGTTTTTGAGGGGGGGCATTTTTTTCTGTGGGTTGATGTTAATTTAAACTTTATAGTAAAATATGAAAAACACTAGAGCTATAACATTTTTTCAAAATTTTGTGTAAATTACGATGTTGAAAAAAATATCAGTTTCATAAACGTCTTTTTAAAAAATACCACTAAAATTGTTTGTGGAAATTTTTTTTTTATAAAAAAAAATAGATAAAGAAATAAAATTGTGTGTGATGGGAGCCTCTATGGGAGCACTGAGGTTAAAACTGTTATGGTGCCACTGGAGCTGGCACTATTACAGAGCACTGAGGCTGGCACTATTATGGGGCAGTGAGGCTGCACTATTTTGAGGCAGTGAGGCTGGTACTATTATGAGATCCTAGGGCTGGCATTGTTATAGTGGCACAAAGTGCCTGGCACTATTATCAGGCACTGATGCTGGTACATTTATCAGGCACTAAGGCTTGCCTTCTTATATGGTCCTGAGGCTGTCATTGTTTTTGGGTCCTCAGGTGGTCATTGTTTTTGGGTCCTGAGGCTGTCATTGTTTTTGGGTCCTGAGGCTGTCATTGTTTTTGGGTCCTGAGGCTGTCATTGTTTTTGGGGTCCTGAGGCTGTCATTGTTTTGGGGGTCCTGAGGCTGTCATTGTTTTTGGGTCCTGAGGCTGTCATTGTTTTTGGGTCCTGAGGCTGTCATTGTTTTTGGGTCCTGAGGCTGTCATTGTTTTTGGGTCCTGAGGCTGTCATTGTTTTTGGGGTCCTGAGGCTGTCATTGTTTTTGGGATCCTGAGGCTGTCATTGTTTTGGGGGTCCTGAGGCTGTCATTGTTTTGGGGGTCCTGAGGCTGTCATTGTTTTTGGGTCCTGAGGCTGTCACTGTTTTTGGGTCCTCAGTTGGTCATTGTTTTTGGGGTCCTGAGGCTGTCATTGTTTTTGGGTCCTCGGGTGGTCATTGTTTTTGGGGTCCTGAGGCTGTCATTGTTTTTGGGTCCTCAGGTGGTCATTGTTTTTGGGGTCCTGAGGCTGTCATTGTTTTTGGGTCCTCAGGCAGTCATTGTTTTTGGGGTCCTCAGGCTGTCATTGTTTTTGGGGTCCTGAGGCTGGTACTGGTATGGTGGCACTGGGACTGGCACCATTATGGGACAGTGACGCTCCCATTATAATAACACCACTGGGGCTGATATTGTTATGGGGACAATATGTCTGGTGTTATTATACAGCATTACACCCACTAGTCCATCAGGCTGACCTTACATTCTGTTACCTTCTGTACCTGTTTGTGGTTACCTATTACACTGCACACTTTGCCTTTAACTGTACAGCAGGGATGGGGAATCTTCGGCCCTCCAGCTGTTGCAAAACTACAGTTCCCCCATCATGCCTGGGCAGCCGAAGCTTTAGCATGATGGGAATTGTAGTTTTACAACAGCTGTAGGTCCGAAGGTTCCTCATCCCTGCTGTACAGACTAGTGTGCACAAAGCCAAACAATACTATGGAGCATATGGAGCTGGTCAAGACATCTTCACTGTTCTTAAAGGGGCTTTCCACAGATCTGTAATATATAGTAAAATGTATATACAGCATATATACCATATATGCATATTCCCCCAGGATCCATTAAAGGTCCCTGAAAACTTTCTCCCTATTGCATTTCCAGCCTCTTATTTATGGGATGTACAGACGCGGCTTCTCATCTCCGCTTTGTCTTTTATCGTGAACATACTTTGATGTTTAAGTCATTTATTTCTTGTTTTGATCCTGTCAGACTAAATATTGACATTGAGTCCGCTGAGCCTCCTCCTGGTAACAATGCCATTTGTCATGTGTCACTTTCTATTCCCTCTTTCTCAATGAAGGTTACTTTTTTTTTTTTACTTGTACCATTCACTCTAAAACCTTCATGTCTGGATGTTATTAATCTGACCCTGAATAGAAGAATATGAAGATCGTTCCATTTTACTACCGACGCATCTCGATCATCAAACTGGATATAGAAGTCTATAAATTTCCTCTTCTGTTATCATTACTTATTATTTTTTAAGCAAGAAGACAAAGGCAAATGGAAACCATGCAGGTCATAGCACTTAGACTCTACAAATAATAGAACTTTACAGTATATTCTCTTCTTCCTACAGTGCATGTTGCCATCTGGTCCCGTACATGCACCCGGTAGTCCACATGAATAAATGATCCATAAGACCAGGCTGTCTTCTTGCATTGCTCTATGGTCAGGGTCTGATGCTCTTGTAGCCATTGTAGGAGCTTTTGTTGGTGGACAGGGATCAGCATAGGCCTCAGGTGGGTATGTATAGCCTCATAGACAACAAGCTGTCATTGCCATCAGTAACTTTTCCACCAATCTGGGTTACGTTGGCTTTACTATGAAATCAGACCAAATGGGCTAGCTTCCCATATTCATCAATGAGCAGTGGGCAGCCATGACCCTATTGCCATTTCCCCAGTTTCTTCCTTGGACCGTGTTTGGTAGGTACTTCTCACAGCATACTAGGAACTAACTGTGGACACCATGGGACAAAAAAATGGAGGGATAGTGTGGGTGTGCACCTTGCGATAACAATCACACAGGGTCCCATTTAAATTAAATGTTCAAAAAGAAGTCAGCCATTTGCACCCACCTTAAAGAGGCATGACATAAGGGGAAAAAATCCCAAAACATATAGCATTGCTTATCTGCCCTTCCCATTTCTAAAACCACCAACAATCTATTTTTTTTAAAGTCTTAGTTTAGATTTTTCCTGATTGTAACCCTACCTCATTCCCCCTAAATGTCCTAACAAAGATATATGTGTTTATAAGATAGGGAAGTGGTGATGTAGGCTGGAGAAGCTGGTCAGAGATGGTGACATCACTCAGGGGTGGTGCTAGAGCTCTGAGCCAAGATCCAGCCGAGCCTCCTGTGACATCAGAGGATGATGCGTTGTCTGTGGAGAAGCCGGGGAGCTGGAGACAATATATATTGGGGCACATTTATCAAAGATATGCCCCTGGCGTACACAATAGAAAAGGTGCAGGTTCTTACCTGTTCTGTGGTGTACACCATACAGAAGCTCCACTCATCTGATGGGTGGGAAGGGGGGTTGGGCAAGGTAAGGAGGAGGCATAGCCTCTTCCCTTACAAAATTTTTATGGTTTCAGGGCTCTGGAGGATCAGAAATTTACTGTATACTATTGGTATAGATACCTAAAGTGTACCTGTCGTTATAACTTTCAAAATCTAAATCAACAGTAGATGTGATATAAAGCAAGTTTGTAATTTACATTCATTATTTTTTTAGTTATCATGGAGAACACGGCACTTCCTGTTTTCTGACTTTTTTTTTCTCAAAGAACTGGAAACAGGAAGTCCTGTGTATTCCAGGCCATCTGAGCGCTCACAGAGAAGGCAGTCATGTGATTGATGGACACATTGAGCCGTGACTCTCTGTACTGGCCAGAATTCCTGTGTTTAGTCAGGAGACCTGGATTTCTGGTAAGTACAACTTTGTTTTACAGCATGATAACAACAACAAAAATGATGAATGTATATTGCAAACTTGCTTTATATCACATCTACTGTTGATTTAGACTTTGAAAGTTATAACGACAATGACACTTTACCTCCTTGCTCATTTGGTTTATAGTGTATCACACATGGCAGATTTGCTGTGGCAATAAGTTGCTGCATTTGTGTGCATGAAATTGCATAGTTCTTCTTTCATTATATATGTAATGTGTCTACAAGATATCCTCACCCCCTAGTCTGGCCCTCAGGTTAACACATCAAGACTCTCATTTTCTAGCTACAAATACTCCCTCCTTCTCTCCTCCATTATGGTATCTAGCAGATGCCCTGATTTAGTAGAATGGCCTAGTACCCGCTGTCTTTGATCAGATATGGCTCCTCCATCTTCTTACATCTCTAGTGCTTCCTAATTTGACCCATGATTAATGCCATTGTCGTAGAGCAGAGATACCGGCTTCATATTTCCCCAGGACATGTAGTGCTGATATATTGTTTGGCCTATAAGTAATGACTCTATATTGGTTTAATTTTGTATAAAATCCAATAGGACCCATTTAGGCCTGTGTCTTCCATAGCAGTCGGCTGATAAGCACCAATTATCTGGGCCATTCTCCTCTACTAATGGACTGGATGTATTGGCGTCAGTGATTTCAAGCCTCCATTACTGTATCCCTCAAGGCTATTAGGCACATTCAGCCTCATCTCTTAGATGTCTGGGTTTTTTCCACCTTTCAATACATGCAGCCCATACTACAAGTATGTAATTGACAGCTCCCATTTTGATATTGTACTTTTTAGCTAATTTTTGGAACATATAGAATCCAGAACAAATATGCCATGTGAACATGGCTTAAATGGTCACTGCCCTATTTGCTGTAGACTCTAGATGTGTCATTACTGTGAATATATAGAATTAAATGCCCCCCCCTGCTAAACCTTCATTCAATAAAAAAAAAAAAACAGCACAATTCCATCCTTTCTTTAGAAAGATGGATTAGCAGTTCACTGAGTGATGAGGTTACATGCTGCCCAGGCAAGTGAATAGGGTGGGCAGGAGTTAGATGGGGATGGGGGCTGATTATAGACAGATAGAAGTAAACAGAGACTACACAGGAGCTTGCTGTAAGCATTATATTTCAAACAGTGTCGGAATCCTCCGGTGGGCCCCCAACTTTAGAACCTGCACTACCACTGACTAAAATGTTTGTTCTCACTGGTTCTTCATTGATGGGCCCCCAGGATCATTTCCTCTGGTGGGCCCCAGATACCCCAGTCTGACAACGATCTCAAACCAGTGCTGGATTCATAGCTTAAACTGCTCAGTACTGCCCTATATCCCTCAAGGTTATTATCTACATTCAACCTAATCTCTTAGATGTCTGTGTTTCTTCCACCTTTCAGTAATACATGCAGTATTGATCAGCATTCTTGTCTTATTTGTTGCATTTTGCATCTTTCATTAGGTGATAGCATTGGCTGTGACCTTATATACAGAAAAGGTCAAAATGTCTCCTGCTCACATTCAATGTATTATAAAAACCCAATTTACACGAGTATCGTATTGTACTTTTTGGCAAATTTTGGGGCACAGAGAATCCAAAACATGTATGCTACGTGAACATGGCTTAAATGGTCCTTAAAGGGGTTGTGTGAAAAAAACTAGGTCTGTACTGATGTATTTTTGAATGTAACATGTTTCCAGTGTACAAGCATTTCTAAAAATGTATCATTTTATATATATAGACTGACTAATCTCTCCCTGTGCCTGATTTGTTTGATAACCTACTGCCCTTGGATAAGGTCCGCCAGACATCCACTGGCTTGGGTCACTCATGCTCAGTTCAGTCACAGTCACATGATCTGTCCCATTAGTACTGGCAGTTGGTTTTCACTTCACATGCAAGCAAGGCGTTTGTGGGAAAGTGTCTGCACTGTTGCATGGCAGGTGTACTGTTGCACACATCTTATTGTAACTTCTTTGCTTCTTTGACACCACCCCTTTAAGGCAGTTGCTGTAGACTCTAGTTGTGCCATTACTGTAAATATTTAGAATTAAATGACTTCCTGCTAAATCTTTATTTTTTTTTTTGTTAAAAAAACAACAAAACAATTCCATTTTTTCTTTAGAAAGATGGATTAGCAGTTCACTGAGTGATAAGGTTATATGCTGTCCCTGCAATTGAATGGAGAAGGGAGATGGGGGGGGGCAGATTATAGAGAGACATTATTAAACAGAGACTACACTGGAGCTTGCTGTAAGTATTATATCTCAAACCAGTGCAGGATTCATAGCTTACACTGCTTAGTACTGCCCTATATCCATCTGGTTAGTTTGATACATTACGTACATCAATAGTTAAACACCTATGTTCCCTAGAATATTTATTATCTATAAAGAAGTTCCTTCCCAGAACTCACTACTTCTTTTATTAAGGTCAGAATTGTACCCAACAAGGTATATTGAACAAGACAGCTCCAGCACGCCAACTGCAAATACCTAGGTTATAGCAGAGAAGTTATGCAATGCAGGAAAGAACCCTTGAAATCATAATTCTAAGTGACGTGAAGGTCACCCAGGAAAGTACTGTAGGACTGTAGTAGAGAATGTTAGAACAATACTTTTTATAGTAAAAAAAAAAATCATGCTGTAATGGGGCCCTACTGTACTCTACATAACCCCAATGTCCTATGGAGGCGTATAGAGAGGGGCATATAAAATAGGGAGTCAATGTGGTGAGACCATCTTCAATGTGCTTTTACTCCTATATCCTATTATATATTGACCTATTATATCCTAAATCATCTCTAATGATGAGCGAACATGTTCGTAAATGTTCATATGTTCGTACGAACATGACGCTAATTGTTTGTGTTCGCTGGTCAGGAACAACTTGTTTGATAATCGGAATGGTTATAACGATAATTTTTGAACATATTTGAACATGCGAACGTTTATCTGCCGATGTAAGCTACTGCGCAATTTAAGCTTTGCTCCTGATCTGTACGCATGTGCGGAGGCCGAAACGTATGCTTCTACTGTACGTTTGTTATTTGTTTGTGAACACAAACCGATCACAACACCGGGATGTCTGCTCATCACTACTCATCTCCATAATTTTCCTTTAGAGGCTGTTAAAAGTTAGACAGGCTGTGTACAAGGAGAATGGGGCATATTCACCAGCTGCAGATCACTGCTGGCTGGAGCAGTCCTGTGCTGCTGTGCCCAGACCCCTCCATTTAGCAGAACTGGTAACAGTGTGAAATTTGGAGTGTGGCCCTCCACTGTAAGCCCAGCCCACTTGACAATTGTGGCAGAGATATATACGCAATTAGGGACTGGTTAGGTTCTGAACGCTCTGGTCAAAGTGTTTTAAAGTGACAGTGCCCATTTAATGTACTGCTGTGCACATGATACACTAACATTGACTCCATTTTCAAAACCATGCAAATACAGTCATGTCAGCAGGTCTTACTGTTTTGCTTGTATTCTCCGTTTTTGGTGTTTTATATACATATTAATATGCTTTGCTTTCAGATCTACTTGATACCCTATAATCTCCTCGTCTTGCTTGTCACTGTTCTTTTACATAATGCCATGTTGCAAGATTTATGGATTTAATCCGCTGTTGCAATATTATTCTTTAAAGGCACCATTACGGGATTAGTTCACCTTCACCACTGAAATCCCTTTAAAAAGAAACTTATGAAACCGCTTACATTACACCAGTTATATGCAGAACTGACAATAGCCCGGAGCAGAGGACTATCAGAGCTCAGAGTTTTCCCTTCTGTTACTGTGCAAAAAAATGAGGACTGCCAAAAATCTGGGGTGTTACAGGCCCCTCTCCAGTCAGAGGCTGAGCTGTACTGCATGTACTAATCTCTTTGGAAGCAAACCAAAGGCAACAGCTGTCTGCCCCGCAGGTGGGACCCATGGCTCTGGTCCCTGGTCTGGAACACTTGTTTGTGGCCCCCACCCTCGTGGGAGAAAAGAGTAGCATGACTATTGTACAAGGTGGGGGGGACAAACTATTTTAGTGCTCAACGTAGTGGTTTCTGAGTGCCCCCTAAACTCCAACCCTTAGTTCCTAAA
This sequence comes from Dendropsophus ebraccatus, assembly GCF_027789765.1. Classification (NCBI taxonomy): domain Eukaryota; kingdom Metazoa; phylum Chordata; class Amphibia; order Anura; family Hylidae; genus Dendropsophus; species Dendropsophus ebraccatus. Next base: position 115,510,534 of record NC_091459.1, on the reverse strand, counting down.
GTTCAGGATGACAGCTGGTGGATGGACAGTTGTTTAGAGAACAGCTATGGGCTGAGACTCAATGTAAGACACTTTGGGGGGGATTTATCAAACATGGTGTAAAGTGAAACTGGCTCAGTTGCCCCCAGCAACCAATCAGATTCCACCTTTCATTTTCCAAAAAGTCTGTGAGGAATGAAAGGTGGAATCTGATTGGTTGCTAGGGGCAACTGAGCCAACTCTACTTTACACCAGTTTGATAAATCTCCCCATTGAATCTAGTGGTATTTCATTGTCACTTGTACATGACTTACAATATACAGTATGTATGTACAGTGATGTCATATACATACACAGTAAATCTATAAATTGTACTACCTCCTCTACTGATGCCCTAGGTGGCCATCTACTCTTCCTATCCCTTGTCCCAAAGCTATACTTGAAATCATACCTGTCTCTTGTATGTTAACATATCATTAGTTGTTAGGGAAGAAATCTTTAAAGGAGACCTGTCACCCCCCGTGCCGGGGGTGAAGGCTGCCCGACCCCCCGCTAGAGACCCTTATACTTACCCCTTCTCTCCAATCCCATGCCTGGAGCTGGTCCCGGGACTGAGATATCTCCATCGGAAGCCCGGCGCTGTCATTCTCTATGGGCGTTGGACTCATCTCAGGAGAGCGCGTGCGCGGCTTCCGACAGGGATATCTCTGTCCCGGGACCAACTCAAGGCGCAGGACTTGGAGAGAAGGGGTAAGTATAAGGGTCTCTAGGGGGGGTCGGGTGGTCTTCACCCCGGCACGGGGGGTGACAGGTTTCATTTTTTAAGTTAACACTAGTGTTGAGTGAACTTCTTGAAAGTGTCCAGGTATGGCAACTTCTCTGAACCCGAGCGCTCATCAGTTAACTCATGGTGGCTGGATAAGTGAGATGCAGCCCTAGGAAGTCCTGGAAAACCTGGATACAGCCATGTATCATAGGTTGTATCCATGCTTTCCTGGCAGTCCTCGGGCTGCTACCGTCTTCTCCTGACACAGGGAGTTAAATGACGAGCATTCGGGTTCGGAGAAGTTGCCAAACCCGGACACTTTCATGTAGCTTGCGTAACACTAGTTAACACCACCAGTAAGGCTCCATTTACTTTGGCAGACAATAACCCGACATGATTAGAGATGGACTACGTAGCAGTTGATCAGGCCAGTTCATGACAGGCCAAGTAAAAGATCCTTTAATCCGCCTGTCATGAAGCAGAGAAGGTAAAATGAGATGTGTACCCAATACATATGTGTACATGAGAACCAATGTGCTGTTTTTAATAAAGTCACATATCACACATTTATTTAGGGTAAAATGGAATTTGTTCACAAAATAATAAAGGAAATGGAAACACTTTAGCTGTTATGAAATAGTTACAGCCTCTGCATGTCCACACAATGAATTTTCACATAGGTGTTAGCTTAGAGTCTTCTGATCTGAAATCCATTTGAATCCTGTCCCCAAGCTGCACCTCAATAAGCTGCACCGTGGATCTGCAAAAGAAACAGTGCTCTCTGCTGCCACCTCTGTCTGTGTCAGGAACTGTCCAGAGCAGGAGAAGTTTTCTATAAAGATTTGCTACTGCCCTGGACAGTTCCTGACATGGACAGAGGTGGCAACAGAGAGCACTGTGTCAGACTGGAAAGAATACACTACTTCCTGCAGGACATACAGCAGCTGATATGATTAAAAAGAAGTAATTTACAAATTTTATATATTTTCCTCTGAAAACCTTTAATAGCCAGGTATGGTAAGAGTGGGTCAGCTTTTCATGTATTTTTATACTATATATAGATTGTAAAATAGTGAAAAATAGTATTCAATATTCATTAATGTAAGCAATAAAGTTTTCACATATTCCAGCATCATCAGAATGTTATATAATAGAGGTATGCAAGCGTCAGTGTATGTACATGTGGCTGTACCTCGGCGTGTGTCCAGCTGGGCATTTCTGTAATCCGTCCCTCTCACAGGGTCTCCTCACTCCCACATAAAAGATTAGGAATGCTGAAGTAAAAATAAAACAAATACCGTACTAGCCAACAATGCGTTGAATGTGTTGAATTTGTCTTGCTGAGATTTATTGCGTAAATTCCTCAGCTCTCGCAAAGGTCGGTTACCATGACATCCCTAACTCAGACGCTGACAAATATACATTAAAATTATCTTGACTTTGTTTCAATAAAATTGCAGTTTAAAAAAAATCTAGACTGAAAGCCCGTACATTATAGTATCTTAGTTATTTGTCATCGCGCAGTGTCCCACTGGGATTCCTGTGGTTGGGTGTTGTGCATTTGAACCTAATTCCTACTGGGATTTTGTCATTTTATAATCTAAGGAATCTTCTAGAGATATGGGAGGGGCTTCCTCTGTGCCCGCCCCTCTATGGGGGAGAAAAATTCAGTCAGTCTTGAGTTAGCCTCTCTAGAGTTAGGAGGTAGCTTGGAACTATACTACACCAGCTAAGAATTTAGAAGTCAGCTCAGGGTTTCAGGGATGGATTTCCAATCTTTGCTCTATGCTGTATCCATGTTTTCCAGGACTCCCTAGGGCGACATCCAAATTTAGGAATGTTTGACTTTGACTCGGCTTTATGCCAGCAGGGAAATTGGCTTGTTAATAAGTACATGGCTAGATAGTGCTAGTCATCATGATTTTGGGCATACAATTTGTATGTTAATAGTCCTCTCCATTGATGAAATATAAGCCTTTTTTAAATATACAGATGAGGTTGAAGTGCCCAAGGGGAGTTCCCCAACATGGCAAGAGCCCAGGTAAGTCCCGTCCATGACCTCTTCATCACTGCCCATTGACGAAGAGCTGGCCAGGCAGGTACGGTGCCTCAGCACAGTCTTCAGTAGCAACATGGAGGAGATACAGCAAGTAGTTCATGGAGTGGCTATAGCCAGTAACTGGTGGAGCAGCTGAAGTGGTAGCTGTTATAGCCAGATGCACAGATGTCCACAATATTCAGGATAGTAGGCCGGGTCATTCACAGGAGAATCAGCAAAGCACATGAGGGTCAGGCAGAAGCAAGGTCAGGAAACTGGCACAGGTCAGATACAGGATACTGGTATGGACAACTTCGCTGTAGTAAACTACTTTTGTTGCTCAGGCACTCGTGGGCAGGCAGAGTCACCTTAAATGGATGGAGCCTGATGGAGATAGATGGAGGACACATACAGAGGCGCACACTGGCCCTTTAAGTTGCAGCCAGTGCATGTGTGTGACCACTACAGGGCAGACAAGGAACTGCAGCCCAGTTGAAGCAGCAGCAGAGTCACCAGCAGAAGAAGCTTGAGGTGGAGCAGAGAACGTGACCTGGTAGCCATGATTGCCTGGACACGCTGCATGCTGCAGGTGCCAACCGCCAGCATTACGGAGCCTACCCTGCCTGACAGAAGCTAGATAAAGAGGAGATGGGCTGTACACTGGGCTCTTGCTGTGCTGGGAAACACCCCCGGGGCTTTATTTACATAATAACAGAAAGTTTTATATTTCACCGAAAAATAAAACTATTGAAATTAAAAAACAAGGTATGTCTGGAATCCTGATGACTAGTCCTGTCTAGCCATGTGCCTAGCTATATGCCTGTTTTCCTGCTGACAGGTTCATTTTAATGAGGAATTTTACTCATTTCTTGACACTTTTCAGCCGTAACCTTTACCACTTTGATATTTCTAAAGGCCTTTTCACTTAGCTATTAGATCCAATGCTACGTGCTACCTACGGTGTTACTGAAAACGGAATCAAAGTAGAGTATATGGGAATCTATTAGGAACGATAACACAAGTGTCTTGCGGCATAGCCGCTATTCTTAGGAGGAGTTCATCAGGCCGGGATACAATGTGCAGATGTAGTAAGCTACTGGGTTACAGCATTACCAACGGCTGTCCCCATAATACAGAGAGTCATACAATAGCAGCTGAATGCATTCTTCAGAGCTGCATTCACAAAAGCCGCTTTGTCTGATGTGTGTCTTGGGTAGATGAATTGAAGCTTTGGCTCCGTTTCTTTTTTCAATTTTTTTTTTTTTTGCTTTTTCAATTAACCATTTCTCTTCCCTGGTTAAATGATTCAAGATTTCACATTTGCACTATATATATTTATATATGTGTGCGGGGAGCGGTCTCCGTATTGTGACAGATGTTATGATGTTTGATGTCAAGTTGAAAGTTCACCGCGAAGGCTTTGTCCTCTGCTAAGAGTCTTCTTCGGCTTTTGAAAGGATCCCCGCTGCTTTGTTGAATAGGCTTGCTGTCAGGAAGCATGGGGAGTATGTTTTCCTTAATATTTCCTGAAATATAGAAAGCAGCTTTCATCGTGGCTGCGTCGGTATCCTGACTATTAAAAGACAAGACTGGTTTCTGCAGAGAAGGTTTACGATGACCCAGGTTTTCATGGTATCTGTGGGGGCTCTGGCTTTGGCTCTTGATCGGTGTATGCTTCTGACATTCGACTGATCTATTATAAGAAAGTTTTATTGTAATAAATTCCTGCCATGTAGTGAATCGACCAAAAACATTCAGTCAATGAAGCCAGATGGGCCATTCAAAGTGCTGTATAACGTGCATTAATATTTAGTGATATAACTATCTTTCCATCTAGTTCACAAAGTGTTGCCCTTGCCTATTTTTTTTTGTTAGAAAATTTCTAGTTTAGGGGCTGTTTTTTTAATTTCCAAGGCTGTAGCTATAGTGGTGGAGAGAAAGCATTCATACCAGGGACCCAGCGCTTAAAGTGGCCCCCCGCAGGAAAACATTGGAGCGAATAGGCCAATAGCTAGATAGGGCTAGTCAGTTTCTGACAACACATTCTCTTGAAGGGTATAAACACACACACCGTATACGCAGAGTATTTACTGCTGCGATACGCAGCAAATACACAACAAATACGCAGCAGATTAGATCTAAATAACTGAACACAGCATCAAATCTGCTGCAGATCTGCTGCATATTTGCTGCGTATCTGCTGCGTATACGGTGTGTGTGTTTGTAACCGAAAGGAGTATTTCACCCATGTCCTTTTAAAAAAAAAAATGTTCCAAAGCCCCCTGGTAGGGATGAGTGAACTTTTGAAAACTTCGGTTCAGTTCGATCCGGCAAACTTTCGGGAAGTTCGCCTTCGTCCGAACCGAACACGAACCTCGCTCTAACGGCTGAATAATTGCAGCAACAATAGTGGGAGTGTGATAGGGTATAGTTTCGTTTAGTTGCAGTTGCTATTACAATGAAAAAAGTTTAAAAAATCAAAGTGCAAAAATAGTGAAAAAAAATTGCCAGCAATAATACTGCACTAGTGATGAGCGAATAGTGAAATAGAGGTAGCATATGAACCATCCCAAAATTGGTGACAGCAAGCAAGGTTACTGGGTATTTCCATTCAGTGACAGCAAACAAGGTTACTGTGTGTTTCCATTCAGTGACAGCAAACAAGGTTACTGTGTGTTTCCATTCAGTGACAGCAAACAAGGACACTGGGTGTTTCTATTCAGTGACAGCAAACAAGGTTACTGTGTGTTTCTATTCGGTGACAGCAAACAAGGACACTGGGTGTCTCCATTCAGTGACAGAAAACAACGTTACTGTGTGTTTTCATTCAGTGACCGCAAACAAGGACACTGGGTGCTTCCATTCAGTGACAGCAAAGGTGTAAGTGATTACACGGGACATAGGACACAAAGTTCCTTGGACCCAGTAGGGTGGAAAACAGACATTTGACAGTGGAACCAGCAGCAGTAGCACTGTATTGGACTCAGTGAGGGGGAGGAAGAGGCAGTAGAACTTGATTGCAAACAGGAGTGATGTCACACATCTTGATATTCACAGAAAACCAGGATACAAGGGATTATAGGAGTAATAATCCTTTGTATCCTGGTCTATTCTGTGAAAAAAGTACAATTTTGCGTCACCGTTGTTATTTTTTCCAGATTCGTAACAAATTTTCTCAAAGTTTGGTTCGGTACCGAACCAAACTTTTTGCAAAGTTCGTAACGAATCTGGTTCATACCGGTTCGGTTCGCTCATCCCTACCCCCTGGTCTTAATCACCACTCCCCCTGATACCTCTCCCGCTCTCCTTGGTGTCGCCATTCTTCCATTCAAAGTTTTTGTATATCCGGGACTATATTGAAAATGGTGCCGATTGGGAAACTACATCCCCCAGCATGCCGCAGGCATCTTTTATCACTATCAGATTGCATTCACTGCACTGCTCTGCTATCTAAGACTAAAGCCGAGGTTCATGGGATCGGAGAAAGACACTCCTTCCTCTGTCCCCTCACGTGTCGGAGACACTGATCAGCTGTTCTTGATCGTCTCTAGTACTAGATTAGTGCTTACAACCTGGCCCACAGCAGAGACAGAGGACACGTGATCCACGTCTCGGATGGGAGGGGGGACAGAAGAAGGAGTAAGACAGAATGGAAGGCCTGCAGCCACTTTTTCCTGTCTGGAGGGGCGAGTTACATGCAAATACACAGGATCAGCGCCGAGGCAATTCTTACACCATCTTACATATATGTCTACATTGCTCATCCAATAATTAATTAAGAAAATAATCGTTTGGAGCGTAATACCCCTTTATGGTCTCATGCCCATAGCAAAGCAGTATGCATGGGGCCAGTACTGAGACACACATATGTAGACCACTTTATTGTAAAAGAATTCCATAATATGGTTGCCATGCTGCAATTATTTTTTTTATGTTTTTTCACTTAAAGGAGAGGTCTGGCAGATTAAAAAATCTGCCAGCCGGCAGGGGGAAATTAATTGCAAGTGCTAATTTACCTCTTACCATGCCCGCAGTGAGTGGTAGGGCAGGCCGCGGGACTCCCGCCGGGATCTCTGGGGCTGACACGTCACAACCCAGCTGATGGACTGGCCCCTCAACCAGTCAGGGACTGTGGAGGGATGCCGCTCCAGTCACTGATTGGCTGAGTGGTCAGTCCATCAGCCGGGACGTCATCACAACTCAAGGAAAAATTTTCCCCTTGTCCCTGCTGGCTGCCGAATTTTATAAGCCGCCAGACTTCTCCTTTAAGTGCCTCCCATTGATACGGAAGGCATACAGATATAGGCCCATACAATTCTGTGGTTGGCGTATACCGGATCCATACAAAAATCTGAAAGACAGTCACACGCATGAGGCCTTTGTTCCTAAAATAGAAGTGTATAAGACTAGGTTGTACCTGACAGATGGATTTCTTACACCTTCGGTTATGTCCTTTATAAGTGACTGCACCCTGACAACCACGCGTGCTGCTGCTTGTCACAGGTTCAGGAGCTTACATAACACGGTCTCTAAACCTTGGGACAGGTGTCATGGCAGTGACAGGGTTATATCAACCCTGGTTCTCTATGAGTCAAGGCAGAATGTCTGGCTTCAGGATAATGAGAGGCGGCTATTAGAATATGCTGGGGGTTTTCATAGAAAATCTGGAATAATGATGTCACTAGATGACATCATCCTGACATTGTCTCCTCCTTGGTTTGTTTATAACACAGACTGGGGGTGCGCTGTAGTATTCTGATTCCTTCCTGTCTGGATGCTCATCCCATTACAGATCTCTTTCACAGGAAGGACGGCTTTTATCAACATACATAATCCCTCTCAAGGTTAAATGCCGCCTACGCAGTAGATTTTTATTTTTCATATGCTTATTACAGTTCAGATGGTCTGTTTATCTGAGGCATTGCTTTACAACCTGTTGCAAAACTACAACTCCCATCATGCCCTGACGGTCAGAGCTAGAGAGCCACAAGTTGGGGAGTGCTAGTCTAAGCAACCATTTAAAAGGGCAAATAACCAAATAAATCTATTTTAATGTCCTTCCCCTTTGTATCTCTTTCCCCCCTATCTTTATCCGTACGTATGAAGCGGGTGAAGTAGAACATCCTGTGTTGATCATCGAGGAGGCAGTGACCCATCTAACCTTGTGATTATATTACTGTGTACAGGGCGGCATGGTAAAAGGGCCTGCGGTAGCCCAGAGAGCAACCGTGATGTTGTGGGGCAGGAGCAGCTGGCACTTGTGGTGCTATGAGTAGCAGAGGTAAATGTCACAGTAACCGCAGTGGTTCCCCTGGCGCTGGGGCCCTTGGGGGCACATGGGATAAGGTAAAGGGCTGCACTGCGGTTGTTAGCCTTCTAGTCCCATGGGGCCCTGCCTGGTTAACAATGTCCCGGCTGGCGGTAAATGGGGTCCCCTCGGTGTTATGCGTGCAGTCAAAAATCAAGACACTGGGAGTTGAGTTGCTGCAGCATAACAGGTAACTTCATCCAAACATTGGAGAGATATAGCTAGAACAGTTTCATTACATTATATTAGTACATGCAATGGTAGATGGCACTGAAGGAGTTAAAGAGGTACTCTAGCGAATAAGTTATTCCTTCAAATTAACTGGTGTCAGAGATTTGTAATTTACTTCTATTAAAAGTTCTCCAGTCTTTCAGTACTTATCAGCTGCTGTATGTCCCACAGGAAGTGGTCTATTCTTTCCAGTCTGGAGAGCAGGAGAGGTATTCTATGGGGATTTGCAACTACTCCGGACAGTTCCTGTCACAGACAGAGGTGGCAGCAGAGGGCACTGTGCCAGACTGGAAAGAACACACCACTTCCTGCAGGACATATAGCAGTTTATAAGTACTGGAAGACTAGAGATTTATAATATATTTTTTAATTAACTTTCTGACACCGGTTGATTTGAAAGAATTTTATTTCCGCTGGAGTACCTCTTTAATACAAGTGGAGGCACTGCAGTGATATGAGTAGTTCCTGAGGTGGTAGGTCCCCTGAATGGACTTGAAGGGAAGACTGTAGGTTGGCAGCTGTAAAAGGTTGTCTGGCCTGATCAGAGAGACAGGAAGGCATAGACAGCTAAGAGAATTAGGACACTAACTCAAGACTACAAACTCAAGGGTTAGGCCTAAGGATTACTCCCCCTGTATTGAAAGGTTTTACAGAATTTTTAACAAGCTAAACTACAATAATGATGTCCACCAGGGGTGGCAGCAGAGAGCAGAAAGTGTGTATGAATGGGTTTAACTCCTTAAAGGGGTTCTCTGGAGACAATGCTTTTAATAAAATTATATTACTTTGCAATATAACTTTATTAAATAAATGTATAGTTTTTCTTAGCTACCATTTAACTTTTGTTGAGTAGCAGCAGTAAGAGATGACATGGCTCCTCTGCTGTCACCAACAATTGTGTTGGGAACTGCAGTTCCCGATTCCCTGCTCTGACAAAGCGCTGCAGCACAGCAGCACTGCGCTGTATTCCTATATGTGGTACTTGGGGGAGGGGAGGGGGGGGGATCTGGTCAACACGATTGCAAGTCCAGCAGTCCAGCAACCTCTATACAGCGAGCGGTGATGGCAATGCTAGTAATTCTAGCTGATACATGGGGTAATGATGACGCTGGGAAGCAGACACAACCTATCATCAGTCACATTGTAAAGTCGTCAAATCATCAGGGAGTAGGCCCATCAGCAGGTGAGGAGTGTGCTGATCATCAAAGAGGCAGTGACCTGTCCACTTATATGACTATGTTAGTTAAGACGCAAATATTAAGGACAAGAACAATAACATACAATTAGTGAAAAAGACTCTGTAGTATCGGATCCTTAAAATGGTGTTAGCAGCAGGAGATGAGTGTTTTAATCTTGAGAGCAATTTGAGCATGCTGGAGTCCGATCATTCAGCATTTGATTACCGGTGGCTGAAGAAGTTGGATGCAGCCCTAGGCAGTGTGGGAAAACATGGAGACAGTCATAGGCCATATCCATGTTTTCCAGGACTTTCTAGGGCTGCATTTAACTCCTTCAGCCACCAGTTCACCAGTTAACAAATGCTGAACAATCGGACTCGGGCATGCTCATGACAGCAGTAGAGATGAGCGAACCTGCTGGATTTCTGGTTCGTACGAACCAGAAATCTCGGCATCTGTTTCCCGCTCCGTGCAGCGGGTGGATAAAGTGTAAGGAACGCCTAGAAAACTGGGATACAGCCTATGCCATAGGCTGTATCCCAGTTTTCTAGGCGTTCCTTACGCTGTATCCACCCGCTGCACGGAGCGGCCAGACAGCGGGAGTCAGATGCCGAGATTTCTGGTTCGTACGAACCAGAAATCCAGCAGGTTTGCTCATCTCTAGACAGCAGCAGAAGAGGAGTATGTTGATCTTGAAGTAGTTAGTAACCCGTCCATTCAAAGAGGTTTTTCAGGCTTATAAAAACATGGCTGCTTTCTTCCAAGAACATCACCACCACCCCTTTCCTCAGTTTGGATGTAGGCTTTGCAGCTCAGTTCCATTGAGGTGATTGGAGCTGAATTGTAATACCAGACACAACCTGAGGACAAGGGTGGCGCTGTTTTTGGAAAAAAAAAAAAAGGAGCCGTGCTTTTTATAATCCTGGATAACCCCTTGAGGTAATTATGTTAATGAAGACAGGACTGCACATGACAGGGTTACTATGATGAAGATGTTCAATCGGATTCTGAGGCCATGACAGCTGTAAAAGAGAAGTGTGCTGAGCTTAAAAGCGGCAGTGAGCATGTTAGCACTGATGTGCATGTTTGTGACAGGAGTATTGTCTTGTTGTCAGGAGAAAAAACTCACTATATATGGTCAAAAATCACTTTTATAGCCTGTTTACCATTTCCGTTTACATGGGGAGTGAATATTTCAGCAGATGCTTAGTGATTATAGTGCCTGGTTCTCTCCCTATAAGAACCAAGCTCACAGTGTGTGCTCACGTTGAACCTTTAAATCACTATACATTAGGACACTGTTTAGCAGTGTGTTATGTGTGGAATCACTTAGGTTAGCGGTAAGAGTGATTCAACACTACAGCAGACTCAGAGGGGGAGGAAGGTTTCATGCTCTCATTGGTTCTCCAGTAAATCCTCCTCTACACTTTTAGGCTATGTTCACACTATGTAAAACTACGGCCGTAGTTTTCAGGGGTGGAACATAGCCTTATTTTGAATGGGATCCCGGCCGGAGCGTACACACATCATTAGCGTTCCGCCCGGGATCCCATGCGGCGCCGGAAAAAACTGACATGTCAGTTTTCTGCGGGTGGAATTCAGTGAATTCCGGCCGCAGAAAGCCCTGTCAGTTCACACAGTGAGGCGAGCGGCTCCGGCCGCTCGCTTCACTGTGTGCTATGGGAAGCTCTGATGCAGGAGCGCGCTGATGTGCCCGCATCAGAGCTCCGCGGCCGGAAAGATTGCCCGGCCGGTCACGGAACGGCCAGGTGTTCACGTAATGTGAACATAGCCTTAAGAGTTTACTCAATTAAACAAAAACTAATAAACTAATAATAATAATAATAATAATAAAAATAGACTATACTCACTTTGCCCAGTTGAGTGCCAGCACCTTATTGCACCCCTATGGCTCTGTTTATTCCCCCTGATGGCGTGCATACTCTGCTATGCTGATTGTATACAAAACCCGATGCAGCCTTGTACTTCTCCTCTTACTAACATTGTTGTAGAGACGAGGAATTCCTGGAAGAATCGTATCAGGTCTAGTGGAAGAGGGTTATCCAGCAAAATATTATAATATTTAAGGAGTACCTGTCACAATGGCCGCTGCCGGATCAGTAAATATGATTCACTGTGCTGGTTGGCACTAGTGCTGGTTGTTGTTACCCCACCGATCAGTACATTTTGCCCAGAATACTTCTTTAAAGCAAATGTGCTGCCCCTCTATGACGCAGCCCAGTTAGAATCAATAGAGCCGTGTCATAGAGGGGGATTCCTCCCACTGGGGGCGGGCCGGCCTGCCTCCAGTGCTTCAGCCCTGGCGCGGTACTCGTGGATAGAACGGCGCCGTACACGGGAACCGAGCCGTGGTTCAAAAAACGGACCGCGGCATCGGCTTCCTTGTGCCGGCACAGATCTATCCGTGGGCCATGTTAAAGCGAATGTACCTGATGGCACCTGCATATAAGATACCGATCTTGGCAAATTTTGACCAACATTATGCGGGGCATTTATTAAGTCCGGCGTTTTTTACGCCGGACTTATAAATGCCCCCGCAGCTCCGGCGCCAATGGGATTTATGTAGAGGCGGACTGCCTCTACATAAATCCCGTGCGCGTCGGTGCGCACCGCCGAAAACTTACGCCAGCTGAGGACTGGAGTAGGTTTTGGCGTACATTTGGGCGGAACGGATGGTAAATCGCGCGGACTCTGAGTCCGCGCCCTCCGTTCCGCCCACTACCCGCCCCCTTTCTGCCCCCTGGCGTACTCGGCGGAAAGTGCCGATTTGCGAATATTTTATTCGCAGATCGGCCATTTGCATATAAAAAAATACGCAAATCGGCACTTTCCGCCGAAAATCATCCATTCGCCGGATGATACATGTGGCCCTATGTGTAGCTGGCTGCCGGCTGTTTAGGCCGTAAAGACAACATGGTGTGAATATTCCATGATCTTTGTGGTCCAGGATCCAGTATTGAACTTAAACGAATCAGCTGTAATTCTGACTACAAACTGCACTAGGTTAGATAGCTGTTAGGTAAAGGAGGCACATGATACCTTTCATATATGCAGCTGTGCTTCCAGAACTAGAATAGAAAAATACCTAAATTTTCCTCTGCAAAGTGTCAAAAAGGTGTTCCTGAGCTCCTGATCTGCTGCAGGCTGTAACACCTCCTCACTCCCCCTCCTATCCTTGATTCTGCTTGGGGTTTAGCTTCCAGGTGACTGTCAATCAAGAAGGGATAGGGATAGGAGAAGAGGCGAAGAGGCGTTGCTGCCCTCAGCAGTCCAGAAGCTTGGTAACGCCTCTTTGACTCTTTGCACGGAAGAATATCAGCATTTTGTCTATGTTCTGGAAGCACAGACAGATATATGAAAGGTACCACGGATCTCCCTGACCGAACAGCAGTTTTGAACGTGAATTACAGCTTATAAATGTTATCTATTAGTATTCACCCGTGCCTGTTAGCACCAGGACTGTTATTTGCATTCGCTTAGCAAGTAACATGAACATTATACAATCTCAGCCATCTTAGTGTTGCAGTTCACGTGGATGAATTAAAAATTAGGTGTAATACTCTTTAATATTTATAACCACCATTAACGGGGATAATTGAATGCAGGAATGTTCATAAAGAAAAATGGGCACTTAGCAGGTTATACAGTAATGTATCTGATCTGTTCTATTATGTTATCAAGTGTAATCTAGCACTATTGTGGTGATACGATCGCTTTATGCAGTTGTCATGGAACGTGACTCTTGCATATTGTTGATGTCTATAGAAATCTTGGCACCGTCATCATGCAGAGTAAAGAGGATGTCTCAGCCGCTGTCTTTATATTTTATTGCGCCCCCTGGTGTTCTTTCTTTTCCTCTCAGATAGTGTTGAAAAGATCTGTCAAACTGTTCGGGTTCGGCAATGTTCTCCGAAACTGAACGCTCAGCTGCAGAATGTTGCCGAACCCGAACAGTTTGACAGCTCCGCTCAACACTACTCTCGGACCATCGTGCATACAAACATTTTTTCCTGCCAGGTTCCATATAAAAATTTTTTTTCATTGGGGGCCATATTATATAGCTATTGTCTGTTATAGGGCAGGCACCATACAATGGCACATGGGGTGCCCATGACTCCATAGTATGGGGTCTCACCAACTTTGCACACATAGGGGAAGAGTATCCCATATGGGGCATCACTTTTATGCAATATAAATTTATCAAGCCTGTCCTACTGGCCTTGACTTTCCAATGAGGCTATTACAATGTCCAGAGTGGCTGTACATAGTTTTTAGCGGATGCCTAATAATATATTTATGGAATTCAGCACAACATCCTCTCCCGGCTTCCTCTTCTACTGCCTTTGTAAGCAGTTAAAGGGGAATTTCCAACCCCAAAAGTCAACCATATCCATAGAAGTGGGATAACAAGCTGATGAGTGGCAGCATGATTGATGGGACCCACAACGCTTCTAAAAATTGCTGAACGCTGAGCCAACCAGGTTACGGTTGGAAAATAACAGCAACCCAGCAAAAAGTTGGTGGACCAAACTTTTAGTTTGATGTGGTGATTGGTAATATTGGTGCCAATAAGGAAAACTGTGTGCAATCCAGCACTCCAGGACCTGTAGAATAAATCGTAGCTTTTATTTAATCAGTGTAGCTTAAAATCTTAAAACCAACGCGTTTTATGATTAAGCGCCTCGGCATTAGTTTTATGATTTTAGTTACAAGGATGAAATAGAAATCTATGTTTTATTCTACATGTGCAGAAGTGCTGGACTGTGTTTCCCTATCTAAATTTGTACGGCACTTGGCTGACACCAGGATTCATGGAGCCCCCGTCATTGCTATTCAAGGGCTAATTCAAGGTGCAAGGTGAGCTGATCAACTTCCTTTTTTAACTAATATCGGTGCCCTCTTTATAGGACAATCTCATAGATGGTCATAAAAAGCTTTATATCTTATTTCACCCATGCTAGTGAACACCCCTTACATGGGCGAAGTAAACATTGGTGATGTAAGGAGGCGTTGGTCACATGATTCACTCATATTGCTCCTCATATGACTCCTTCCTCGGCTGTCCCTGTATGCATTAGCTGTTTAGGTGTTGAATACTAACTGAAAGCATTAATAACGCACTTAAAAGAAAATTCCGGACAACTATAAAAAAAAAAAAAAAACAGGGAGGGCAGAGGGTGGTGAAGGCATAATAATAAAGGTGCTCCTTGAAGTGAGATGCCACCACTTGCGGTCACCCACCGGTCTCCTAGGTTGCCTGATCCTGTGACGTCACGATGCACGGTGCACCAAAGGAATGCCTGTGTCAATCATCTGTCACTGACTAGCTAAGCACATAGTCCTTGCCAGGAACTGGGAGAAAAGGGAGACCGGAGGCTGACAGTAAGCTAGTGGCGGTTCACTGTGGAGGCATCGGGATAGGTAAGTATGACTTCATCATTATGTTACTAATAAACAATAATAATTCAATAAAATTCTATTTTTACAAATTATGTGTTTCACATATATCTATATCAATATTTCATATATATATATATATATATATATATATATATATATATATACACTTAATACATGCATATGATGTTTAATATGCACACGGGGAGTAAGACATTTATTAAGCATAATGCTAATGAGGATAAGGATTTTAATACATTCATGAGGTTTTACACCAGTATACGTGACTGTCAGCTTTAATTGCATGTTTTATTAATTTGCAGATACTGCTTTGTGTTTGCTTTGGGATACCTCACCTTGTGCCAAATAGCGAGAGTCTATATTTTTGATTATGGACAGTATTCTACTGATTTTTCTGGGTAAGTACACTATACTCAGTATATTCTCCTTTCTGTTCTCAGCTTCACCCGATACATTTTTTTTACTGACCTTGAAAGCCGAGATGTTTAAAAACGAAAATGCAATTATGATAATAGAATGAGTTATTGGCCTTATTTGTATAGTGAAAGTGATGTATCGTTCAGTGATGCATAGAGGTATTGTAAAGTATTCAACCTTGACTTCCCATCACTATCATCCAATTATTGAATTTACTGAATATTCTCTCCTGATATAATTACTGATTATAACATTAAATGGAATGTCTCTTAGAGATGGCTTGGAGGATACATGATCGCCATGGGTTTGGCTGTCATCAATCAGACTGTCACACCATATAGTTCCTCATCAAAGGGTTAAGGACAAGTTGGGTTCCCAGTAGGTGCCACTATTTACAGCAGCTTTTCTTTTGCTCACAGAGTGGTGGCCCCTAGTGGTGGACTCTCTTCTATTACATCCATATGCTTTAAAAGGGCATCTGCCCTATATTTTTCATCAGGTAGAAGTGCTCCCGGACTATCCCTTTAAAGGGGTTGTCCGGTAACATAGCTTTATTTGTAAAAGGAACGGACTGGGTGAAAAAAATAATAATAATCCTGAATCACTTCCTGATCCCCCACCATTGCCTGACATTCACCAGGTCTCTACGCAACACACTGAAAGTGCCCACTTAGCCAATGGCTGGATAACGCAGGTCACCTCTGCAGCCAGGAATTGGCTCAGCAAGCATTTCCTGGATATAGAAATCAGCTGATTAGTCTGATCAGTAGCACTGAAGGATGAGATCTCTCTGCTGCCACCTCTGTCCATGTCAGGAACTGTCCAGAGCAGTAGCAACTTCTCATAGAAAACCTCTACTACTCTGGACAGTTCCTGACAGGGACAGAGGTGGCAGCAGAGAGCACTGTGTTTAGACTGGAAAGAATACACCACCACAGATGATGTCGCTGGGGCCAGAGGTCTCTCTCACTGCGACTTACCTGTGCTCTCCCCATAGAGAATACAGGAATGTTCCTGTGTTTGAGGAGGTCAGGTGACTTACAGCTGAATGATCGTCCGAACACCAGTTATTGAACGTGTATGGGAACCTTTAATGGCAAGCAGTATATTGTGATTTTAAACCTACAAACAGAATCTAGAATGCAGGGATCATGACCTGTTTTATAGAAAGAATCAATGGGGCTTCCTGGGAACAAGACCTCCTATGGGTTGAACTTTAGAAGTCCTTCTAGCTACCCTATAAAAGGTTGTTAATGCGGCCTACAATGGCTGTTATACATTACACCTCCTCAGGATAGAGAGCAGGCGCACCTGCTATTTTTAGTTTCTTGAAGAAACAGAAGAACTTTTTCTGTCAAGAAATATCGACAGAGACTTACATGACCCCAGAGCGAAACAGAATTCAAAATGCTGGTTTAATTTTTTTATACTATAGTAATGTAACCTTTCAGATTTCGAGCCAATATTTTTATTTAAAAGGTGTCAAGCAGTGTCTGGCCGACTCAACAAGACTTCATCCAGTCAATAGTAGTTTTTATCTTTCTACTGTACAATTGTCAGGACACACACTGGAAAACTATTGCAGTTAAAAAAATGTTTCATAACCTATAAACCTATATATATACACTCACCGGCCACTTTATTAGGTACACCATGCTAGTAACGGGTTGGACCCCCTTTTGCCTTCAGAACTGCCTCAATTCTTCGTGGCATAGATACAACAAGGTGCTGGAAGCATTCCTCAGAGATTTTGGTCCATATTGACATGATGGCATCACACAGTTGCCGCAGATTTGTCGGCTGCACATCCATGATGCGAATCTCCCGTTCCACCACATCCCAAAGATGCTCTATTGGATTGAGATCTGGTGACTGTGGAGGCCATTTGAGTACAGTGAACTCATTGTCATGTTCAACAAACCAGTCTAAGATGATTCTAGCTTTATGACATGGCGCATTATCCTGCTGAAAGTAGCCATCAGATGTTGGGTACATTGTGGTCATAAAGGGATGGACATGGTCAGCAACAATACTCAGGTAGGCTGTGGCATTGCAACGATGCTCAATTGGTACCAAGGGGCCCAAAGAGTGCCAAGAAAATATTCCCCACACCACGACACCACCACCACCAGCCTGAACCGTTGATACAAGGCAGGATGGATCCATGCTTTCATGTTGTTGACGCCAAATTCTGACCCTACTATCCGAATGTCGCAGCAGAAATCGAGACTCATCAGACCAGGCAACGTTTTTCCAATCCTCTACTGTCCAATTTCGATGAGCTTGTGCAAATTGTAGCCTCAGTTTCCTGTTCTTAGCTGAAAGGAGTGGCACCCGGTGTGGTCTGCCCATTCTCCTCTGACCTCTGGCATCAACAAGGCATTTCCGCCCACAGAACTGCCGCTCACTGGATGTTTTTTCTTTTTCGGACCATTCTCTGTAAACCCTAAAGATGGTTGTGCGTGAAAATACCAGTAGATCAGCAGTTTCTGAAATACTCAGACCAGCCCTTCTGGCACCAACAACCATGCCACGTTCAAAGGCACTCAAATCACCTTTCTTCCCCATACTGATGCTCGGATTGAACTGCAGGAGATTGTCTTGACCATGTCTACATGCCTAAATGCACTGAGTTGCCGCCATGTGATTGGCTGATTAGAAATTAAGTGGTAACGTGCAGTTGGACAGGTGTACCTAATAAAGTGGCCGGTGAGTGTATATCTTTCTTCCCAGAAAGCCCAGCGGAGTATGAATGGCCTATAGGTCTCCAAATATCTTTCCAATGATTTCTTTAAGGAGAAGCATTATCCCTGAGATTCCATGAAAAAATAGCCTCCCTGCAGCCAGACAGTACCTTACTTTCTACTAAAAATAGCCTCTCTGCAGCCAGATAGTACCCTACTCTCTACTAAGAATAACCTCTCTGCAACCAGATAGTACTCTACTCTCTACTAAGAATAGCCTCTCTGCAGCCAGATAGTACCCTACTCTCTACTAAGAATAGCCTCCCTGCAGCCAGATAGTATCCTACTCTCTATTAAAAAATAGCCTCTCTGCAGCCAGATGGTACCTTACTCTCTACTAAGAATAGCCTCCATGCAGCCAGATAGTATCCTTCTCTCTACTGAGAAGGGGCAATAATCCTGAAACAGCTATCTACAGGTGGCTAAAACTCTCCTTCTAGAGAGTTGTCTGGTCCGGATAACATTCCCAGTCAGACATTAATCTTAAAGAAAAGACACCCCTAAAAGCTACTTCCAGCTTGTTGCTTTGAATATCTGTCACAAATGCGCCGGACGTAGGTAGGGAACAGAATGAGACAGTGAGCCCTAACCACTAGAACCCACCTTCTGACCCTACCTACTTGCCTCAACGGCCCTAAACGGCCGTGGACAACCATGGTGTCAGTCCCTGTCCTACACCAGGTGATACACAAAACAAGACAGGCGAAACAAACACAATAATGCAAGGTCTACAGTCCGGGTCAGCAACGACGGTCAGCGAGGTACAAAAACGTAAGGCAGAAGAAGAGTCAGAGACAGGCAAGGAGGTCAGGGCAGGCAAAGCAGGTTGGAAGATCAAGCAATAGGTCAGGCAACAGAAGTAACAGAACCAGGAGAGATGAAGTGCTTAGCTGAGTAACACTCAATAGCTAGCAGGGAAATGAAGAGCCTGCTGCTTTTTTATCTGGAATCAGGGACTGGGTCCCGCACTTGATTGGATCAGCCCTGATCCCAGCACCCAGCTCAGCTGGACAGGTCTTATAAGGAGTAACCCCTGCACTGCCAGAGTGTAACAGGCAATGCGGGTGTGGCTGGGAAACTAAGACAGCATTCAGACAGAACTGCAAACAAAAAACAACCAGAGGCTCAGCGCTTCCTCGGTCGCCCAGCACGGACCGAGGAGCGCAAAGTCACATTCCTGACAGTACCCCTCCTCTTATGAGGGGCCTCAGGACCCTTAAAGGACAAGTGCCATGAAAAACTTTTTCCCAGTAATTGAAGCACATTACAAAGTTATATAACTGTGTAATATGCTTCAATCACCTATCTGCCTTCCTTCCCTTTCTTTTCCCCCCTCCACCCCCCACCAGGAAGTGTCCTGACTGTCGTCACCGTCACCAGGCAGCTCCTTCTTGTGAGGATAAGTCATCAGCAGGAGGGCTGCTCTAGGTCCTGTTACACCAGCCTCCCCCTCCCCTCCTTGTCAGGTGACTCTGCTTGCTCAGCTTATCTTCTCTAGTGACATGACTCCTTCACTGAGTCCACAGCAGCAGGAGAGAGGGTATGAGGGGAGCGGGAGCTGCCTATGTGCCGGAGTCAGTCAGAGGGAAGATAAGCAAGTGAGATGTGACAAGTGATGGCCTGCAGTTGTTCAGCCAATGGGAGCTGAGCAAGCCTGTCACCTGACAAGGCAGGGGAGGGGGGAGGCTGGTGTAACAGGAGAAGGAGCTGAGAGAAGAGCTTGGTGATGGTGACGGCAGTAATCAGGTCTGTGTGAGGTAGGACACTTCCTGGTGGGGGGTGGAGGGGGGAAAAGACAGGGAAGGAAGGCAGATAGGTGATTGAAGCATATTACAGAGTTATATAACTTTGTAATGTGCTTCAATTACTGGGAAAAAGTTTTTCATGGCACTTGTACTTTAATTAAAGGACCCGGTTTAGAGGGGTTATGGTCATGAAACTTCCGGATGAGATGTGGGGCATGTATATCCTTACTGGCAACCCACGTATTTTCTTCAGGACCATATCCCTTCCACTGGACAAGATATTGGACGGAATTTTGAATTTGACGAGAGTCCAATATCCTGTCCACTTCAAACTCCAGCTCCCCCTGGATGACCAGAGGAGCAGGGAGGACTGAAGGAAGCACAGGATTAACATATTGTTTGAGAAGAGACTTATGGAATACATTGTGAATTCTCATAGACCCAGGTAATCGTAATCTGAATGAAACAGGATTAATGATCTCTGTGATAACGTACGGACCAATGTACTTGGGTGCTAGTTTACCAGAGGGAACCTTCAATTTCAAGTTCTTACTTGAGAGCCATACCTTTTCTCCTATCCCGTAATCTGGGCCAGATATGCGTCTTTTGTTCGCCTGTTTCTTAGCTGTCTCTTGGGCTTTGACCAAGCTCTGAAGAGCTTGGGCCCAAACTGTGCAAAGTTTAGAATAAATACCTTCGGCCGAAGGGTTTACGGACTCTTGACGCATGTACAGAAGAATATCTGGGATTAAAGCCATAATTACAATAATATGGCGACATCTTGAGTGACTGATTTTCACGATTATTTAGAGCAAATTCCGCTAAGGATAGAAACTCTCTCCATTTATCTTGGCTCCCTGCAACAAAACACCTCAAAAATTGTTCCAGAGATTGGTTCACCCTTTCTGTCTGGCCATTAGATTGTGGGTGAAAAGCCGACGAAAAGGATAATGAGATGTCCAGCCGACCACAAAATTCTCTCCAAAATCTGGAAACAAATTGTACCCCCCTGTCAGAAACTACATTTTCTGGAACACCATGCAAACGTAAGATATGGTTTATGAACAATGTAGCCAAGGTACGAGCATTAGGGAGCTTACGCAGGGGAATAAGGTGACACATCTTAGAAAATCTGTCAACAACCACCCAAATGACTGTTTTACCCTTAGAGGGTGGCAAATCGGTAATAAAATCCATAGAAATATGAGTCCAAGGTCTGGTAGGCACCGGAAGGGGATGGAGGAGACCCTCAGGTAGTCTACGCAGAACCTTGGATCTGGCGCAAGTTTCACAGGCGTCGACAAATGATTTGACATCTCTTGCCCATGAAGGCCACCAATAATGCCGTGAGAGTAAGTACTTAGTACCTGCAATTCCCGGGTGACCAGCCAACACAGAATTATGAATCTCCTCCAAAACCTTAAGGCGAAGGTTTGGAGGAACAAACAGTTTGGACTCAGGAGTATTCCGGGGAGCCAGAGACTGAGATTCCGCAATCCGAGCTGCCAGATCGGGTTGCAAAGTGGCCACCACCACCCCGGGCGACAGGATGGTCTCTGGTTGCTCCCTGGAAACCGTGTCGATGTCAAAGCTGCGCGATAAGGCGTCAGCTTTAACATTTTTAGACCCAGGCCGAAAAGAAATTTCAAAATTAAATTGTGTAAAGAACAAAGCCCATCTGGCCTGACGAGGAGTGAGACGTTTGGCTTTATCCAAATATATCAGATTCTTATGATCTGTTAACACCTTAATTCTATGTTTAGCCCCTTCCAGAAAATGTCTCCATTCATCAAAGGCTAATTTAATGGCCAGAAGTTCCCTGTTACCTTTGTCATAGTTGCTTTCGGCTTTGGAGAACTTCCTAGAAAAGTAGGCTATGGGTCTGAGGTTGGTGAGGGTCTCTGAACCTTGTGAGAGAACTGCTCCTACCCCAACCTCAGATGCGTCAACTTCAATGACAAAGGGTTGTTCAAAGTCAGGCTGAGTTAACACAGGAGCTTCCGCAAAACATCTCTTAAGCTTGTCAAATGCCAGGATAGCCTCAGGACTCCAATTAACCAGGTCTGCCCCCTATAGGTTAGATCAGTTAATGGTTTAGCAATAACAGAAAAACCCTTGATGAACTTTCTATAGTAATTGGCGAATCCCAGGAACCTTTGTAGGGCCTTAAGGCTACTGGGTCGCTCCCAATTTTCAATGGCTGTCACTTTAAGGGGGTCCATACAAAATGAGTTGGAGGTGATCTTATACCCTAAGAATGAGACCTCCTGTATCCCAAACTGGCATTTTGACAGCTTGGCGCAGAGGTGATTTTGCCTTAGCAATTCTAACACAGTATGAACATGCTGAACATGAGAGCACCAATCAGAAGAAAATATCAAAATATCATCTAGATATACCACCAAAAAACAACCCAGATGTTCACGGAACACGTCATTAACAAAATGTTGGAAGACTGCCGGAGCATTACATAATCCAAAGGGCATAACGAGGGACTCCTGTCCCTCAGGAGTATTAAAGGCAGTCTTCCACTCGTCTCCCTCCTTTACTCTTATTAGGTTGTATGCTCCCCGCAAATCAATCTTAGAGAACCATTTGGCTCCCACAATTTGGTTAAAAAGTCTGGAATGAGAGGCAGAGGGTGTTGATTTTTCACGGTGATCTTATTCAATTCTCGATAATCAATACAGGGGCATAGACCACCGTCTTTTTTACCCACAAAAAAGAATCCCGCCCCCATGGGAGAAGAGGAGGGACGGATGTGACCTTTACGCAAGCTATCCTTGATATAATCTCGCATAGCCTCTCTTTCCGGACAGGACAAATTAAATATTCTACCCTTAGGGTACTTAGACCTTGGTATCAAGTCAATAGTGCAATCATAGGGACGATGGGGAGGTAATCCATCCACCGATCTCTCATCAAACACATCAGCATAATCAAGCAGAAACTCCGGAATCTCCCCATCATCAGAAGAACATTCAGCAAGCGACAAAGAAATACAATGAGGAGCACACTCTGGTCCCCATCGAACCAGTTCCCTGTTGGGCCAGTCAAACAGGGGGTTATGCTGGTCCAACCAGGGTAACCCCAGAATAATATCAGCAGACAAATTTTCCATAAGCAAAAAGTCAAGCTTTTCAAAATGAACTGATCCCACCTTTACCTCAAGATGGGGGGTAATGTAGCGTATATTACCCTGAGCAAAAGGGGCAGAGTCCGCTCCAGTCACATTCAACGGACATTTAAGCTGAAGCGGACATGCCCCCAGACCAGACAGAAAGCAGTATTAATAAAGTTAGCAGAAGCCCCAGAGTCAACCTGGGCATATCCGGAGATAGATTTATCTCCCAAAGTCAAAGAAATAGGCAACAACAACTTCTTTTTCTAGTCGAAGGTTACCTGTGCACCTGAATGACCCCCTCGATAATCATTCAGGCGCTGAAGTTTTCCGGCGGTGAACCAGGTCTAGCGGTACATTGTCGTACTTGATGCCCCGCTTTGCCACAGTAGAGACACAGATGGTTCTGGAGGCGATATGCACGTCTGGCCTTGGCGTCAGTTGACCCGATCTGCATAGGTTCGTCTTGCGGAGGGGAGACAGGAGAGGAAGAAGGTGGTTTAGGAGGTAAGGTCAAAGGACATGAACCAGAAGGGAATTTAGACGTCTCTCTCTCTCTTTTCGTCTGTCCCGCATACGCCTATCTACCCGTATGGCTAAGGTCATAGTTTCCTCCAGTCTCAGGATTAGGATAGGCTACTAACAAGTCCTTCAGTTGGTCAGACAAGCCCGCACGAAACTGGAAACGCAGAGCTGGGTCATTCCAAGCAGAGGGTACACACCACTGCCTAAAGTCAGCACAGTATTCTTCCACTGGTCTCTTACCCTGTCTGAGTGTCGTCAATTGGCGCTCTGCCTCTGCTGCTCGGTCTGGGTCATCATACAGAAAGCCCAAGGCTGAAAAAAATCTGTCAACGGTAATTAAATCAGGGGAGTCAGAAGGTAGTGAGAATGCCCATTCTTGGGGTGGGCCCTGCAGGAAGGACATAATAATGCCCACCCTCTGGGTCTCATCTCCAGAGGAGCGGGGATGTAGCCGAAAAAATAATCTGCACCTCTCCCGAAAGGTCCGGAAATATTTCCTGTCCCCCTTAAATTTCTCAGGGAGCTGCACTGGGGGTTCAGGAGCCTGCGGGGGGGGGGGGGGGGGGGGGGGGGGTCAGAGACATCTGCTTGGGCAAGGACTCTTGTTCCTGCACACGCTCAGCAAGGGTCTGAACCAACGTATTCAGACCCTGCATCTGGGTCACCAGGGTGTTCATAGGGTCCATGATGCAGGTGACCCAAAAATCTTCTTTTGGGCTGGCTATTCTGTCACAAATGCGCCGGACGTAGGTAGGGAACAGAATGAGACAGTGAGCCCTAACCACTAGAACCCACCTTATGACCCTACCTACTTGCCTCAACGGCCCTAAACGGCCGTGGACAACCACAGTGTCAGTCCCTGTCCTACACCAGGTGATACACAAAACAAGACAGGCGAAACAAACACAATAATGCAAAGTCTACGGTCCGGGTCAGCAACGGCGGTCAGTGAGGTACAAAAACGTAAGGCAGAAGAAGAGTCAGAGACAGGCAAGGAGGTCAGGGCAGGCAGCAGACAAAGCAGGTTGGAAGATCAAGCAATAGGTCAGGCAACAGAAGTAACAGAACCAGGAGAGCTGAAGCGCTTAGCTGAGTAACACTCAATAGCCAGCAGGGAAATGAAGAGCCTGCTGCT
This sequence comes from Dendropsophus ebraccatus, assembly GCF_027789765.1. NCBI lineage: Eukaryota > Metazoa > Chordata > Amphibia > Anura > Hylidae > Dendropsophus > Dendropsophus ebraccatus. Next base: position 115,485,908 of record NC_091459.1, on the reverse strand, counting down.
TTTTTATCTGGAATCAGGGACTGGGTCCAGCACTTGATTAGATCAGCCCTGATCCCAGCACCCAGCTCAGCTGGACAGGTCTTATGAGAAGTAACCCCTGCACTGCCAGAGTGTAACAGGCAATGCGGGTGTGGCTGGGAAACTAAGACAGCATTCAGACAGAACTGCAAACAAAAAACAACCAGAGGCTCAGCGCTTCCTTGGTCGCCCAGCACGGACCGAGGAGCGCAAAGTCACATTCCTGACAATATCCTTCCTAAAGACTGTATTACACGGCACAATTTTCCAGGGGAAGTGATTGCCGACCTGTCAGCTCAACACTCGCTTGTTTAGACAGCAAGCAGAGGCAGCGGGAGGGTCTGCCTGGACAATCCTTAGATCTTTTGGGTGGCCCATTGAAGTCAGCATCATTCTGCTGACGCTGCTTCTATTACGTGGAGCAATGTGCAGCAGACCATTGTGATCTTTCAGCATGTTCAATGACTCTAGGAAGAAGATCTTCTGTGTGACCAATGACTCTAGGAAGATCTTCTGTGTGACCAATGACTCTAGGAAGAAGATCTTCTGTGTGACCAATGACTCAAGGAAGAGGATCTGGATCTTCAGTGTTACCAATGACTCTAGGAACAAGATCTTCTGTGTGACCAATGACTCTAGGAAGAGGATCTTCTGTATGACCAATAACTTAGGGTATAAGATCTTCTATACAATATTTGAGTCTAGGAAAAGGAACTTTTGTACAATTTGTGACTCTTGGTAGACATTCTTCTGTAAAACATATTTCTTAGGGGAAAAGATGTTCTGGGAGAGGATCTTCTCTGTTCCCTGTAGTTCTGGGGAGTGGATCTTCTCTGCACCCTGTGGGTCTGGAAAGATGAGTCTCTGTATGGTGTGTAGATTTATATAAATATAATAAATAAGTATCCGTGTCCTGATGGCCTGGGCCTTACTGCTGGCTCCTTCTGAAGATTACAACATAGCATTTGCTCAGCTGTCATGCTGAATAACCTATAAAGAGTATAAAAGGTCAAGGTTATCTCTTGTCTGTAGAATTGCCAAGTATAAATTTATAGACTCATACAATAATTGACTTGGTTCCATTTGAGTGACATTTTTTTTACAGTTTAGTATAGCTTTTACTATGATAATATATTATTTTTATGATTATTTTCATCATTGTAAAAATGTTTATTTTATTCTCTCTTTCTAAAGGCCAATGATGATTATTACACAGAAAATAACAAGCTTGGCTTTTGAAGTCCGAGATGGTAAGATGACACGTTATGTTGTACTTGAATGAATATTCTCTTCAAAGTAAATAGTTGGAAATGTCATATCCATGTTACATGATTTTATTGATTTCGATGGAGCATATAGTCCCCTAAGACCTAACAGAACAACTGCGAATGTCTACTTTTAGATAACATTTGAGAGATTTCCAGCCACTATGTGCCTGGGGATTTCTTTTTTATTTAGTTTGAATTTTGTATGTATTTTATTGAATTTATATGTATCACGCTTTAGGGAGCCAGATTTACATTTTTCAGGAAACTTTGTGAAAAGCACAATAACTACCTGTAATGTATATTAGAGATGAGTTGTTTGCAATTTTTCCAGGCAAATGTAATGCTTTGAGATATGCCACCATGTTCATTAAAAAAAAAAAATGCCAGAATACTTACCTCTCCCACTCCCTCACCTCTGCAGCTGTAAGATCTTCTGCTCCTCACTGGTGTCTTGTCATTTTCCCTTCCACTCAGCCCAATGGTTATCTGAGCAGGAGCGGAAGATCATCATAAGGAAGGACAGGACTGCAGTGGGGAGTAGAAGATCTGACAGCAGCAGTAATAGAGGAGCCGGGAAGGTAAGTATGACATCTTTTAGGTAGATACCTAGAAAAGACCAGAGAGCTGCTGCAGCAGTTTTTTTTTTGGCCCAAAACTGGAAGGAAGGCGACATGTAAATGCTCCTTTCATATTCCCCATAGCCTATGTGATTATTAAAAATACTTGTATTTCATTTAATTCCCAGAAAAACGACTCTAAAGTTATGCCTCTAGGTGTCTCTCTTCCCTGCTATTAGGGGAAATCTGTCCCTAGTAACAGTCACAGGAAGACAAAACACAGGAAATGAGGGCAGGGCTTAGCATGTGTTATGTGCAGATGAGAGGAAGATTGCATTAGAAAAGCCGGGCTTTGAACCTCCTAGCTAAGCCAATCTGCGATGCCCTGGCCCCTGGGGGCCACTTCCGCAGTGCTGTTGTTATGAGCGGGCAATAACCGGGGCAGCTGCAGGGTGTATACTTGTCACGGTATAGGCCTGAGGGCGGCACAGCTGTAGGGCCGGTCTGTGGAATCTGCGGGTGATGATGGGCATGCGATTCTTCGCTGCACCTAGTCAGGGCACCAGTTAGTGGACACCAATGCCAGGGTTCAGTAACAGCAGTTTTATTATAGATGAGGTAACTAGTAGCAACAGTTCTGTCCGGTTGCAACCAGGTATATAGCAGGCTTTGACAAACAAGGCAGGAGTGATGCTGCATAGGCTGGGAGAATACGTGCCGGATGATGGGAGTGGGAGTATGAGAGAAAGTAGCGTTGCTGGGTGGATTAGCTTGAGAATAATACTTGCTGTGAATCCTTGAAACGAGGATGAGAAATAACGGAATGACACCCAGATGAGAGAAGGAACTCCGGACACTTGAGCAGGAAGATACAGCCGAAGACTTGAATACAGCAGAGCACCTGATCCACACTTCTAGTGGTGAAGTGGGAGCTGCAGAGAAGAAGCCCAACTCCTCTGAGGCAGGAGAGGGACGACACACACCCTCCTTGCTTGGAAGCAGGGGGAAGACTCACTTGTTAGGAGGAAGTGGGAGGTCACATGGTTTCCCCCTGGCCAGAGCTAGTCGGCCATTGGAGGAACCATGGTTACAGGGCACTGGCATGGTCACGTGATCAGCAGCCTTGCATACCACTGTACAATGTAATAATACACAGGAATATATAAGAATATGCAAGAGAATACACATAACCAAAGAATACCAGGGGAATACTAGCAGCAGTTGCAGTGCAAACAATTACCAGAACAGGCATTGACATAGCAATAGAAATGAGCATAATAGGAGTAGTAGTCTGCATGTTTGGGGACACTGCAAATCTGCCTGCTGAAAATAATCCACACTGTTCCTCAAAGGTAAATAAAGGCTTCCCTCTTACCTCTCATCACCCATAAAGCCCTAAGCCCTGTAAACAGTTGTGCACCTTTTGTTGTATGAGCACAGTCCTGCAGAGTGATCTCCTCCATCTCAGTCCCCTTTCCTTTTAGCTTGTCAGCAGCAGTAGCTTAGTGTTTAGTGTAACCCCTTCCATCCTGTACTGCCGGGTAGGTATTACTCCTAAGTGTCTATACTTGTCAGGGGAGCTATATAAGGAACATCCGGGATATAAGCTACCTTGAAGGTGCTGTCTGGGGATGTAAAGGACTTGGAAGCCACAGAGTGAGGACTGTCATTACATTTTAGAGGCCCAAATCCCTTTTTAGTGCAAAATATACCTAGAGGTTTCTGCACCCATTGTGCCCACACCCCGTATTTAGTTACCTGTTTGCAAGCATGCTCAAAGAGAGAGTATACATATAAATATTCCCAGCCAGGTATATGGTGATTCTTCTACATGTAAGCAACCCTGACTACATGTCCTTAAACTTTTCATAAACATGTTTATCAATGGTGATATTACTAGCGAGACATCACAAGCCCCAAGGGGTGACATGACAGTGGCTCAGCATTAATTCATCAGCTCAACAAAGCTGCCACCAAACTACCTCTAACTCACAGGGGTATCTGGGAAACACAAGGCAGGCTGAGCATGAACTGTAGAACAGCCATGAAATTGAATGCACACAGATGCATGGCAGCCCCTGTTATTAACTACAGCGCTGGCGTAATAGACAAGACTGGTGCGTTTTGTAGACTGATAGAAACCTCTTGTGCATAATACTGATTAAATAATGAATTTACTGTATTACCTTCTCATTCATAAAATGTAGATCCGGGCATAAAGCTACCATAGTCCAGTTCAGATTATCTGACGTGTATTTAAACAACTTAAAGGGAATACGTCAGCTCTGTATCATGCTCAGAGATGCAGCCATGGACGGATAGCTAATAGGAAGATAAAACAAATCATACCTGTCTCTTAGCTGATGAATGTTTGAAAAGTTATAAAATAATCTTTTGCTTCTAAGCTTAATAGTGCGCTTACACAGACAGATATATCTGACAGACCTTTAAAGCCAAAGCCAGGAAAAGACTATAAACAGGGAACAGGGCATAAAGGAAAGACTTACTTGCTTGCCGGTCTTATATTAGGCCCGCCCCCTTTTCTCCAGCAGGATTCACTAAGAGGCGTACGCCTCTTCGTGAATCCGGCTGGACGCAAGAACCTGCGCCCAGCGTACCAAATCTACACCTGCTTCCAGCAGGTGTAGATTTGCGTCATGATTTGCGCCTGCGAGCAGGTGTAAATCATGATAAATGAGGCGCAGGGGGAGGCCACACCTCCTCCCTGCCTCATCATGCCCCTGAAAGCTCCGCCAGCCCGCCTGTCGGGCGAGCCCGGTGTACATGAGGCGCACCCCAGGGAGAAGGGGCGAATCTGCACATTCTCCCTGGTGTACACCTCTGGCATACCTTTGATAAATGTCCCCCTGAGATTTGTCCTCCTTTCAAATCCACTCCTTGCTTTGGCTTCAAAAGTCTGTCAAATAAATCACACCATAAGTGTCTTAGATGCTGGACTGAGCTGCAGCATGCATGCCTCCTCCCTCCCCCTCCCCTCCTTAGCCTGCAAGATTAATCTACAAAGTACAGGACTAGAAGGCAAACCTTATCTGTATCATTACAAAAACATCAACTAAACCCATTGATTTTGTTTGACCATAAAGCCATCTAACATAGTTGGAGGTGTCCTATATCTAATCCAACAGCAGATATCACGGGATAGAATGATCAGGCAGACTGGACTCCCTACTTACCATTAAGAGCAATTGCACACATGTGTTTATTTGGGAGGCAGGGGGTTAGTGGTAAAGTTTCAAAGCACTATAGAGAATGATCGTAGTGCTGGCTGGGCATGCACGGTGCTCTCCATTTACTCACTTGACATTTTTGTCTGTTTTGACTGTTATTGTGATCGGTTGGGGTTATAGCCTACTGAGGTTAGAATACCCATTTAAAGTCAATCTGGTTGATGGTTTCACAGGTAGGGATTAAAAGCACCTTCAGAGGCGAGCATTTTGTATTGCCACTGTGTGCCCTGACATGTACCACTGTATACTGACATGTATCACTATATACTGTATACCAAATAAGTTCTTTTCAATGACTAACTGTATAAAAAAAAATTATATATAAAAAAGTATGCTGGTGCCTACCACCCCAACAGAGGCAATAAGAACATTCTTCTTTTACGACTTTTATTCCCGATGGAGTGAGCATAGAGTCGTCCATTGTTACATAGGCTCGTGGAGATTCCTTGAGGGAAGTAAACAGCGTTCTGTATCTTTCATTGAGCCTCCTCAGCGGTTTGCAGGCCTGCTCTTTATTCAGCTCTTGCAGATGTAATTATACATGTAAATGTGCCGGGATTTAGAATGGTTCTAATTACACACTGGCAGATTACTGAGCAGCCGCTCCGTACTAGATTCTAATATCAACTAAGCAACCTGTGGATCAGCAGCTGCAAAAGCTGGCAGAGGATGCTGGGAGCTATAGTCCAACAGCAACTTGGCATCCGAAGATGCTTACATAGTTCTACAGTCCATTTCTAGAGATTATAAATGTGAATACTGGACATGGAGGGGGGGGGGGGGGATGGGGCGTCCAATGATCTCTTCATTTTCTTCATTTTCAATTCTGTCTCTTTAAGGAATCTTTTGTAAAGAAGAAACACTGACCCCGAGTCAGAGAAGACTGGCCGTTAGGTAAGAAGTCATTGATTTTTATTCTTCAATTAGTGTTTTGCTCTTCTCTAACTATTGTTTGGGAGGTTAGAAGTACAAGTGCATCAAATATAGATCTGTATTCATGACCTATCTATGGGATATGCAGGATAAACAAGGGCACTGCTATAGGGGGTGCAGGGGTAACAATGGCACGTGTACCAGGATGCGTAAGGGCAGTTTCCTCTGCTGCATAAGAAGACATATGGGTCACGGTAGGAGGGGGAATTGTTGCTGATTTGCTTTGAGGTCCAGAATCCTCAAGTCAAACCTATGAGGGTCCCACTTCTAGACCTAGACGATACTAGACCACTAGACCCTAACAAGATACTGCCCTGTGTATTAGGCACCAGCACTCAGCTGGGCCCCTTAAATGAGCTTTGGTCTACTTGCAACACCAACACAAGCTTTAAAGGGGAACTAACAGAAAGTTGGATGAATCTAACTTGCTGATAGCCCCCTATAGCCCCATAGGGGACATCTGCTCTAATTACAACATATAGTCGTGGAGAGATAATGGCAATGCGATCCACTCCCCGGCCGGCTGCACATTTTGTCAATATATGTCAATATAAGTGGATCACGGTGCCACGATCTCTCCATGGCTCAGAGGTTCTCAGTAGTGAGACATGCTGTGATCAACAAATTTTGACATGTCTGATAACAAAAGTTATTTGTTGTGACAGTGCCCATTTAAATATCCCAATCTGGGTTTAAGATTTCCTTCAGTTGGATCGGCTGATCTCATGGGAATTAGATGTGTTTCAGTGCTCTCGATAAGTACACCATCTCAGTCAGTAAAATCTTCTGTAATGATCAAACTGCATAGACTGTTCCACACAAGTTCTCACAGATGTCCCTGTGCAGTTTTTTCCATTCTTAAAGGGGTTGTTGTCCTACCATTAAGAAATATACAATTTCTACAGGATAGGGGATATGTGTATGATTCCAGGAGTTCTGATGCTGAGTCTCTTACTGGCACAAAGCAGTGGCCTGGCATGGACACTGGTGCTCCACTTATTGTCTATGGGAGCTGGTGGAGATAGACAAGTATAGTAGGTGACTTGAGACGCCGCAGGGGTCAGGTGATACATCCTAATGGTCGGGCAAACACTTTAAATGCTGGCAGGGTGCTCTATACAGCCAGATACTCAACCAATCCCTTACCCCTGCCATAAGAACATCTTTAAAAATAACTCTATATACTATTTAAAAAATAGGCCATGTTTCCTTTATATCTCCGTTCAGCTGAATAATTTATTTCCGCATATTAATCTGCACAGCAGTCATCTTTGACTTTGCTCAATTTCACGTTCCTGTCCTATTGTTTGAGCGGCTTCATGTTACAGATCTGTATTGAGCAGTAAGCGGGAGCCAGCTGAGTTTTCTGAATAGAAGCCAGGGAGCCAAAGAGTGAGCTGTAGTCAAAGTGTACCGCTCCGCTTCATTGTACATTCAGAGCCGGGGCTGCTATACCGGCTGTAGTCAGGAGCCGATAATTTACCTACTAACAATGGATTCCTGAAAAGGCTCCAGCAGGACACCGCAGGTGACTTGTAAAGCAGCTACCTGCAATATGTTGCTCTGCATGTATAATCCAAAATCTGGACACGTGAAGTGCTCGACTTATTCCGCAGGTTGATGTCAAAACAGTAAAGAGCTCAGGGGAGACCCTCATAAATGCTTAACTGATAGCAAGCAGTGATTACTTCAAAACATATATGGAAGGGCACAGATACACACAAAAGATATACACAGATGGCACATCTACTGGTAGACACATTGGCACTATATTTAAAGAGTCACTGTCATATTTTTTTTTTTTTGCAGAAATCAATAGTCCAGGCGATTTTAAGAAACTTTGTAATTGGGTTTATTAGCCAAATCTGCCATTATCTGCATGTAAAAAGCCTTTTCCCAGGTCCCCCCCTCCTTCCTCTTTTTCATCCACTCTGAAAAATCTGAAAATTGTGACTTGTTGCAGGAGTCGTACCCTGTCTGCTCTAGGGAGAGGGGAGGGGAGGGGGGAGGAGGAAGGAGGGAGTTAGCCGGCAGCAGAAAGCAGATAACAGAGGATTACAGGCACGGAGCTGGGTGACAGCTGTAATCTGAGCTCAGACAGGTCACTGGTGACTGTCACAGGAGATAAAGGGTGAGGTATTTGTAGATTAACTCTTTGTTGTCCTGTTTTGGTCTTTTCTTTAGCTCTCTCCATAGGAGAACAATGAAGACAGGGGGGAGAGCTTCAAACTGCTTTTTCATGATAAAAATGCATTTTTCGGATAATAAACCCAATTACAAAGTTTCTTAAAATCGCCTGGACTATTGATTTCTGCAAAAAAAAAATTCACGACAGTGACACTTTAAATATCTTATACAGTATGAACCACTGTGAAAAAAATTGGAGCCCCCTAGGACTGCCTGGTCTGAGTTCCAAGGAGTCGTCCAGGGACATAATTTTTTTCTATCTTTAGCTATGTGGGCTTTAAAGATTAAAAAAAAAAAAAAAAAGATACTCACCCACCCTGATCCCCTGAAGCTGCCATTCTGTTATATCCTGATCCCAGCTCATCTTTGTTGTGGCTTGGTTCCTGTAAAGCATCGAACCACACAAGAAGTGCCTGCTTAGCCAATCACTGAAGTGGGACACTGCTGTGATCATTGTTGTCGAGCGAGAAGTGGGAGACAGCAAAACTGTTACTGTGGGGAATCAGGGTAGGTGAGTATCACTTCTTTTTTTGTGAATAATCCACCAATAGCCAGATAGATTGTTGGGGTTTTTTTGTCCCCAGAGAACCCTTTAATCTAAGTATTACACAGGATTAGTAAATCTGACCTAACAGGTCTATTTGATATTCTTTGTCTTTGCCCTGCAAATCCACCAGAAAACACTGGCTGCTCTATGACAGTCTATAGATTGGAGTCAGATATATATCGCATGCAAAAAGAAAAATTCATGTGTGTGTCACAGTATGGGGCCTCCGCACAACTCCGTATGTCCGTAATACAGCATGTGACAGGACATACATTATCATTATATTATTATTCTCTGTATGCCTATCTGCTTTGTACTATTCTTTTTATATATACTAAGTACTTACATGCATATAGTTTTGGTTTAGGGATTATTTTTGATCTTTGTGATTATTATGCCCTTTATTTTCTCATCACAACACAACCAAGCACAGTATATAAAAAAAACACAGCTCTTCTCCGCACAGACTCCCCCAATGACGTAGTATTCTCCCCGGTATTATATACATCACACATCTCTGTGGGGATATAAGGAGGACCCGTTACCATAACCTCAGGCTGTTTATCTGCATTGCTGGGCACTAACTGAAGGAAGCCTTGTGTAACATGACGACAAACACACAGCTGGGATTACCTTGTTCCTATAATATTAGACTGTATGTAAAGAAATACGTAATAAAGGGATGGATATGTCCAGATCCACTTACCCTTTACGATAGCATTTTCAGCCATATGGCAAGGCAGAGGGGTAGGTATAGTTTGAGGAACTGTAGGCTTTAAGCCATGCTCGCAAAGTGTCTCGTTGGCTGGGGTTCACCCTACTGGTGAAACATATCCTTGGGTCCTTTGTTGCCGGTCAGTCTCAGAATGCCTAAAGAGTTACTATCATTGCAGAAAACTTTTTGACCTGTCATAAAGGCATGTCAAAGGTTTTGATCAGTTGTGGTGTGGGTGTTCAGACTCCAACCGAATGCTAAATAAAGACAACGGGAGAAGAACTCAGGAGAGAAGGAGCAGCAAGCCAGGGAGACTGTGTAACATTTGCCCCAAACAGGTTAATGGACAGAAAATTCCTGCTCTGTGTACCAGCATTTAAGCTGTGCGCTACATTTAGGCTATGTTCCCACAGGGAGATTGTAGTGCAAAATGGCCGCCATCTATTGATAATGACAGCCGCAAATATTGGTTATGATATGTGGCTTTGGACAGCCTTCGTGAGTTGATGGAAAAAGCAGTAATAATAAAAGTGCCATTATAGTTTCAATCCAAACAGGTGCAAAATTCAGTGCCAATTTATTGGTGTTCAGTGTTGAGACATCTGCTATTCTGATACAAGGTTCCAAATCCTGTGCATAGATATATTACATGATAAAGTTCTGTCTGCAACCCCCACCATTAGATACCTATTGTATACAGTGTATATGTTGAACGCAATAATAACTGAGTATGCAGTAGGCTCCTAGGCTCCCTCTAGTGGTGGTTCAAGGCAGCCAAACTTTTCATATATATATATATATATATATATATATATATAAAATGATTATCATATAAAATGATAAAATTTTACCATACATTAGGCTAAGCAGCAGTATAATCTATGAAGGCTCCTTCAATTACAGTTTATTGATTTTTCCCCATATGTCTATAATGTCTGTGTCATTCCCCTTGCCATGTATATAACTACCGTGCCTTTGTCCCCAAGACAACCCTTACCCTGCCCTTTTCCTTTTCAGTTAAGGATATAAGATTTCACAGCAGTTAATCCAAATGCACCTTGAGGCTGGGTTCACACTACGTATATTTCAGTCAGTATTGTGGTCCTCATATTACAACCAAAACCAGGAGTGGATTAAAAACACAGCAAGGCTATGTTCACACAATGTTGAAATTTAGCGGATTGCCGCCATATAACAGTAAATAACTGCCATTATTTCAATATAACAGCCGTTGTTTTAAAATAACAGCAAATATTTGCCATTAAATAGAGGCCATCCACTCAATTTCACCATTGTGTGAACAGATCCTTTCTGTGTTTTTAATCCACTCCTGGTTTTGGTTGCAATATGAGGACCACAATACTGACTGAAATATAGGTAGTGTGAACCCAGCCTTATATTTTCTACCTCTGAGTGATTGCTGACAGTTCATGTCCCTATGATAACACTGAGCTGTACATGGTGTGAGCAGAAGGCTTTACTCATGGAATTCTTGTGGTGCCATTGCTGGTTCAGTGATGGCTAAAGGGACCGATTATGGGTGATGTGAATACTATTGATTTTCCATTGTGCTCCAATTTTTAATACCTATCTGAAAGGGGTTATCTAAGACTACAAAAAACACAGCTACTTTCTTGCAGAAACAGTGCCACCCCTGTTCTTAGGTTGTGTTGGGTATTACAATTCAGCTCCATTCACTGCAATGGAATTGAGCTGGTAACCAACACCCAAACTGAGGACAAGAGTGATGCTGTTTCTGGAAGAAAGCAGCCATGATTTTCTAAGTCTGTATAACCCCTTAAAGCAGGTTTCTGTAACTGCAGGGACCATGTAAGCAGTTCTGGTATTTCCCAATGCAGCTCTTTTCCACATTATAGAGATTTATGACAACCTATTCTTACCTAGACTGTTCACTGCATTTACAGTAACAACTCCTTACAAACTCTTGTGGGTCCGATATTGAAAAGCAACCTGAGTGGTAATGCAGGATTATAGTAATGGAGACCTGATGACCTACTGGTGAATTATTAAAGGGCTTGTCTCATCACACACAACTCATTCCACAAGTCAGCTGTCTAGCACAGCATATGAAGGCACGACCTATCTTATTATAGAACACTTCTTAGACATACATTTTAAAGGGATAAATTATTAGAAAAACATGTTAGTGGTATTGCAGCCCTAGAGCCCTGAGTGGTATTGTCAGCCCAAGATCAGCTCAGAGCTCATGTGTCAAAGAGGTTGGGCCGAGCTGCTGCTGAGCTAGGTTGGCTCTGAGCATATTATAGATCTTACAGATTCTGTTTAAGGGTGCGTTCACACGTAACGGATCCGCAACAGATTTCCCGCTGCGAATTTCCCTGTACACATATGGGCAGACAAACTCGCAGCGGGATGAACATCCCGTTGTGAGTATGTTTGCAGTGTGCCCCGTCTTCACCCGGTCCCCGCTCCGACTTGCTTCGGGGCTCCCGGCACGTCCAGCTTGGCCAATCAGTGCGCTGCCCCGCCGCAGCGCACTGATTGGCTGAGCAGGACGTGAAGACGCCGGGAGCCCCAAAGCAAGCCGGAGCGGGCACCAGGTGAAGTACACGGCGGCCGAGGGATTAACGGGGCGGACTGCGGACATACAGCGGGATGTCCATCCCGCTGTGAGTTTGTCTGCCGATAAGTGTACAGGGCAGGAATCTGAAGCGGATTCGTTACGTGAGTAGTCCATTGAGGAAGTAAAAAATCATTACGGCAGGGAGTGGGGGGAAAATAAAAAAGAAATTATAGTCACCTGTTCTGGTGACTGCACAGAAGCGCGTCCCGCTCCTGGCCCCCCCGCCGGCTACATCACCACTTGGCTAGCGGATTCCCTGCTCAGCTAAATCCCACCCGTCTGTGATGCGTCTTGACGTACCCAGAATTGGGGAGAAGATGGCAGTCAGGGAGCTCCGAGATGTGGCGCAGCACAAGCACTGGGAGCAGTTAGCATACCCCACTTCCGTCGCCGGACCAGGGGTTGGCCACTTTATAGAAAAATAGGTCAGTGTACAGTATTAGTAACCGTACTTACTGTATATACTGACAGCAGCTCCTTATGTACCCCATAGAGCTAAAATCAGAATCCCCTCCTCCAGGCTGGGCTGTCCTACTCTGTTTTTTTTTCTGTCCATAAAATAGCCGACATGGAGGAGCATGTGACCATGCCCCGCCCCCTGTGTCTTCCACAGAAAATATACAAGCTCAGTGGTGGACACTGGGGGTGGAGCGTGGTCACATGCTTCTCCATGTCGGCCATTTTATGGAAAGGAAAAGACTAAAGGAGGGGAGTCTGATTTTAGCTCTATGATGTACACAGGGGTCTGCTGTCAGTATACCGTATACAGTGAGTACACTTACTAATACTGTACACTGAGCAATTTTACTATAAAGTGGCCAAACCCTTTAAATAACACTACTGAATTAAAAATTATGCACCATCCTATGCTGCTGTCTATTAAATATGAAATAGGGGTGCAAAGTGTGGGCACCCGGGCCATCTGGACTCATAAAGCCACCTTAGGGGATGCACCCTGTGTGACTACATTGTTCTCCTCCTTTTCCATGTTCTCCACTCTAATGGTGGCTGATGAACACTTTTCCTATGGGTCTGGCTGGCTTTAGGGACTGCTTCATGTTAGTCAAAAGAGAATGATTGACAGGAAGCTCCCGTTACTACGTCATAGAGAGGTTCTGGCTTCTGTATCTATCAGTTAATATTAACATATATGCACCATGACCCTCAATGTTATCATAGCGTACCATTATTCAGCAGAAAAAGATGGTTACAGTGAGAGTGTGGCCCGTATCAGTGACTTTTCCCTGACCTGTCAAATCATCATGTATCACAACAGTATGTGACATGGTGCCAGGCCTTACCCGATAAATTCCTTAATCTCATGCTCAGTAAGCCCGGCCTCGTGTTATCAGGAACTTTGGACTTCTGTAAAGCATACAATAGACTGGTTAGCCTTGACTCTTATATATACTAATATTTTGCTGTACATGTATTATATAAGAGCATTGGGGTGGTGGTGGGTTTTTGTAATATGTTTTAATATGATGGAATAGCTTCTATACTATTAACATTGTAGATCAAGTAAGCGTTATATAGGTCCCGGCACGGGCGGCCGCTGTGCCGAGCAGGACCGATAACGCTACGGTGTCTGATTATAATAACATCACTACTTGCTATTGATACTAGTTTGCAGCAACAGTCTGTACACACATCCAAGTGTATGTTATATATTACAATCACTCAATATTATTGCTTTCTGGGATCGACGCATCTGCTGGCAATATTACTACCCTGTGCAGTATAGCGATATCCAAAGGGGTTAATCCCCAGATCGCTGTCTTTAGCACTATACGGTCACTTATCTGGTGTTCACCTGCTGGGCAGTACATTGATACCTAAAAGGGAATAATCCCTAGACCGCTATTCAGAGCAGTAAATGGTAATTTATCACCAGATTTGAGTACCGCACGGGTACCTTTGTCCTGCCAGCACTGCATCGATGACTCCACTATTACAATAAAACTATTGCTACAGTAACGAGCAATTGCATACAAATACTCGCAATTTGGTGTCCAAAGAGCCGGTGGTTAGGAACTAGTTTCCCACGATACCTAGACGTTTCAGTTAATTAAGGACAGTTTGCAGCATTCAGTAGAAGCAACTCTCTAATCACAATAACAAATAGTGAAGCTTTTCCATCCAGATTTTAACTATCACTTTCGCACATTTATCTTAATAATATTACTAATAAAAGTTATGTTGTAATTTAGAACTTCATAGTTTGTTGGAATTTTGGGTATGGTACTTATATAAGAGCATCCGCACATCAAAGCACTTTAGCACAATCTTCTTTCATAAATGTTTCTAAAGTATAGGCTGCATTGGAGGAGGCTGAAGTTTATATCCCTGTTGTAAAGGGACTAGATGAAACACCTGAACTTAAAGTGATTGTATCACCGGGCCCAGGCTGAAGCACTGGAGGCGGGGGCGACCCACCCTTAGTGGGAAGAAACCCAAACCCCTCCATGACGTGACTCCATTAGAATCAAAGGAAACCTATCATAGAGGGGCTAGGGTTTCCTCCCACTAAGGGTGGGTCGGCTCGCCTCCAGTGCTTCTGGCTGGGCCTGGTGGTACAGTCACTTTAATAGTTAAATGGTTCTTCCATTATCAGGAAATTGTAATTAAATATAACTAATCGGCTATGTTCACACACAGTTGAAATGACGGACGTTTTTATTGGACAGGCACTATTTAACGGCTAATAATGCCCGTTATTTTAAAACAATGGCCGTTAGTTTAAAAAAAAAAAAAATGGGCCTCTGGCAAAGACTAGTGATTGTGGCTAACATGTCACATTTACATTTAGACCTGAATCCTAGACTTTACACTGCTTTCACATACTGGACCAGATAACCCTTAAACTGACAGTAACCACCTGTAACTGCCTTGATGTGATACTTTCACCCCCCCCCCCCCCCCCATACTCTATGTGTAGTTCTCTGTACCATCACCGTACCATCAGTATCACTTTAAAGAGGCACTACAGGCAAATTATAAAAAAATTCCAGGATGGCCATGGGGTGATGGGAACTACCAGTCCCCGTGCCCCCGCAGCCAAAGCATTACTGCGCCCAGTCACCTGCAGGGTTCCGCTTTCATTATGGCACCACAGGAACTACCCGCTCAGCCAATCATTGAATGTAGAGATGCCTGGCGGGTAACTGTAAGTGGTGATGCTGGGCAACAGCCTCCTTTGCCTGGAGGATCCCTTCAAAGACTGTAAAAACTGGCAAGCTTTAGTACCTCCATCCTGTGGAAGACATTTTCTTGTTCAGTAAGGTTACCTGCTTGCAACACAACTTATCAAGTCTTGGCTTACGTCTGCAGCTAACATTGTAGGCACCCTGAAACACCATTCACCAGGACTCTATCACTAGGGTGTGCCATGGGGAAAAAACTATGCCAGTGTGCCTCTCCACCTTTGCATTGATCCAAAGGAAGTGTAGTACTCCCAACTACCACCTCAAGCCACCACCGCTGGAACAAGGTTATGGGTGACCACAAGGCCCACCCTATTACAGGCACATGTCCCTGGCTATCTCTCAAGCCTGTGCTCTCCTCTGGGTTGCAGCAGAATATCTGGAGCTCTGACTTCTAGAAAGATATAGAAAGCAAATAATCAGCATTGTAAAATAATAACTTTACAATGGACTGTAAAATACGATAGATAGAGATTGACTTTAGGGTTTGTCCTACTTTATGGACCCAGACAATCTATGGCTACGAGATCCTTAGATGTAAATCTGTTACAGTATACATAATAGGAGACTGTTAGTTATCCCTATATTCATCATAGACACACCAAACGCAGACCAAGGCCAAGATGAAGCGGTAGAGCATGCCTGCTTTTCGTATATATATATATATATATATATAATATCCTTTTATCAGGAACATGTACTGTACCTCTTCTCTCCTGTCCACAGCCATAAATATACACCTTGCTCTTTATTTATATGCTGCGAGCTGTAAATGAAGAAAGGCCGCACAGGCGCATGGTAAGACTGAACAAGTTGTTTTATGGAGACAGGTGTCGAGAGGCTCTAGCTCTTTACTGAATGTGTTGTTTGCACATAATGGACCATTAAATCAGGATAATGACCTCCCTCTGCCTCCAGAAAGCAATGGATGTAATGGGGAGGAAAATGCTGAGGAGCACATTACTGAAGTTGGGTCCGAGCACGGTATAATTGTCTGACATTCTGCAGCGGTCTATGTATGAGGCAGCATATTGCACGAGCAGAACTGATCGACCATCGCCTTCCTTCCCTCCTTGAGAAAGGTCAGGCGCTTCTCGTAATGGTAGACATCTGTCCGTGCCCCCCCCCCATTGGCTACATTACAGCGAATGTTGATGGAATGATCTGTTCTCGCTCTCATCATTCGGAATTGGAGCAATCTTCTATTTGCTTTGTTTTAGAATCTCATTATCACAGCCTGGCATGTTGTGAAATTCTGCAGAAGTGCCTGGTCAGCAAAGTATGAAGGGAGGGGGAGCGGGGCGAATCATCAGCTCAGCCGATTGGGTCTCTATGTAAATGATTTCTTTTCACTATGAAAAGTTAAAGTGTTTTGATTTCTATTCTATTAAAAGGCTATTCCAGGAGGCGGCATTAGTGAGGGTGATCATGTGCTCTAGAAAGACTGAAAGATCCGGTTACTGGACAGGGTGATTCAGAAGGATGGTGCAGAAGTAAAGGCTGATAAAAGTAACATCAGTGGTAAATGGTCAGTGACTAAAAATAAGAGAAAACCTGGTGTAGTTACCCGTAGCAAACAGTCAGGGCGCAGATTCATTTTCAAAAGCCAAATGAGATGGTGACATTGTAGCCAAAGCTTTTTTTTTTTCAAAATGCAATTTGCAAGAATGAGATCTGTTATGCAGGGAAACTTTTAGAATAAATGTGGTAAATGGGCTCCGCATAGACTGTATTTAGTGTAGGGGGGAAGCTATTCTAAACCACTGAATGTTTAATGTCATGAAAAAAGTCTGCGCCGCACTAGGACTTCAGAAGAGACAGTGAACAAGATACACAAGTGTAGTCCTAGAAAGTCGACCGGGCTGACCAGTATGGAACAAGAGATTTATCAAACATGCTGTAAAGTAAAACTGGCTCAGTTGCCCCTAGCAACCAGATTCCCCCTTTCATTTTCCAAAAAGTCTGTGAGGAATGTAAAGTGGAATCTGATTGGTTGCTAGGGGCAACTGAGACAGTTTCACTTTACACCATGTTTGATAAATCTCCCCCATAGAGTGTCAGCAAAAAAAGACTCCCTGGTCCATCTAGTCCTCATCTGCCCTATTAGTATTTTCTTTCTTATTATTTTACAATAGATTTAGGTTTATCCCAGGCAGGTTTACATTCAGTTACTGTAGATTTACCAACAACATCAGCTGGAAGTTTGTTCCAGGCATCTACTACTCTTTCAGTAAAGTACTATTTTCTTATATATATTTAAGGGTTTCAATGAGGTCCTCCTTTCCCTCCTTTGCTCCAGACTGTACAGGTTAGATCCTTAGGTGCTGTATTACATGGCAGAATATGAGAAAGAACCAAGCACTGACCTGTCAGCTCGGTGCTCTATTCCTCCGTTCCATTCCCCGCTTGCTGCATGTGCTATTACATGCACAGACATCGAGCCGGGAGACGTGTGTGTGTGTGGGGGGGGGGGGGCCCTGGGAGCAGCCTGTATGATATTTAGATCATTGAAGCCCATTGAGAGAGCAACGGTCTGCTGTCACTGCTCCTATTACACAGAGCGACGGGCAGCATGCTTAAAATCGTGCATGTCGAATTATCGTTGTCTTTTAACATGACCTATCTCACCAAACTATTATAGGCTGGAACCGGTAATTGGCCAAGCACAGTCGATAATCACTTCGTGTAATAGGGGCGTTCGGTCTGAATCACTTGGTGTGATGTGAAAAGCTGAGATGTATGATGACTGCTGATCTTGGTCTTAAAACAGGTTGAATAATCCTATTAATGACAATGTCGGTCTGCTGGTTGTCGCTCTGCGAAATATGCCATTTCCGCATCCCCCCTCACCCCCCCCCCCCCCCCCCGACTCCTCCTCACTCCATGTCTGTGCGTGTAATAGCACAGACAGCAATCAGGGAACAAGGAGCAAGTGAGCAATCACCTGATTTGCGATTGCTGAGAAGCGATTGCTTCTTTCTCTACATCGTTACGTCTAATAAGTCTTTCCTGATATGGTTTATGCCTGACACTCTCCACCGTTTTTGTAGCCCATATTTGGTTTTGTTCTTTTTTATCAATATCTTTATGTAGATGAGGTCTCTAGAACTGGACACGGTATACTAGATGTGATCTCACCAGAGCTCTATAAAGCGGGATCACAATCTCCCTCTTCCTACTGGTTATACCTCTAGCTATTGTCACGGCCGCGGCGGCGTCCCGTGTTCCGGGCCACTGCCGCGACCTCCTCCTGCCCCATGCAGCCGCCGGCGTCCCTGTGCAGGGACCCGGCGCTGCTGCTAGTTCGGCCCCTGGGGGCGCCTCACCTCTCCTCCGCTCCTGTCTCCGTCCCCGCCTCCTAGGGCGCGCGCGAGCCGGCTGTCTCAGATTTAAAGGGCCAGTCCGCCCTTAATTGGTTAATTGCACCTATCACTCCCTATAAATCCCAGCATGCCCTGTCCCTTGGGTGGGAGCCTCTACATGCTTCCCATAGCGTTTGGCCCAGCCCCCTGTTGTTCCTGTTTCCTATCCGCTACCTGGTCCCAAGTCCTTGTTCCTGATTGCTATCCGCTACCTGGTCCCAAGTCCTTGTTCCTGGTTCCTGCTCCCCTGTCACACCATTGCTCCTGTGTTCAGCCTGTCACCTGCGGTTACGTCTACAGACCTCTGCCAGCACCATCTCCTGCCTACTGCTCCTGCCACGCCTCGCCTGCCGTCACTAGCAACCAAGCCAGGGGTAGCGACCTGGGGGTCGCCTGCCGCAGCAAGTCCATCCCGCCTTGCGGCGGGCTCTGGTGAAAACCAGCGGCCCCTTAGACTCCGCTCCCTGGTGAGGTTAGTGCCATCGCTGGTGACGGTCCAGTGGATCCACTACTCCAGGCGTTATAGCTATACAGCCCAGCATACGATTTGCTTTCCTTACCAACTGGTTGCACTGGTGACTCATTTTATGGGCCCTATTACACGGGACTATTATTGTGCGAAAAATCGTTAAATCGTTCTAATCTAAATGATAATCGTTCTGTGTAATTGCAGGCAACGATCGAAAAATCGTTCGTATGTTGTTGATTTATTTAGATCTGAACCTAAAATTATCGTTAATCGTTTGCTAATCGTTCGCTGTAATTCCATGTTCCAAGTTCTGCGTTTATTCACTAATCGTTCAGTGTAATAGCACATTGCCCGTTGTTTTTCTGGGTTCAAAAGGAATAAACGATCATAGTAACGATCGCAATAACGATCATAGTAACGATTGTAACTAACGATTATCGTTCTGTGTAATATTGTGAACGATTTCAGGTTAATGATAAACAATCTTGCTTGTGATCGTTTATCATTAGTTGTTAATCGTTAAATATCGCTCAGTGTAATAGGACCCTAAGGCTTCAAGAAATCACTGCCCCTAAATCCTTCTCTTCTGAAGTCTTTGCCAACATAGAACTGCCAATATAATACTTGGATACAGGATTCCTCTATCTTACAAATAGATGACTTCACTGGCTGGTGCTCAGCAATAAAGCTGCCTCACCTCAGTGGGAACGTCACTCACCACAATGTTAGGATCTATCTATCTGTTATTTATCTTTCTATTTCTAGATCATTCACACAGCCCTTTATTTCCATCATCCATGGGCCGCATATCCCCTTTTATTTATTTGTTGACTGATCCCTGGACCTATTACTCAGGGCAATATAAGCCTGTTCAGCTGGGAATACCCCTGTGTAATAGGGCCCTAAAGTCATCTTCATTATGAGCTTCCTTTGTCATCATTACAATGTTAGGACAACAGTGAAATCTGACGCGCCGGCAGAACATAGTAACAATGGGTTGAATTACCGGTAGACCAGATTTCTATGTTTGTAGAAAGCCTACGTCATAACACACAGATTGTTAGTGGTGTCAGGATAACACCGAGGCATGCACTGGTGGAGGGGTTACCCGAGTACATGTGGCACCATGACCACATCCAGTCTTCTTGCACCAGGTTGCTGTCCAGTGCTGAAGGTTTTTTACCTTTCATATCAGGGGTATCAAACTCTTGGCCCTCCAGCTGCTGCAGAACTACAATTCCCATCATTCCTGGACAGCCAAAGCTTTCTAATTGTAGTTTTCTTACAGCTGGGATCTGCGGTTTGACACCCCTGGTCTAGATACTTCTGTCCTGGTAATCTTAACCGATGCATATTACTAAGTCCCCTTGGTGCAACTGTTAGCAGTATCTATTCTATTCTATTTAGGGGTATCTATTTGCATTATCTATACTGCCTAAGATATCTTAGGACTTGGCACTAGAGTCAGAACAATATAACTTGCAGTTTAAGAGCTTCTTCCAGGAATAATGTATTCACAACCAATAGTGCCAATAGACCAATTCCAGACACGCGTCAATCAACTGTTAGCCAGAGCCATGGCCTGTGCTTACACAGTGAAGCAGAAAAGAAAGCAGACAATGCCATACATTGTGTAGTGGTCATGCTGGGTTACTGCAGTTTGCCTTAACACTTCCAGACGCATCTTTAAAGTTGATCTCTATTGACACAGCAATCAAATTATAAACAAAAAGCCCCCATACACAATAAAAGAAAGACGGGCAAACTACTGTGATGACTAGGGGTGGAGTAAATACTGGGGAGGTGGGTACATTGATGATGGGAGTGTGATGGGGGCTGGTGTACCCTACTCCTACCACTAAGACAGTTTTCTGTACTTTCATCTAGTTAATCTTGATGGACATGCCTTTTTATATCTAGTGTGTGATTTACAAGAAAAAAATTAGGGGTGCTTCCTAGTGTAATATGGTCCAACAAATGCGCAGCGTAAACAGGTTCAAATTGAAACACACTCACATATACTGGTTGTGCAAATGCTAGACACAACACTATAGTACGCTTAGAGTAGGTCAGATGCTGCTGACGGAGGTGCACCACCAGAGGATTCTGAGGCGTGGACAATGTAGCAATAACTCACCTAGACCAGGTAAGTAGGTAAGTACGACCCTCCTATAGGCAAGCACAGATGACCATGCATATCTCTAGGAAAGAATGGATTTTCTGGCCACTTTTTATTGTTTCACAGATAAAGGAAACCATTGCCGGCTTCTAGACATGTCTGACACAGATCAGGTTGCAGAAACTGCTTATTTTATTCTGTGGATTTTATATTCATTACTGTTATTGCCATGATGGTTCTTTTGTTCACTGTCGCAGACGAAACACATAACAGGTCACGCTGTTGAGATCAAAGTTGTGTTTCTTCTGAATGATACGGCGCTTCTCACCGTGGGTCTTACAGAAATATCAATGCACCTGCCATGTTTTAGTTTCCAGGAAAGTCTTGCATCTCACTAGCTGCTTATCTTTGAATTACAGACGCATGCCAAGCCTGCTGGAGTATTTAAGTTACTGCTGTAATTTCATGGGCATCCTTTGCGGACCGCTGTGCTCCTATAAAGACTATACCACTTTCATTGAAGGCAGATCATATCAAGTGAAAGAAGCTGAAGTCAACGGCAAAGAAGACCTAAAGTATGATCACAAGGAACCGTCGCCTAATGTAAGGACTGGTTTTTCCTTTTATTCTTTACTTCTATTCTTTTAGCTCATGTAGAAGTATGAACTTGTTATCCTCCATGATGTCTGCTGCTTGGTAATCGGCTATAGGGCTTTATTGATATCCTTAGAACAGGCCACCAGTTTAAAAATGGCGGAGGGTGCAACCTCCAGGACCAGCAATGATCTGCAAAACAAAGGGCTGCAGAGCTTACTGCAATATTGTGCACCTGCACTGTAGTACTAGGCACGGCAATGCCAATGCTAGTGTCATACTATATGGTACTGCAGTTTAACCCATTCAAGGGAATGAGACTGAGTGTGATTTAGCAGCAGTACCAGAACCAGTCACACTCATGTTGATCAGGTCTTGTAGTCAGGAAGGGGGGGGGGGAGCACAATGTTCTATTCTGGATAGTGAGGGTCCTGAAGGTGGCATTTCCACCAATCATAAATGGATGGCTTACCTTAAAGATACACCTGGAAACCAATTTAAAGGGGTTGCCCAGGCTTAGGAAAACATGGCCGCTTTATTCCAGAAATCGCACCACTCCTGTCCTCAGTTTGGGTGTAGTTTTGCAGCTTAATTCTATAGAAGTGAATGGAGCCGAATTGTAATGCCACAGACAACCTGAGGATAGGGTGGTGCTGTTTTAGCTGTGTTTTTTCCACCCTAAGATAACTCCTTTAAAGCGACTCTTTACCCACAATCTGACCCTCCCAAACCACTTGTACCTTCAGATAGCTGCTTTTAATCCAAGATCTGTCCTGGGATCCGTTCGGCAGGTGATGCCGTTATTGTCCTAAAAAACAACTTTTAAACTTGCAGCCACGTTCCCAACGGCTGTGGCCTAGAGTATCTGTACCCTAACTTTGCACTACCCCTCCGTCCCTCCTCCCCACGCTCTTCATCATTAGGAATGCCACTGGAACATTTACTCCTGTTTAAATATTGCACAGGTGCCCTAACGATCCAGCCCATGTTCCGGGCTGACACAGCTGAGGAATAGGAGGCAATCTGCCTGGAGCATTCCTAATGATAAGGAGGGACAGAGGGGGTGTGCCAGCCTAATGCACACACAATCTAAGCTCTGGCCGTTGGGCACGGGGCTGCCAGTTTAAAAGTTGTTTTTTAGGACAATAACTGCATCACCTGGCGAACGGACCCCAGGACAGATCTTGGATTAAAAGCAGCTATCCGAAGGTACAAGCTGTTTGGGGGGGTCAGATTGTGGGTACAGAGTCCCTTTAGTTTCAATAGTTTTTATTGAAGAAGTTTTTTGGTATAAACAGTTTGAGAATATTGAGCAGAGAGGTACAATCTTACTATAACATAAATTTCAGTTTACAAGTCTACATACCAAGATGTGGTACGTCTCTTAGATTTAGAATAGTTCTTTTATAGAATAAGTGGTTAATAGATTTTGTCTTTAAATGAACAAATTAGTTACAGTAAAAACATAAAACATAAAAACAATGGCTGTATAGCCAACAGTGGTATGCAGTAAGAAGTAATTGTAGAGCATCGGTTAATAAGGTCTCATCTGGTGCAACAATATTAGGATATTGTTGAAATATTATATGTCATGCGTTAGAGAGGGTATAAATAGTAAATTCTGAGTCTACCTATGGAGGAGGGTTTATGCAATGAGTGGAGTTCATCCATGGGGACCATTCCTCTGCAAATTTGGAGTATGTTATAGAGCCTAAGGCAATGATACGTTCATAGATAAAGGTATTATTGATGGAGTCAATAACTTCATTTAGTTTAGGAGATTCAGGGTCTTTCCAATGTCTGACCAATACGATTTTTGATATAATCAGGAATTTACAACCAAAGGGTCTAAAACGGTGTGGTAGGCTCTCCATATTGATTAACAGTAAAGCAAATAGGTGGGACCAGGCAAGGGGAATAGGTATTACTGATTGCAAGAGGTCTCTGCATTTTTGCCAATATGAAATAATAACTGGGCATGAGCATAGAATATGTAAAAGGGAACCTCTCTCAGAGCAGAGTCTCCAGCAGCAATCTTCAATGTTGGGGTATATGGTTGCTAGTTTAGCTGGAGTATAGTACCAACGAAGGATTGTCTTGATTGCGGAGCTGCATTTAAGATATTTGCGGATACAACGGAAAGCGCTATGCCACTCAGAATCTAGAAAAGTCATACTTAATTCTTGTTCCCATGATTTCAATGGGTGGGTTTTATTAAATTGTCCAACTGATTCTAGTTTGGCATAGAGATATTTTAGGCCTTTCCCACCAGAAGAATAATAGGAGGAGATTGAAGAATCATAGAACACACCAGAGGGGGTCAAGTCTTTTAATTTATGGCGTATTTGAAAATCCTTAAAAAGATCTGTTCTTGGTAAGTTATATTCTTTCATTAGTTGGGTGTACGGCTTGAGGAGGCCTTGTGCATATAAGTGGGTTACTTGTGTTATACCTTTATCAGACCAACTTTTTAGATCTATGTCTGGGATTGAATCTTGGATAAATTGCATAGGGAGGTCTGCTTTGGCTAGGGGTGTTGAGTTACTGCTTATGTTATGGAATAGACGCCATGCGTGTATAGAAGCTTTAATTAGGGTGGGTTCACACTGCGTTTTTGCAATCCGTTTAACGGATCCATTTTTTTTAACGGTCAAAAAAGTAGTGTCAACAGTACTTTATTGTGCGTTTAAAAAAAAACGGATCCGTTTTCCGAAGTCAATGGAAAAACGCATCCACACAAATGCATCTGTTTTTTGCAAAAAACGGATTCAGTTAAACGGATGCTGAAAACGCAGTGTGAACCTAGCCTTATCGGGGGTCGGGGAATAGACGGGGTTTCTGACCAGAAGGGTTGCAGGTTGCAGAGAGATTTAAGTGAAGTGGGATAAGCTTCTATGCCAACCCAAAGGAAAGTGGTGTCATTAGTCCACCACTTACGAAGTATGGATACAAGCGTTGTGATATAGTACAGGCCGGACTAGAGGCGCAGCTTAGGGGAGGCCTGCATGACTGGACTTTGGGGGGACAGGGAGAAGGAGGGAGAGTTTCAGTAAAGGAGGGAGGGGGGTTGATTAACATTAGAAGGGGAGGGGGAGAAGATAGTGGGGGCGGAGAAGGGTGGGGGCTAGAGAGGGTATAAGGGTAGGGGATTGGGGGGCTAGGGGGTATGGCAGGTAGGGGATTGGGTGCTAGGTAGGTTGCTAGGGGCGGGGGGAGCTAGTATTTAAGGAAAAAGGGGTTAGGGGAGGGCATAGCCAGTTTGACTGCCGAAGTGAAAGGAGCTGACAATCTTGACAATCTGTATTACTGGCTTACCGTCATGGAGTCTGTGGAGGCTATGTTGGAGGAGTTGAGAAGGGCGGCTGATGTGCGGGGGCCGCAGTGGCTGCGCGATCACTTTCGGGACGCGCTGCAGGGGTCTGAGGAGGTCACCGCAGGGCCTTCCTCACAGTTACGCCGGCCGCGGAGGTCTCGGCCTCCGGCGCGCCTTAGCCCCGATGAGACCCCTCGGGCCAGACGCCGGATAGGGAGCCCCTCTAGGGCCCCTCCGGTCCGGACCACGGGGAATTCAGCCGGCAGCCGTAGGTCCCGGACCGGGAGGAATCCCGCTGGTAGGCGTGGCCTGCAACGGGGGGAGGAGTCCCCTCCCCTTCCTACAGTAGAGACGGCGTTGGAGGCGGGACCAGGAGCGGCTGACTCGCCGAGGAGGCGTGCCGGTGAGTCGGCCCGGCGTCTTGGCAGGCGTTCCCCCAGGGCAGAAGTGCGGAGACCCGGGACCGGGTCGTCTTTCCAGCGTCTGAGCGGGCAGCCGGGGGCTGGCCCCGCACTCGTTTCCACGGTAGAGTCACGTGACAGCGGACGTGGGCCGGCAGAGGGTGACGTCCGGCGCCGCGGTGACGTCAGTTCCGGTGCTAACCCGGAAGTAGAAGCCCGCCGAGAGCTGCGTGATCCGCTGGCGGCACCGGGTCCTGGAAGCAGCGCAGACGGAGCTCATCTGGATGCGGGACCTTCGGCTGCTGGGTTCACAGCACCCAGGCAGCCAGGTGAGTCACCCTCTTTATGTACTGTGGGGGGCATGTCCGGGGGGAGTGTGCCTGTGAGTGCAGGGGGAGCAGGAGGGAGCTTTGGGGACCTGGTTCAGGGGTTGCGGCGATTAATAGAGGGGCTGGAGAATCGGGTGCCCGCAGAGGGCAGTGGGGGGACCAGTGCGGTGGGGTCGTCACCAGTATCGGCTTGGGTAGGTGCAGAAAAAACTGTGGAGGGCCCGGTTGGGGGTGCTGCAGGGTCAGAGGCGGCTGGGGTGTCCGGGTCAGGGGTGTCCGTGTCAGTGCAAACCCAGGGGCCTTCCGCGGGGGGTGATGGGGAGGTGGTGCGGCTTGATGACGCTGCACGGGCAGAAGTATATGTATGCTATGAGGGCCCCTTGGGTGCCCACTTGAAGCCAGAGGTGAAGGAGCAGATTTGGAAGGGCGAGTATGTGGAAATATTCTCGCTCCTTCCACTTGAGAAGTTTAATCTGGACAGGTCAAAAAAGATAGATGAAAAAACTGAGAAGGAGGAGAAGAGGAGGTACAAGCTGATTCCGCGAACTTTTGCCAATTGGTTGCAGGCGTTCGCGATTTTGGCAGGGGTGATTGGGGAGCGGGCGCCGGATAACTGCTCGGCGCTGTTTTGCTATATGGATGCAATCGGGGAGGCGTACCGCGTGTATGGGGGACAGGCCTGGCTGCGGTACGACGAGCAGTTCAGGCAGAGGAAGGCGGTGCGGCCCAGTATCCGATGGGACCATAAGGATATTGGGCTGTGGCTGCGGGTCACGGCTCAGGCTCGGTCGGGGTTTGGGGGGCAGTCCTTTCAGTCGGGCGCCGGGGGCCCCAGTCAGCCGGGGCACTCGGCGGCTATGCAACGAGGGCTGTGCTTCCAGTACAATGACGGCAACTGTAAGTTTGGAGCCAAATGTAAGTTCCGTCATGAATGTTCAGTATGCGGGGGGGGGGGGTCACGGAGCCGCACGATGTTTTCGGGGTAGATCCCGTGCCGGAGGCGATGCTGTTGGAAAAGGGGGCGACGCCGGTGCGGGTGGACGCGATGGTTCCCTTTCTAAATAGGTACCCCGACAGGGAGGCGGCGCGGTTGTTAGAGTTGGGTTTTCGGGAGGGGTTTGTTATTCCGTCGGTGCCTTCAGTGAAGGCGGTGGGGCGAAAAAACCTGCGATCGGCTGTGGAGCATCCCACAGTGGTTGCTGAAAAGCTGGCTAAGGAAGTCGCTTTGGGTAGGATGGCAGGCCCCTTTTTGTCACCGCCGGTTGGGGGGCTACACGTTTCGCCATTGGGGGTAGTACCTAAGAAGGAGCCGAACAAGTTTCGGCTCATTCACCATCTGTCTTTTCCGCGGGGTGGTTCAGTGAATGACGGTATTGACCCGGACTTGTGTTCGGTGCACTACACGTCTTTCGATGAGGCGGTGAGGTGGGTTAAGGTCTTTGGGCCGGGCGCGCTGTTGGCCAAGACAGATATTGAATCAGCCTTTCGGCTGCTTCCGGTGCATGCGGATAGTTTGTCTTTGTTGGGGTGTTTTTGGGATGGGAAGTATTACGTTGACCGTTGCCTGCCTATGGGGTGCTCCCTGTCGTGCTCGTACTTCGAAGCATTCAGCACATTCTTGGAGTGGGTGGTGTGTGACACGACAGGGTGCGCTTCAGTCATCCATTACCTGGATGATTTTCTATGCGTGGGGCCGGCTGGGTCGAGGCAATGCGCCATGTTGTTGCATTCCCTGCATCGGGTGATGGAGCGCTTTGGCGTTCCATTGGCCCATGATAAGACGGAGGGACCAACTTCGTCCCTGAGTTTCTTGGGGATTGTTTTGGACACGGGTAGGATGGAATGCCGCCTGCCGGAGGAGAAGCTGGCCGACCTTAAGTCGGTTGTGGCTAGGGTCAAAGGGGCGCGGAAAGTGACGTTGCGGGATCTGCAGTCGTTGTTGGGGAAGCTCAACTTCGCCTGCAGGATCATGCCCATGGGACGGATTTTTTGTAGACGGTTGGCTCAGGCCACGGCGGGGGTGAAGGCTCCCCATCACTTCGTGCGGTTGAAGGCCGAGTTGAGGGACGACTTGGAGGTCTGGTCTACATTCCTGGAGTCGTTTAATGGGCGATCTTTGATGCTGGGCCAGGTGATGGACGCAGCTGATTTTGAACTGTTCACTGACGCTGCTGGGGGGGTCGGATTCGGGATATTTTGGCAGGGGCGATGGTGTGCGGAGTCATGGCCGGCGGCTTGGAGGGAGGCGGGGCTGGTAAAAAATCTGGCTTTACTCGAGCTGTTCCCCATAGTTGTGGCGGTGGCCATGTGGGGGGACAGGTTCAGGAATCGTAAGGTGCGCTTCCACTGCGATAATTTGGGAGTGGTGACAGCGATCAATACTTTATCGGCATCCTCGCCCCCAGTGGTGCGGTTGGTTCAGTATTTGGTCCTTAGGTGCTTGGATCTGAATGCTTGGGTGGTGGCGGTGCATGTCCCGGGGGTTCAGAACTGCATAGCTGACGCCATTTCTCGTTCGCAGTGGCAGCGTTTTCGGGATTTGGCTCCAGAGGCGGAGGCGGAGGGAGAGCGGTGTCCGGTGGACCTTTGGGATCTTCCTTTCGGGAAGCGCAGCAGTTGATTCGACAATCGCTGGCTCCTGGCACCTGGGTGGCGTACCAAGCGGCTTGGGAACAATGGGAATCCTGGAGGTCGAGTATGGGTCCGGAAGTAGGTGATGAAGTAGCTTTCCTGTCGTTGCTGGGGCACTGTAGCGAGGAGGGGTGGTCAGTTGCCCGGATTAATCGCCTGGTGGCAGGGGTTTCATTTGGGTGCAAGGCACAGGGGTCGCAGGAGGTCACTAAGACTTTCTTGGTGCGTCAAGCGCTTAAGGGCTTTCGAAAGGGCAGGAAAGTGGAGGATGGCCGGCGCCCCGTGTCGTTTGGGCTGTTGACCCGGTTGGGGGGGGTTTTAGGGGAGGTTTGTGTTTCACACTCTGAGGCTTCTCTGTTCCGTTTGGCCTTTTCTCTGGCCTTTTTCGGGGCTCTCCGATTGGGGGAGTTGGTGTCCCCTGCGGTTCGATTGCCGGGAGGGCTGCGGGCCGAGGATGTGGATTTATATGGGGACCGAGTGGAGTTTTGGTTGCGTCGCTCCTAAACGGATCAGGAAGGGAGGGGTAGGCGAGTGGTCCTGTTTGAGGTTCCCGGCTCGGGGGTTTGCCCGGTGCTGTGTTTGCGACAGTTTAGAGGTGGGGCCGTTGGGGAACGGGGACCGTTGCTGGTTCACGAGGATGGTACGTTTCTGTCTCGCTACCAGTTCATAGCGGTGCTACGAAAGTGCCTTGGTTGCTTGGGTTTGGAGGTGCGATCTTACTGTGGTCATTCGTTTCGGATCGGGGCAGCTACAGAGGCGGCTCGACAGGGGTTAGGAGAGGAGGTGATTAGGCGTATTGGCAGATGGGAGTCCATCAGGTTCCGATCTTATGTGCGCCTGTTGTGATTGTGGTGGGCGCTGGGTGTGTGGTGTGTTGCCCCAAAAACTGTTAACTGTTGATTGCAGGTCTTTACTGTTTCTTTTGTTCTAGGTTGCCCCCCTTGCCTGGTGTGGATTTTGGGGCACTCATACGTGCGTTGGGGTGCGCTGAGAGCTGGAGTGCGGCCGGACGGCAGACAACTAGGTTTCCCCCGAGATGATGTGGCAGTGAGGTGGTTGGGAAAAGGTGGGCTGACATGGAAACGACTCCTGCCGGAGTTTAATCGCTTTGTACGGTTGGATAGGGCGCCGGACATTCTAGTTATTCACCTAGGGGGGAATGATCTAGGTGTCAGACCATTTAGAGAGCTCATTAATGACATGAAGTTTGATTTGTTGAGATTGTGGTCCATGTACCCTGCGCTGGTTGTGGTGTGGTCGGACATTGTGCCACGAAAAAAATGGACAGGGGCCCGGTCAGTAGGGGCTATTGATAAGGCACGGATAAAGGTAAACCGGGCTATGGGGCGTTTTGTGGCAAGGAATGGGTCTGTGGGGGTGCGGCACATCGATCTAGAGGCCGGGGTGGGCGCCTATTGGAGGCGGGATGGGGTTCACCTCAATGCCATTGGTACTGATATGTGGAACATGGCCCTGCGGGATGGGGTGGAGGTGGCCCTGGGAATGTGGAGGGACGCAGGCTCTTAAGGCTTTAAGAGCTGCGTCGGTGGCGGGGGGTCCTCGAAGTCGGTGTAGTACATTGGCACTGGAGTTTAGGGGGGGAACCAATAGGTGGTTCTGGACTCCCTAATTTAGGAGGGTATGGCGGTCTTTAGTGGCAACCAGGGGGTCTGGTGGGGGGCTTCGGCCCCGGAGGCATCTTGTGGAATTGATGGGCACACAGGGGTTCAGTTACATGCCTCCGAGTCAGGTGCGCCTCGGCTGGAGGTAGAACCTGTGGGCAAGTCGGGAGTGGTTCAGATTGAAAAGGGACCGCCTGTTTATGGGGCTTCGAGGACCTCCTTCAGGGTTAGAAAGGTTGGGTTATCTCAAAGTGTTGAGGTTAGGTTTAATGTGCCTATTGTTTTTATTATTGTTATTATTATTGTTAATAAAACGGCTGCTGTGGCCGATGCATTCCATACTGGTGTTGTGTCTCATTATTGGGGTTCACGGGAGGGACTCACCAATAGTCAGTCAAGTACAGGCCGGACTAGAGGCGCAGCTTAGGGGAGGCCTGCATGACTGGACTTTGGGGGGACAGGGAGAAGGAGGGAGAGTTTCAGTAAAGGAGGGAGGGGGGTTGATTAACATTAGAAGGGGAGGGGGAGAAGATAGTGGGGGCGGAGAAGGGTGGGGGCTAGAGAGGGTATAAGGGTAGGGGATTGGGGGGCTAGGGGGTATGGCAGGTAGGGGATTGGGTGCTAGGTAGGTTGCTAGGGGCGGGGGGAGCTAGTATTTAAGGAAAAAGGGGTTAGGGGAGGGCATAGCCAGTTTGACTGCCGAAGTGAAAGGAGCTGACAATCTCCCACCCACCCTCCCTGGTATGGTGGACGGGGGATCGTCGGGGGGGATGAGCATGGGGCATTGGTGGCGCAGCAGTAGAGTTCTGGGTTCTCTTGTCGCAGCAGTTGATGGAGGGGAGTGATGCGGGGGGGTCCTCGAAGTCGGTGTAGTACATTGGCACTGGAGTTTAGGGGGGGAACCAATAGGTGGTTCTGGACTCCCTAATTTAGGAGGGTATGGCGGTCTTTAGTGGCAACCAGGGGGTCTGGTGGGGGGCTTCGGCCCCGGAGGCATCTTGTGGAATTGATGGGCACACAGGGGTTCAGTTACATGCCTCCGAGTCAGGTGCGCCTCGGCTGGAGGTAGAACCTGTGGGCAAGTCGGGAGTGGTTCAGATTGAAAAGGGACCGCCTGTTTATGGGGCTTCGAGGACCTCCTTCAGGGTTAGAAAGGTTGGGTTATCTCAAAGTGTTGAGGTTAGGTTTAATGTGCCTATTGTTTTTATTATTGTTATTATTATTGTTAATAAAACGGCTGCTGTGGCCGATGCATTCCATACTGGTGTTGTGTCTCATTATTGGGGTTCACGGGAGGGACTCACCAATAGTCAGTCAAGTAATTTTTAAGGTTGGGAACTCCTAGGCCGCCAACAAATCTATGTTTCTGCATAATATTTGATGCACAGAGTCCCTTTAAAGAGTTGCCCAGGAATAGAAAAAAAAAACCATAACGCTATAGTGCCACATCTGTCTTCAGGTTGTGTTTAGTATTACAACTTGGCTTCATATGATTTCTGAGCTGCAAAACTACATGCAAACTGAGGACAAGAGTGGCGTTATTTCTGGAAGAAAGCAGCTATGTTTTTTTTCTCATTCTGGGTAACCCCTTTAATGGTTAAACACTGCATATATTATCCAGTACATAAAATCTATGCCCTGTGATATTATTACTACTGAACTTTGTGGACTCTACTGATCCAGGACTTACAGAGATACACTATAACATCATTTAAATGGGTTCACCAGGATTGAGAATGACATAGCTGCTTTCTTTCAAAAACAGCACCACCCCTGTCCTCAGTTCGTTTGTGGTATTGCGGCTCAGATATAATGAGGTGAAGTTGTAATATTACACATAACCTGAGGGCAGGTGAGGTGCTCTTTTTTATATTTCTGGATAACCCCTTTAATTTAATTTCAAAGAGTACATTTTAATGGTAAACTGGGAAAGTTCTCCTCTAGTGTTTCGATCATAGGACCTATCGTTTATAAAAGGAATGGTGTTGCATGCGCTCACTCAATAAATACTTCACCCACTCTGATCAGCTTAGGGCCCTATTCCACAGTAACGATAATCGGCCGAATCGGCCCGATTCGGCCGATTTATCACTCAGTGAAATAGAGAGAACGATCAGCTGATGATAGTGTCATCGGCTGATCATTCATTTAGGGCCAGACCTAAAATCATTGTTCCCTCACCGCGCATCACTACGGTTGAATAGCGGTGCACGGCGGGTGACCGATGATTAGAGAAGCAGCAGCAGCATCATACATTACCTGTCAGGTCTTCTCCTCCGCTCTGTCTTCCTCCCCTGGTCCCGCACGCTCTAGCTTCAGAATGGCCTGTCAGCTGATGGAGCGCTCAGCCAATCACAGGCCGGGACCCCCGCGGCCTGTGATTGGCTGAGCGCTCCATCAGCTGACAGGCCATTCTGAAGCTAGAGCGGGCGGGACCCAGGGAGGAAGACAGAGCGGAGGAGAAGACCTGACAGGTAATGTATGCTGCTGCAAGGGCTGCAAGGACATCGGTAACGATGTCCCTGCAGCCCTCGCTCAACGATCGGGCCGTGGAATAGGCCCAGTAAACGAGCGGCGATCTAGCAGATCGGCGCCCGTTTACATCGTTGATTGGGCCCTGCTCGGCCTGTGAAATAGGACCCCTAGCGATGACTTAAGTTTACTGGCTACGTCTTGTAGCTAGCTGAGGGGTCAGACTACAAGCAATACAAGTCTATGGTGGAGGGAGGAGGGAAATGGGAGTGCCTGGGACCACCAGGGCTTTATACACAGTTTACTATCAGGAAGGTCTTTATGGGAGGTATCAGTATGGCTGCTCTACTAATCTTGTTGCTACAATATTCAGTTTGACTTGTTTCTTCAGAATATCGCCATCTCTGTCCCCCGCCATCATTAATGCAGCCGTCACCATGCCACAAAAGCAGACTAACAGATCAGAGGCCGCTCCTGTGGATCTGATGATCAATGGGCCCTACATAATCTCTGGCAGGGGACGGGTTCATCTGTCAGTGACTGGTGATTTAGCCAACAACACAGACTAATAAATGAGGTTTTATTAAGTAAAAAGCCTTTAATGAGTCAGAGGGATTAGAAGGCTCTGGCCCTGAATTGGGACTATAACTGTATATCGCCCGCAGCATTTACAAGTATCATGTTCTAGACCAGAGACACAGGGATTGTTAATTAAAGTTCTAGCTGAGGTTTATTACATTTTTACTAAGACAAAAAGTG
The DNA here is from genome assembly GCF_027789765.1 of Dendropsophus ebraccatus. Classification (NCBI taxonomy): domain Eukaryota; kingdom Metazoa; phylum Chordata; class Amphibia; order Anura; family Hylidae; genus Dendropsophus; species Dendropsophus ebraccatus. The sequence goes on along the minus strand of NC_091459.1, from coordinate 115,452,556 downwards.
ATAGGATCATTGTTTCTTATTCTACTACTCACAAGGATTCTTCAGTATTTAGTGGGGGCAGATGTATAAGATGTAGATAGATGTATTACCTCTAGATTGTTTGCATATTTTAGAACCCAATACTTGAAACATATAGCTTCCCAGTACTTATCAGCTGCTGTATGTCCTGCAAGAAGTGGTGTATTTTTTCTTTATGTCAGGAACTGCCCAGAGCAGTAGTAAATCCCCATAGAAAGGGACAGCAGAGAGCACTGTGTAGAATACACTACTTCTTGCCGGACATAGAGCAGCTGATAAGTACTGGAAGACTTAAAGGAGAAGACCCATCAAATTGAAAAAGGGAGGCAGGCAGGGGGTGCAGTAAAAAAGTAAATAACTTAAACTTACCTGTTCCCTTGCCTCTGTTGCGCTGCTCCTGGGTCCCGCTGACTTTCATTTTCGGCTGGAAACGTCACGTCCTCAGCTCATCCAGCTGTAACATCACGGCCCGCCATGAATCATAGCAAATGTCTGACAGCCAACTTTTCCATCTCATAGAAACATGTAGTGGGACACTGCACTGGTTTCTGGAGATAGCTGACTGGCTATAAAAGAGTGTTCTAACCATGCTGTGTGACCTGTGCAGAGATCACTGTGCAGGGAGGAAGAGGAGGAGGAGACCTGTGACCATCTAACTATTGCTGATGATGGATCCTGTGTTATCTGCCTCCAGCTTCATAATACATTGTATATTACATTGAGTATTGCAAAGTTGAGTGGCCAGAGGGAAAACAGTAAGATTTCAGGAATTTAGTGAACTATGTTATATAAGGCTAGGTTCACATCTGCAGCAGAAGTTTGGGCAGGCCCTCCTTTGCAGATTCCATTCAACACCAGTAAGCAGAGTCCCTTTAAAATCAGATACCAAGGCCCAGGGCTGGGACAAAGGGTAGGCAGGGGTAGGCTGTGGCCTAGGGCGCCATCTGGTGGTGAGTAACAGGGGGCGCAATTCTATCCACCACACAGGGGCCTCCACAAGCCTGAACCTGGTAGCAGGGTTTGTGGTAGAAAAGCAAACAGTAGAGGATGCACAACATCACTTACACTGTATGGTGTATCCTCCATTGTCTGCTGCTGTCCCTGAGGTTGCTCCGGCTGTCTGGTCCGGGTATGAGGGAGGAGAGGACAAGCAGCACAAGCCTGCACAGCATCATCAACAGGAAGGCTTCCTGCAGAACTGTCTCCACTGTCTGACTATGGCTGTCCTTATATGAGGTCCTGACCCTGCACAGCCAGGATGTCTGCCAGTGAGGAGACCAGTATCAAGGAGGTTAATGTATAACTGAGCATGTGTATGTATGTGTATGTATGTGTGAGTGAGTGAGAGTGCATGTATCTATGTATTTATGAGTGAGTGAGTGAGTGTGTATGTATGTATGTGTGAGCGAGGGTGCATGTATGTATGTATATGTGTATGTGTGTATGTATGTATGTATGTGTAAGTGAGGGTGCATGTATGTATGAGTGAGTGAGGGTGCATATATGTATGAGTGAGTGAGGTTGCATGTATGTATGTGTAAGTGAGTGTGCATGTATGTATGTGTGAGTTAGGGTGCATGTATGTATGTGTGAGCGAGGGTGCATGTATGTATGTATATGTGTATGTGTGTATGTATGTATGTATGTATGTGTAAGTGAGGGTGCATGTATGTATGTGTAAGTGAGTATGTATGTATGTGTGAGTTAGGGTGCATGTATGTATGAGTGAGTGAGGGTGCATGTATGTATGAGTGAGTGAGGTTGCATGTATGTATGTATGTATGTATGTGTAAGTGAGTGTGCATGTATGTATGTGTGAGTTAGGTTGCATGTATGTATGTGTAAGTGAGTGTGCATGTATGTATGTGTGAGTTAGGGTGCATGTATGTATGTATGTGTGTATGTGAGGGTGCATGTATGTATGAGTGAGTGAGGGTGCATGTATGAATGTGTAAGTGAGTGTGCATGTATGTATGTGTAAGATAGGGTGCATGTATATATGTGTGAGTTAGGGTGCATGTATGTATGTATGTGTAAGTGAGGGTGCATGTATGAGTAAGTCAGGGGGTATGTATGTATGTATGTGTAAGTAAGGGTGTATGTATGTATGTATGTGTGAGGGTGCATGTATGTATATATGTGTGTGAGTGAGGGTGCATATATGTATGTATATATGTGTGTGAGTGAGGGTGCATTGAAGTTATGTTGTTGTTGTTGTTGTTGTTTTTTGTTTGTTTGTTTGTTTTGGGTGGGGTGGGGGGCACGATTTGCCTTCTTTGCCTAGGGCACCAGATATCCTTATCCCGGCCCTGTCAAGGCCCCGGACAGATCCTCTGACGTATATGTGAACCTAGCCTAACATGGACAGAGAAAGCTGTATAAAACCAGGTACACAAGGATGTATTCAGGATACAGTGTGTGTTACTATAACTCTCTGCTGTAATATTTGTTATGCTATTGCTGCTCCAGGCTATGAAAGGTCTCTGAGTTCACCGCCCTAAGATCTGACAAGCACTTTGACTCTTCGTGTGGCACCATCCTTAGGCTATAAAGGGAAGCACGGCCTGTCTGACTGATGTGTCTTATGCACAGATCTTTAGGATAACTGCTATTCTTGTGGGTAGACAGGAGATCAATCATTCACGAATACAGTGGGTACAATTTGCAAGACATAAGCTGTCAGCGCCGAGAAGCAAAGCACATGTTAGCGTGTGGTTATATGAAGAACAAAGCATCTCGGTATTTATACTCTAAGCCGGTATCTTCTAGGTTCAGCGGATCACAATGCCAGGATGTGTGCAGTAACCTGGTAACATTATCAAACTGCACAACAGTGTAATGGACGGTAGACCTAGATCTGGGGAGACGGTACAGAGCCAGCTGTAAGGGGCTGCAGGCTTGGCGACTGTCTAGGAAGTGCACTAGCAAACTAATACTGTCCACAGGGGCGTCCGGTATTACTTAGGGGTGAAAGGTGGAGATAAAAACTGCAGTATGGAATCTGTATAGCAGTATTATTTATATATATTGCGTATTCTACATGGTGGAAATATATGGGCTGTATATAGCAGTATTATCTTGGGCATATATGACAGTATCGCTGTTTATGTAGGCTGTATTTAGCAGTTTTATCTTGGCAGCCTTATATGACAGTATTGCTGTTTACGTGGGCTTTATATAGCAGTATTATCTTGGACCTATATGACAGTATTGCTGTTTACGTGGGCTTTATATAGCAGTATTATCTTGGACCTATATGACAGTATTGCTGTTTATGTGGGCTGTATATAGCAGTATTATCTTGGACCTATATGACAGTATTGCTGTTTATGTGGGCTGTATATAGCAGTATTATCTTGGCCCTATATGACAGTATTGTTGTTTATGTGGGCTGTATACAGCAGTATTATCTTGGCCTTATATGTCGGTGTTGCTGTTGACATGGGCTGTGTATAGCAGTATTATCTTGGCCCTATATGATATTATTGCTGTTTACATATGCTGTGTATAGCAGTATTATCTTGGACCTATATGACGGTATTGCTGTTTATGTTGGCTGTATATAGCAGTATTATCTTGGCCCTATATGATATTATTGCTGTTTACATATGCTGTGTATAGCAGTATTATCTTGGCCCTATATGATGGTATTGCTGTTTACGTGGGCTGTATATAGCAGTATTATCTTGACGCTATATAATGGTATTGCTGTTTACATACGCTGTGTATAGCAGTATTATCTTGGCCCTGTATGATGGTATTGCTGTTTAAATATGCTGTGTATAGCAGTATTGGTATTATCTTGGCCCATTGCTGTTTATGGGGGCTGAAAATATGAAAACAGCTGTCAGAATAGTAAATGGATGGATTTTGTTTGCTTATTGCCCAGATCCCTATCAAACCAATCGTAGTAAGTAAGGAATAGTGAAGATCCAGCATATGTTTTTACTTGACACAGTTTATACCCCTCAGATCCCTCTGCATAGTCCTTGGCGTACATTGGTTCTCGTTCTCGTTCTGGCTTACACGGGTGTTTGGCTCGGGATCACATGCTATATGACTTTAGCTCAGCAGACTTGTCCGCACTTGCATGCATGATTATAAAAAGCACATTCTCCTAGGTCTTCCCAGCACACCCTGGAAAAAATACTGGTAATAGATCATTATCCCAGTCCTGACTGCTTTGTTTCTGGCTCATACGCAGAAGTGAGCGGCGCAGGCCTTGTGTGCTTACAGGACGGCTAGAACCCCTTGTGTAGAAACAGCAGCTGTCTTTTTAAAGGGGTTCTCCATTTTGGACAATCACTACTTATTAGAAGGATCCTTTGAGAATAAAGTGGTTACATAGTGTCCAAATAACCAGCTGTAATTTGTGAGGAAAACAGGTAATAAGTTCCCTGCAGCGCCACCTCTGGTGAGATTAAGCATTACAGAAATAGCACCTCTTTGGTCCATGGTTTGGGTGTAATTTTGCAGCTTCGTTGCAGTAAAGAGAATGGATGTGAACTGTGATACCACACACAACCTGAGGACAAGGGGTGGCGCTATTTTTGCAGGAAAGTAGATGTGTTTTTATAACCCTTTTATTAATGATATGACTACTACTATTTGTTTTTAACGTGCAATACAAAAAAAGGAATAAAGCAAAAATCTTAGGGCCCATTTACACAGAAGGATTATCTGACAGATTATCTGCCAAAGATTTGAAGCCAAAGCCAGGAATGGATTTGAAAAGAGGAGGAATCTCAGGCTTTCCTTTATGATCTGTTCCCTGTTTATAGTCTGTTTCTGGTTTTGGCTTCAAATCTTTGGCAGATAATCTGTCAGATAATCTTTCTGTGTAAATGGACCCTCACAAAAATATCAGCCTGTAGCTGAGAGGTGTCAATACTTGCACAGTAGTAGACATAAGTAGTACCATTACAGGGACCCCAATGATTATTTTATTCAGCATTCATATATATGAGGGCTTATCCAGCAAAAATATTTGTCTTTCAAATCAACTGGTTTCAGAAATTTATATAGATTTGCAATTTATTTCTATTTAAAAAACTCAAGTCTTCCCATACTTATCAGCTGCTGCAAGTCCTGCAGTCTGACACAGTGCTCTCTGCTGCCACCTCTGCCCATGTCAGGAACTGTCCTGAGCAGCAGCAAATCCCCATAGAAAACCTCTCCTGCTCTGGACAGTTCCTGTCTCGGACAGAGGTGGCAACAGAGAGCACTGTGTCAGACTAAAAAGAATACACTACCTGCAGGACATACAGCAGCTCATAAGTATGGGAAGACTTGAGATTTTTAAATAGACGTAAATTACAAATCTATATAACTTTCTGACACCAGTTGATTTGAAAGAAAAAGATTCTCTCTGGACAACCCCTTTAAGAATGCACAAAACCTCAGCATAGACCCTTCCACCCATTTAGATTCCTAATAAAGTGATGTGTTAGCAGTTTGCAGGTTAATACAGTATACAGTAAAGAATGTGCTATAGTATCTATTATTAACCCTTCCAAACACAGAGAGCCATGCCTTTTATAACCTTTGCCCATCTTCTATTATCCAGAATTTCTAAATTAGTTATGAAAACTCATCGTCACATGTCCTGAGGTCAGTTGTAAGTTTTGACTTACTGCCAGAGATACTGTAAACATTAGGGGCAGTCAGGTGGTTGTACCAGACGCCAGCGCTCACGAATCAAATGCAAATATATGGTATCTCTAGATGAAAACTCCTCATTGAATTTGCATTGGACACCTGAGTGCTGTTCTGCTTTATTGGTTTCTGTATGATTTGCATTTATAGGTGAGACAACCTGAGCTGAAGGCTTACCCCACATTTACGTATAGATGATTGAGCATGCTGCGGGCTGTCATGGACGGCAATAGAAAATTATCTGAAATCCTCATACGAGCTTATATTTATAGGGAATGTATCATCAGAAAAATGACCCATGACTCTTGTCTGTAGTTTGGGTGGGGTTTTGCAATTAAAGAGACTCTGTCGTCATGTTTATGGTACCCGATCTCAGGGTAGCATAAACTAGTGACAGAAAAGCTGAACAGAATTATGTATCACTTACATTGTTCTGTGCAGCTGATCCAGAGATCTCCTCCTGAATAACATGGACAATAAGTAGTCCTCTCCATTATGTGCATGAGCCCAGCAGTCCTGGATAGGGATGAGCGAACCGGCTGAGGTTTGGGTTCGTATGAACCTGAATTCTCGGCTTCTGATTCCCGCTGTCTGGCCGCTCCGTGGAGAGCCTATGGCTATGGCTGTATGCCAGTTTTCCAGGAGGTCCTCAAGGTTGTATCCACCCTCTTCACGGAGCGGGCAGACAGCGGGAATCAGAAGCCGAGAGTTCAGGTTCATACGAACCCGAACCTCAGCCGGTTCACTCATCCCTAGTCCTGGATATTCATGAGAAGCAGAAAACTCCGCCCACCAGCTGCTGATTGGCAGTTACCTATCCATGCTGTGTCAGGCAGCAACTGTCAATCAGCAACTGGAGGGCGGGGGAAGGGGCTTGGCAACAATCCTATTCTCCTGCATATTAGGAGAACAGCTGAACAGAATGATGTAAGTAATACACCCATCTGTTCAGCATTTCTGCCTTTTGTTTATGCGGCCCTAATTTAAGACAGCGTAAACCTAGTGACAGATTTCCTTTAAGCTCCATTCACTTCAATTGAACTAAGTTGCAAAACCCCACCCAAACTGGAGAGTGGTTCTGTTTCTGGAAGAAAGGGGCCATGTTTTCTAAACCTGGATAATCCCTTTAAATCCAAGTTTTATGCTAAACATTTTATTATACCTAAATTTTAAATATATATATATATATGAATGAGTCTATACGTTAATCTGTAGAGGTCATTATAGTCTCTTCATCATCACAGGAAGGATGACAGCTCTCTGTCTGTGTGTTATGGTGCCTTTAGTCAGAGCTGTCAATCACTGATTAGGACCACCCATTGACTAGGACTACATAGCCCAGAATAAGCGAGATTTACCCTAATCAATCCCATAACTTTTCCCACAATGCTATGTATCATTCTGCTCAGCTCCTCCTGCTCTATAATAAGATTGAGTTGAGGAATTTCCAACATGACAGGTTCCCTTTAAGACTGTCAGATCTTTCTAAACCAAATACACCCTCTGTGACTGTACCTTCTGTGGATTGGTGATAACCTTTAGCACAGCGCATGGAGTTTATCAGTGACCCTCAGTCGCAGTGTAATCTCCAGTATGCCAAATGTCAGGACTCAGGACTAATATCTCCATGAAGATACGTCTGTAATTTCAGATTTTCTAATAAGAGTGTCACGTGACCTCCAGGATTTTTATGTCAGCCAAATACGTCAGCACTATGAAAGCAATGGGTAATAAAAAGGATTGATCTGATTTTGTATTTCCCTCTATAACAGGGATGGGGAACCTGCGGCCCTCCAGCTGTTGCAAAACTACAATTCCCATCATGCCTGGACAGCCAAAGGCTGTAGTTTTGTAGTTTTGCAACAGCTGGAGGGCCTAAGGTTCCCCATTCCTGCTCTATAATTGGATTGGATGCAATTCACACGTATCATTGTGCATATGGCGCTCTTGCCGATAGACGCACTGATGAGATCACGCTTTTTCTCTCTTTACAGAATGTTGTTGTGCATAAACTTGTGGTCTGTGCAATATCCTTAGGATTCTACATGACTGCGACCAGGATATTACCTGTAGAATACAATTTAGATGAAAACTTTCAGGAAACCTCATCAGTGCCCACAAGAGTCATATATCTCTACTTGTCTCTCATGGCTGCAAGACCAAAGTATTATTTTGCATGGACCTTAGGTAAGTGCTGTGTAAATGTGGAGAAACACCGCCATCTAGTGGCTAAAATGTGAACTAATCCACACATGAAGGGCATGGATCAGGGTGAAATATTGTGCCTCCTTGTAGTTCAGCCAAAGTAGAGGAGCCTAGTTCCGTCAGTGGTAACATTATTTTGCTCTTCTCTTACACAATAAATACTAGGAATATAGAAAGGCTCGGCCCATGTACAACAGTCCTTTTTATTTATCTATAGCAGGGGTCTCAAACTCGCGGCCCTCCAGCTGTTGCCAAACTACAATTCCCATCATGCCTGGACAGCCAAAGGTAAAGCTTTGGCTGTCCAGGCATGATGGGAATTGTAGTTTGGCAACAGCTGGAGGGCCACGAGTTTGAGACCCATGATCTATAGTATATTCCATAAGGAGGGGACACTATATGTATATACAATGCCAAATAATAACTACTAATAGTATAACCAAACCCTCAAAATTACTGGTGTGAAATTCAGTTTAATTCTATGGGATATGCCATATGTGCAAGATGTGCAGTTGCGTAGCGGCTCAGTAGGTAAGGAGGCCCAATGTTACCCTAGGTACAGCTAGTGTCTTTCAACTTTCTATTAGACTGCATAAAGCTAAGCCAGACTGGGACGAAACAGTAGCCCTGGTGCACAAACCCTACCAGCCTACCTAAAATATGCCCCCCGCCAATATTTGCCAATATTTGTGAAAGAGTAGTGGATGTTTGGAACAAACTTCCAGCAGATATGGTAGGTAAATCTACAATAACAGAATACAAACCATACTGTATATCTATCCTAAGATAATAAGAAGGGAAATAATAAAAGGGCAGACTAGATGGACCAGGTGGTCTATTTCTGCCGACAATCTTCCATGTTTCTATAGCCAGACATACATAGAGAAAGAACTTGCTGGAGGAGGCACCACTCAGCATATAGAAATAACATACAAACACTGATGTGTTAACATTTCTATCACCAATGATTATTTTAGAACCGAGATCAGACCCCTTAAAAAGTTACACTCAAGATTAGACGCCCAAATTTATTCTGACCTTAGATCAGACCCCTGAATAAATTCAGACCCTAGACCTGACCCTATAATTTGTTCTGATCTCATATCAGACCCCTAATGAATTTAGCCTCGGGCAGACTCCAACAGACCTCAGATCAGACACCTAAATAGATTATGGCTCTAGATCAGTGCCTCACCGACAGGTCATGTTTTAAGGATATCCCATACAAAGAACACTTGAGTATATAAGGAAATCCTCAAAACATGACCTGTTGGTTAGGTCTGAGGACTGGAATTGAGAAGCACTGCTCTAGACCAGGCCGCAAAATCCATTTGATCCCCAGATCAGATGCCTAAATAACTCTAAACCACATTCTATGAATAATTTATAACCTAGTTCAGACACCTACATAAATTTAAACTCTAGACTGGACTGCTAAATACATTTAGAGAAGACTGCACATTTCAGACCCCGCACCATACCACAATATTTATTGAGACCCTTAAATATATTGCAGACTAAATTCAGACCCCAGACCAAAGAGTTAGGGTCCTATTACACAAAGCGATATTTAACAATTAACGACTAACGATAAATGATCGCAAACGAAATTGTTTATCGTTAACCTGAAATCGTTCACCATATTACACGGAACGATAATCGTTAGTTACAATCGTTACTACGATTGTATTGCGATGGTTACTATGATCGTTTACTCCTTCTGATCCCAGCAAAACAATGGACAATGTGCTATTACACTGAACGATTAGTGAACAAATGCGGAACTTCAGCGAACGAATGTGGAATTACAGCAAATGATTAGCGAACGATTAACGATAATTTTAGGTTCAGATCTAAACGAACAATTAATGAAATACGAACGATTTTTTGATCGTTGCCTGCAATTACACAGAACGATTATTGTTTACATTTGAACGATATAACGATTTTTCGCACAATAATCGTCCCGTGTAACAGGGCCCTTATACAAAACTTTTCACACTTCAGATCAACCAGCACAATGGTGAAATTAACCAATAAAAGGCTCTGGGATATCACGTTTGTGGTATATATTCAGTGTATGCTCCCAGATGTGTAACACATACAACATAGCCTATGTGTAGACAATATTGACTCCCCCCACCCATCATTGTTTGGGACCTCCTCTTGTACTGATGCAGCAGGTACTTTCCTTATTATTTCATGGCTTTTAGTCGACTATTTTCATTTCCCTTTTTTCCTTCTGCAAAACCAAAGCTGACACAGAATATATTTTTCCTGCTCTCTCCTTGTAGCGGATGCCATCAACAATGCTGCAGGATTCGGTTTCCAAGGCTATGATAAAAATGGGGACGAGAACTGGGATCTAGTGTCAAATCTAAACATCAGACAAATAGAGGTAGGTGTCCTCCATGGTGCGTCAGCATGTCAGTAACAGGGACCGGACAAGATGTCAGCATGTCAGTAACAGGGACCGGACAAGATGTCAGCATGTCAGTAATAGTGACTAGACAAGATGTCAGCATGTCAGTAACAGTGACCGGACAAGATGTCAGGAGGTCAGTAACAGTGACTGGACAAGATGTCAGCATGTCAGTAATAGTGACCAGTCAAGATGTCAGCATGTCAGTAACAGTGACCGGACAAGATGTCAGCATGTCAGTAATAGTGACCAGTCAAGATGTCAGCATGTCAGTAACAGTGACCGGACAAGATGTCAGTAATAGTGACCAGACAAGATGTCAGGAGGTCAGTAACTGTGACCGGACAAGATGTCAGCATGTCAGTAACAGTGACCGGACAAGATGTCAGTAATAGTGACCAGACAAGATGTCAGCAGGTCAGTAACAGTGACCGGACAAGATGTCAGTAATAGTGACCGGACAAGATGTCAGTAATAGTGACCAGACAAGATGTCAGCAGGTCAGTAACAGTGACCGGACAAGATGTCAGTAATAGTGACCAGACAAGATGTCAGCAGGTCAGTAACAGTGACCGGACAAGATGTCAGCATGTCAGTAACAGTGACCGGACAAGATGTCAGTAATAGTGACCAGACAAGATGTCAGCAGGTCAGTAACAGTGACCGGACAAGATGTCAGCATGTCAGTAACAGTGACCGGACAAGATGTCAGGAGGTCAGTAACAGTGACCGGACAAGATGTCAGGAGGTCAGTAACAGTGACTGGACAAGATGTCAGCATGTCAGTAACAGTGACCGGACAAGATGTCAGTAACAGTGACCGGACAAGATGTCAGCAGGTCACAGTGACGAAGGCCTGCTTACCAGACGGCCTCCATAATCCCTCCAGAGCTTCCGCCCGTCTAAGCTAATTATAACAGCGCTAAACATGGCTAATCCCAGAGCAAAAAGTCACTGGGTCCTTTTCGTCACTAAGTGTCAGTAAGTTCCGGAATGTTAGAAGTCATATAAAATCCTAAGCACCAGGTTCCTAATTATTATCGTATGGGAAAAGGATAACAAAGCTTAAAGGGATTAAATTAAAGGGCTTGGTCACAAAATAAACTGGTGCCAGAAAGTGCCAGAGATTTGTAATTTACTTCTATTAAAAAAAATCTTATGTCTTCCAAAACTTATCAGCTGCTATATGTCCTGCAGGAACTGGTGTATTTTTTTCCAGGCTGGAGAGCAGGAGAGGTTTTCTAAGGGGATTTGCTACTGCTCTGGACAGTTCCTGACATGGACAGATGTGGCAGCAGAGAGCACTGTGTCAGACTGGAAAGGAAATACAACTTCCTGTAGAACATACATCAGCTGATAAGTACTGGAAGACTTGAGAATTTTCAATAGAAGAAAATTACAAATCTCCACCAGTTGATTTGGAGAAAAAAAACTTTTTGGGTGAACAACCCCTTTAATAATAATGTTCAATCTGCTGGTTACAGAGCAGGAGATGCTGAGCAGATTCATATATAGGTTATTGGCAAAAGATTTAGTGTACGCTTTATTTTATTCATTGAAACTTCTGCTTCTTTTGGATTTAAGAGTCCAGTAGGCGTTCTTAACCAGTGATTGTCAGTGTTTCTTGTCAGTATGCATTCAGTGATACATGTGAATTATTGTCAAGGACCGCCCACTGGACTCCTAAGCCCAAAATAAACCTTTCCCAAATGCTCTATAGACAGTGGAGACCAAGTTGAAAAGACTTGAGATTTTTAAATAGAAGTAAATTACAAATCTTTATAACTTTCTACCAGTTAGTTTGAAAGAAAAAAAAATGCTAGAGTACAATGCACAATCCCATAGACTTCCATAGACATCAGTGTTACCAATGCAGTGGGTCCCATTAACAACATATTTTGGTCAAGGTCATTTGCAAGGTTGCATCTATATTTTTTTAGTTTAGATGCATAGAAAAATGGATTGCAAAAGTGCCCGAAGCATTGAAGCGTTCCAAATGGCCGTTCCCCGAGCTATAAGTACTTCTCAACTAATAACTACACTGAAACAACATTTACATAATGAATTTGCCATATATAATGCTGAACGGCCTCCACGTCTCTCCTGATTTATGAAATCCAGGGTTATAAATGGGATCTGTAATCGATAACCCGACTGTGGACTCTTAATGTAAATGCTGTCGGGGGATTAAAAAATTGGCTGATGATTTAAAGGCCCTGGCTACGGCAATGATAGACCTGATGGACGTCATCCAAGTACCCAGATCCGGTGACTTTCACTATGACCTGATATAGCTCCCTGGCTGGCAGAGCTGCTACAGCAGAAAACAAGAAAGAAAATTACCTATAAAAAAAGCTTTGTTTTTTATATTAGAATGACATCATATGCATTTTCTGAACTCCGCTTTATAAAGTAGTGTGGAGACTGTGCAGATATACAAAGTCTAAGAAAATCCGGGACTTTCAAATTTTCCCCATAGAAGGATTTTGATACAGTACTGGGAAGTGACTGTTCTAGGCAACTTAAAGGGATTGTTCACCAATTTTTTTTTTCTTTCAAAACAACTGGTCCCATAAAGTGCCAGAGATTTCTAATTTATTTCTATTAAAAAAAATCTCCCACTATATGAAGCCCTATATGAGCATCGCAAATGCCCCAAAAAATTCAAGAAAATATGGATACACTGGCTCATGCTGGATGAGTCGACCGACGTTTGATCATCTCTGTTGGTTCCCTGGCCGGGGGAAGGGGGAATGCGGCGCTGTCCGGGTATGTGTGTGCTTGCGTGTATGTGAGTCTTTTCTGTTCCGTCCTGTCCTAACTGATCAGGGTTAATATGGCCTGACATCTTACATATTGTGATACACCTTAGTTGTTACCCTTGCTTACTATACTGCTGTTGCTAAAGCATACAGTCTACCCGGCTGAGCTCTTACAGATGAGGCTGTATATATTATGTGACGGGCGGATTGTGCCTGGTCTGGTTTTTTCTTTGTTTGTTTTTTTCTTTCTGGAACCAAACGAAAGAGAGAAAATGTTTAAATAAAGTTTTAAAAAAAAAAAAAAATCTCAAGTCCAATCTTCCAGTACTTATCAGCTGCTGCATGTCCTGTAGGAAGTGGTGTATTCTTTCCTGGAGAGCAGGATTACTGCTGTGGGCAGTTCCTAACATTGACAAAGGTGGCAGCAGAGAGCACTGTGTGAGACTGGAAAGAATACAACACTTCCTGCAGGACATACAGCAGCTGATAAGTACTGGAAGACTTGAGCTGTTTTAATAGATATAGATTACAAATCGTTTGCAATTTCTGGCACCAGTTATTTTGAAAGAAGAAAAAAATTGGTGATCTACTCCTTTAACTGAATGACTTTTTAAATTTACGGAAGTTTTTAAACTTCATCTGAATGAGTTCTGCTGGTAATGGAGAACGCTGCCAATGTAAATCACCTTTCTTCTCTTGCTTCCATCATCTGACAGCACTCGGGTCCCTCAGCTGATATAATACTGGCTCAGTAAATGGCTTCTGCAGTGAAAAACTACTTGGAATGAGGGCTGGAGAGTTGTTCATTAGATGCAGTGCAGATAGTACAGTTACAGCACATTACTGTACAGCTGCTACTATCACAATACACTGAGGCACTGGGACTGGCATAGCTATTATACCACATCTAAGCACTAGGACCGCCATCACATGTACTATAGCTGGTACTAATACAGTATATCTAGGCACTAGGGCTAGCATTATATACTCTACAGCTGGTACTAATACAGTATATCTAGGCACTAGGGGCTAGCATTATATACTCTACAGCTGGTACTATTACAGTATATCTAGGCACTAAGGCTAGCATTATATGCCCTGCGCTGGTACTATTACAGTATATCTAGGCACTAAGGCTAGCACTATATGCTCTACAGCTGGTACTATTACAGTATATCTAGGCACTAAGGCTAGCACTATATGCTCTACAGCTGGTACTATTACAGTATATCTAGGCACTAAGGCTAGCATTATATACTCTACAGCTGGTACTATTACAGTATATCTAGGCACTAAGGCTAGCACTATATGCTCTACAGCTGGTACTATTACAGTATATCTAGGCACTAAGGCTAGCACTATATGCTCTACAGCTGGTACTATTACAGTATATCTAGGCACTAAGGCTAGCACTATATGCTCTACAGCTGGTACTATTACAGTATATCTAGGCACTAAGGCTAGCATTATATGCCCTGCGCTGGTACTATTACAGTATATCTAGCTGCTTTTATTGTTCTACATCTAGGTAATATGGCTGGCATTATTTGCACTACAGCTGGTGTTGTTACAGTGTATTATGGCTGGAATTACCTGTACTATAGCTGCTACAATTGCTCTACCTTTAGGGACTTTGGTTGGAGTTATATATGCACTTTAGCTGGTATTATTACAACATGTCCAGTCATTATGATTGGCATTTTGTGTAATAAAGTTGGTACTATTACAATAACATCTAGTCACTATGGTTGGCATAATACGTAGCACAGCTGGCACTCTTACAGTACTTCTAGGCAGTATGGTTTGCATTCCTTGTACTATTATAGTATGACTACATACTAGGTAGTGTATCTGGTACTATTACATTATAGCTAGAAGCTATGTATGGGGGGCATTATATGTACTCTATCAGGTACTATTATAGTACAGTTAGGAACTATATAGCATTATATGTACTACATATGATACTATTATAGTATAACTAGGCACTAAGGCTGGTATTTTATAGTGCCTTGGGATTGCAGATTTCCATTCTGATGGTTAGCTCACAGGGCTTCATATGGAGATGCAATCTTATCATTATCAGATTGTGAGATTAGTAGATTGTGAGAGAGAGCGCAGTATATTAAAGCGAATGTAAGCACACAGTCTTAGAAAATCACTGGCACTGCTCCATCCACCAGTCTGTAGTATTATATACTCTTGGACTTTAACGCACTCGGGGCCACATATGTGTATATTGGAGGTGCACCTCACAATAGTCGTGTAGTATAAACAACAAGTTTAGTAAAAGCTGAGGGCACTCACTGGAAAGTTGGCAGACGCCAGACCACTTCACATAGACAAAGAAGACATGACGGCCATTTTGCATGCATGCGAATCTGATGAAGCACGCATGTGCGCGAAATGCCCGTCATGTCTAGTTTGTCTACGTGAAGTGGTCTGGCGTCTGCCGAATAGCTATATGCACCGCTGAAGCCTGTAACTTCATGTTGAAATAAAGATATACTGCAACTTTCTGGTGAGTGCCCTCAGCTTTTACTAAACTTGTTGTTTAAAACGAATGTACCATCAGGTTCATTTTGCTTTTTTTTTTTTTACCTTAATAGATCTGCGCTGGTGCATTTGGTGCCGGTCTTTTCCCAAGCCCCAGCCCGTCCTGGACTGATGATACACTCACTATAAAGCACACATAGCTCTAGCAGGACATGTCTGGCAATGGTTATCAATGTCAGTTTTCTTGTATAGCAGGGACGGGAACCTTCAGCCCTCCAGTAGTTGCGAAACAGCAATTTACATCATGCCTGGACTGCCAATGCTTTACTTTCCAGGCGTGTTAGGAATTGTAGTTGTGCGACAACCGGAGGGCCCCAGGCTCCCCTTCCTGCTATATATGATGAACAACAAAGAGTGCAGAACCTGCTTAAGTGTCCATATTGTGTATGTTACATGGAGGTACAGATATATTCCTATAATAAAGATAAGGGAGATATATAATTTGAGCCAATTTTGTTTCTTTTACATTACAGTTCTCTACAAGCTTTAAGATGTTCATTGATAACTGGAACATACAGACTGCTCTGTGGCTAAAGAGGTATGAAAATACACAACAAGTAACGTCTTTGTCTTCCTGCACATATAGATCAGAGACCTAAAAGTGTTACTGAAGGCTATACACAGTAAACAAGAGCATTGGGGGAGCATACATAGAGGGCAACCTACACAGGCTGTAGAAAGGGAGAAGAGCAGATACAAGGCAGTTTGCAGGGGAGAATCAAATGGGTTGTGTACAAGAGTATAGAAACGGTAGGCAAACTATAGGAATTTGCAATCTACTAAGTGCCTCACATCTTCTGTGTACTCACACGAGAGGAATATTAACCCAGGAGTACTTGCAAACTACACTTCAGGTGGTCTTAAAGTATTCCTATCGCAGCATGTCATTCATTCATAGGATAGGGGATAACATGCAAATCGATAGGGGTCTATGCACCCGACAGAACAGAGAGCACATCCCCCATGTGAGGCTACTGTTCCATACATTGTCTATGTGGCTCTGAACATTGCAGAGCTAGTTCTGGTAGTACTTGAATAAGAATGAGCTGCAATACCTGACATGGTCTATAGATAAGAATGGCGCTGTTTCTGGAGAAGAAAAAAAGCAGACCTTTTTTTATTCCCAGGAAAACCCATCAAAACAGATGCATTGTAAATCTGATGTAAATCTGTATACCAAGTCATTTCAGTTGATCATATAATGACCATTCTGCAATTTCTGTATTATACAGAGTATGTTATGAACGCAACACTCGGAACCCGACAGCTAAGACCTTCCTATTGTCAGCAATGTGGCATGGCGTATATCCAGGGTACTACCTGACCTTCTTCACTGGAAGTTTAATGACACTAGCAGCGCGAAATGTAAGTATGTATAAATGCGGTCAGCCATTAGAGATGAATGCGTATCCCATTCTGGCTTCCTTATATCTATATGTATTTCCCATGAACACCTAGCTGCTTAGTTTTACCTCATAAAAATGTCACATTTTGACCTTGTTACTACACAGCTATGGCGGCTAATATGGAGACAAGAGACGTATAGGACCCTCAGTGTTCTCCTTTGTGTTCTGCTATATGACACTACTGCCCATCCTTTGGTTGTAAATAGGGGGGTGTAGTTATTTTGTCCAACCTGTGTAATATTAAGTTGACCCTGTAAGGTTTATAGGAATATGCTGATGGATGAATAAAAAAGAAGTCTGTCACACCCATAATTATTATAGAATTAAGATAAGACTGGCCATCAACTTGTGCAATATCGACTTTGCAAGTCAATAGGGACAAGGTCTAAAGAAATATAAGTGTTCCATGGGGTCAGATGTAAAATATTAATAAATAAATAAATATATATATATATATATATATATATATATATATATATATATATATATAGTATGAGAATATTTGAAGTCATTATTTGGCTTACAACTTTGACAGGCTCTTTATATAAGATGTATGCTGTGGAAGGAAGAACGTCCTTTTGGTTTGCAGTGGATTTCTGTAACCACCATGTCACACCTGAATGTTGGGCATATGACTTATGGCCATACTACACAGCCCAATCCCGCACTGTGTGAGATCGTCGCTGGCATACCAAGCTTATTACATGGCTCAAGAATCGGACGTTGTTAATGATGTAAATTACACGGCGAGACAGAGATCAACCAATTGGCTCCTCAGCTGCTCACTGTCTCTATTACACAGGGCGATGTCTGCCTGATTCAGCCCTATAGGGCCCTTAGCCTAACTGTAGCAACCAGCGTCAGGCAGCTGCTACTAAGGCAAATTTAATGATGGGGGGCGTCAAAAAAAGCATACATGATGAGGACGTTGGGGGAGATTTATCAAACATGGTGTTAAGTGAAACTGGCTCAGTTGCCCCTAGCAACCAATCAGATTCCACCTTTCATTCCTCACAGACTCTTTAGAAAGTAAAAGGTGGAATCTGATTGGTTGCTAGGGGCAACTGAGCCAGTTTCACTTTACACCATGTTTGATAAATCTCCCCCATTGTACAAATTACTAGTCAGACCACACATGGTATATTGTTTAATACTGACTACACCTTACATACAAATAGATGCTTTTACGTATATTAGTGGAACTGGAATGAGTTCAAAGATGGGTACCCAAAGGAATAAACGGACTGGGTGGATTACAGTAACTATGGATACAGTACAAAGGCCGACGCAAAGATTTCTCCCATGATCTGTTCAACCCTACCCTTTATAACCAGGGGGCAGCCTCTATAGCTAGATAAAAGAAGGTTTCCATACCAACATAGAACAGAATTCTTTACTGTAAGGGCTATGGAAGTCTCTGACAGAGAAAGTGGCCATGGTGAACTCACTAAAGAGTTCAGAATTGGGCCAGAATGTAGTAAGATTAGTAATTATGGTTGCTACATACTTACTAATCCCCCACGTGCCTGCTTTGTTTTGCTAACATGTTGCCCTTGGTTACAACCTGTCTTGGGGCAGCAAGGGGGGTTGTGGAAAAGTAAGTATTCTGTTGCTTGGCACCAGCAAGGACAAAGTACAAAGAGGAAACCAGGAAGTGATCAGATGGGGGAGAAGAACAGTACAGTCATGTGAGTTAGTTTACTTTTTTTTTTTTTTTTTTTTCAGATAAGAAACAATGTTCGACATCACTTTCTTCACTCTCCAGAACTGAAATTAATATATGACGTGATGACGTGGATAGCGACACAAGTTGCCATTAGCTACACCGTGGCACCGTTTGTGCTCTTATCAGTAAAGCCATCACTACAGTTTTTCAGGTAAGTCTTAAACTACAGTTTTGTGAAACAGGTATATACACAAAATAATGTCCCCACAATATATCCATAGGCATGATGGGAACTGTATTGAGACAAGCATAATTTGAGCATGGTCGAGTCCGATTGTTGGGCAGTTAAATACCGGTGGCTAAAGAAGTTGGATGCAGCCCTAAGTCTTTCTGGAAAGCATGGATACAGCCATAGGCCATAGGCTGTATCCATATTTTCCAGGACTCCTTAGGGCTGCATCCAACTATTGAAATGCCAAACAATTGGACGAGATGCGCTCATCTCCAGAATTGTAATTTTGTAGCAGCTGCAAGGCCAAAGGTTCCCATCCCTGCCCTAAGACCTTCCCTCATCCCCTTATACTATTCAGTGATGTCTGGTTTATATGTTTTGTACTATATTCTAACGTTGACCCTGTTATTTGTTCAAGCTCCTGGTACTACTGCCTACACATCGTCTGCATATTGGTGCTGTTACTTCTGCCAGCCCGGGCCAGGAAAAAGGAAAGAACTGAAAAGGAACCCATCCCTCCTCCACTGGAGAAAGTGACTAAAGAAGAACACAGTTCGGAACACAACAGCCATGCCACCACAAACAATAACAGCAGTCAGCGGGAAGAGACAGCCTGGAGGCGCCCCAGTGCACCACAATGACCCACAGACAAAATTTTATATGTTTTTACGATTCCATTTTTAGAACCTCCAATCGGTTTGTGAATTGTGCACAGGACAAGATGGTATTACAAAACGTTCTATGTAAGGATAGCACTGCAAGGGAAGCTCGTTGACCCCACAATGCCATGCCATGTGGGCCTAGCCTTACAATATTTCCATTATTTTATAATGGGCACTCAGGACTTGTAACATACGCTCTTAGGACCATGTTATGTGTATGTTCCTTTAATGAACGTATGATGTCTCCAGGCATTGCAGGGGTTAACAATTTGGGCACAAATAGTAGAGATCCAGAAAATGTTTCCGAACCCTTTGCCTTAATCCCTCTCTCTATCGAATGATATTACTGATGTGTTGCGGGCTTGGGTATGAGTAATCCTCCGATACGTGGTGCTGCCAAGAACGGTAGTAATAAAGCAGTATTGTAAATAAATCCTATTAACTCCACTCTGAGACAAAGTGACCAATCAGGCAACGTTTCTTGTCCATCCAACCAAATCACAGCCATGAGATGAGGCCGCTTCTCCGTACCAGGATGTGGTGTGGTTCTGAAGATCGCATTCCTAGGGTTGGCACCGCAGCACCCCAGCAGGATCGCTTAGCCCTATTGATATAGTATAACCTGTGTAGAAGATGAAATTCTAGGCTAGCCAGTTGCGCCATCCTTTCTGGGTATATGTCTCCACATATGGGTACTCTGTTTTTAAGATGTGGTTTGTTAGTTGATTTCACGTGCAAAGCTGGTCAGGTTTTCGCCTATAACTCATGATGTTTCTTGAGGCTCTGAGAATTGTCGCTCTACAGCTCATGAAGGCTTATACATGGATACCAGTTTAAGACACCATTTACCAACTCGTGTGTCGATATCATCTACATAAAATATACATTGTATTATTTATCCTGTACTGATCCTGATTTCCAGCCTAAGTTATAGTTCAGTTATAGAGATGAGTGAACCTGTCCGAACCTAAACTCTCTGCATTACATTACTGGTGGCTGAAGAAGTTGGATTCACCATGGGGTTGGATCACCCCAAGTGCGCTTGAGGTTCACTCATCTCTAATGTATACAAGCACAGGCCCTATATACTTGATGGCCCTTTCTGGTCATTTTCCAGGCCCATATGTGTGTTAACTCTATTCTATTCTGAGCAAACCAAGCTTTAGGATTCAAGTATAGATTCAGCAAAATGACCTCAACGTAGTCACTAGCTGACTCTGTTTGGATCTTTAAAGTCTATGGGGGAGATTTTTAAAACATGGTGTAAAGTGAAACTGGCTCAGTTGCCCCTAGCAACCAATCAGATTCCACCTTTCATTCCTCACAGACTCTTTGCAAAATGAAAGGTGGAATCTGATTGGTTGCTAGGGGCAACTGAGCCAGTTTCACTTTACACCATTTTGTTTGATAAATCTCTCTCTATGATCTGACATTGGCATCTCGGAAGGAACAATCTTAATGTGAACCTATCCCTAGCTCAATCCAATAGTACAACCTTGTTGCACTGCATTGAGAGTAATTTATTCTTTCCTATATCAGATTACACTTAATAGCAGTGATGGCAAACCTTGGCCCACTAGTTGTTGCAAAACTACAGTAAAAAAACATATCTTTGGCTGTCCAGGTATGATGGGAATTGTAGTTCTGCAACAGCTGGAGGGCCAAAGGTTCCCCATCCCTGCTATAAAGTGTCTGGCATAGAGGATATAACTGAAAACTCTATACCAGCATTGTGAATTGTGGGAAACTTATGGATACTTAAAGGAGACTAAATGGTCTTCTGTCTCATAGGAAGACACCAGTGTTATCAATGGTATATTGTATGTGGGACCCAGGTGCAGAATTTGCCATTGGCACAGGGACTTTGTGTTATGCCTCCAAATTCATTGTATCCAAAGAGTCTGGTACTATTATATGTCTCCTCACATTTTATGTGAATGATATCTATACAATCTATGTTTTAAGTAACGTTTTTATGTGAAGAATGGCCTGAGATGACAAACAGAACAATCTATAGTGGTCCTACTTCATCCCCAAAGGCTTCCAATGGTGGAAAGCTCCAAACTCAATTACAGGATTACAGGGGACTAAAAGGCAGCAAGGTGCATCCTCCTGGGCAGGTTATCTTTGGGTGGTGGAAGTTTTTAAAAGTTTGTTGCTCCCCTCTACCATTGTACTAATCCATTTCTTGAAGGTTTTCTGTTTAGCAAATTTTCACTTCTATTTGTACCCCCTTTAGATAAAGAAGTTTCCCTACTTAAGACATTATCGGCTAGATTGGATATTGGTGACATCTTCAGCCCTTCAGCTTCGGCTGTCTAAGCACGATGAGAATTGTAGTTTTGCAGCAGCTAGAGGGCCGAAGGTGTCACCAATATCCAATCAGGGGAGAGTTTGATTGATGTGACCTCTGTTGATCTCTAGAACAGAGTGGTAGCTGGTCTAAGAAAGTACCACGCCCTGTGCCTATCTTTTTTTTTTACACCAAGTCTGACTTTTTTTTAATTATTATTATTTATGGGGAACTATCAGCAAGTTAGATGAACCTAAACTGCTGATAGCCCCCTATTGCGTATGGGACACTGAGGGGGAAGGTATGTCTCTTACCTTCCTCCTGAGCCCCATTCCCATGTTGTTGGCAGTGTAATCCTCTGTCTGGAGCACTGTTAGGAGCATTACTCTGCCCCATTGCGCAAGCCTGCTTGCTTTTTCTATTGATAATCAATGGAGAGGGCAGGCCAGATCGGTGCTCTGGGGGCAGGGAAGTGCTCCTAATGGTGCTCTGGACAGAGGATTACATTGCATTACATTACATTACATTACATTCCTCCTCAGCGTCCCGTACTCAATAGGGGGCAACCAGCAGGTTAGATTTGCCTAACCTGCCGATAGTTCCCCTGTAAAGGATTATCTTGGGTTTTATTGATTGGAGGAGGGGGGGATTCTGACCGCTGGAATCTCCTGTGATCTTCAGAACAGGACCTTTTCTTTTGAATTGGCTAGTTGTTATTCCATTCATCCTCTGTGGCAGCTGCAAAGGTAGGCCAGTGTTGTACTCGGCTACAGCAGCTCCATAGACTGTAAATAGAGCGAGACATGCTTGTGCAACTCTCCACTCCACTCCTTTTATAACAGATTTGGGGTCCCCTTCTTGAGACTGCAGGGGTCAGACCTCCTTCGATCCCCTATAGTGGATGTTATTTTAACATGGAATACCCCTTTAAATATCCTACAAGACCCATCAAACTTAACCTACTACCATGAAAAAAAGCTTTAGGAGGAAATGCACCTTTGCAGAGATGTTATAGTGGGTTTCCAGGGTTTTTATATTGATGGCCTATCCCTGACTCCCATAAATTTATTCATTAAAGAGGCCACAATGCTCATGTGAGAGTTGCAGCCTCTTCATCTGCTATCAGCTACAGCAGCTCAGTAAATTTGGCTTCAATTCACTTCAATGGAACATGCTGCAACACCATGTACAGCACCTACTAAATAGTGCTGCGGCCCTTTCGGTCAGCTAAATGGTGACAGGGTGACAGGAGTCGAACCCCCACTGAATGGATATTGTGGGCCTATACTAAGGACAGGCTATCAGTCTAAAAGTCCTGAAAAGCCCCTTTAAGTTGATGAATACAATTCAGGTAAAATAGCTTTGTAATATTAATCTCTTTCTTTCTTAATGCGATAATCTTAAGACTTGTCAGACTTCTCTGTACTGAATGCAAGGGGTGGAGATGGATCTTGGTGCAGAATAAGCGAATTATTTCCAATTCACATTGCTGGTTTGCTGGCTGATCGCTGACCCTCTTACACGGGGATGAGAATTCCTAGGAATGATAGTCTACAGATAGCTGCATACATACATGGGTGGTGACAAAATATATTCATTGCTCATCATGATAATCTTTATGTGTAGGTCCTGACACAGTGCACCTAACAGGGTTGAGCTGAATGTCTACCCTTGAGCACCATTTTGGTTTTAATAATCTAACAAGGTCCAAAATTCCGTAATAATAAATTATCTATATGTTTATAGCAGTTCTGCTCCAAATCCCCTAGAGAGACATAAATGAGAACATTCCGGCTGCTTGCATCCACCACCAGGGGGAGCTCAGAAATTTATTGTATACTACTTATACATTGAATCCAATGACAAAGCTCCTCCTATATCTATCTGCAATAGGAAATTGATGCTTATATAGAAAATCAGCAGAGGATTTTGCATTTATAAATGATATGGTGTCACTTTAAGCTGAGCAAGGTGGATGAAAATGTTTTGCATCTCCTACAGATATTCTAGCAGACATGTTTAGGATATATTGATATTCTATGTATACACAGCGTTCAGGTACATGCAATTGGCCTATCCACTGGGCAAGCTTTTTGTGCATATGCTGAATGTAGTCATAGAACCCTAATCACCCTATGGGGGCATAAAACAGTGCCAGTTCATACATATGTTTAGTACTGAATAGGAAAGTTCATCAGACTGTCATTTTTTTCTTTTTATTTGCACTATGGCCAATGGCTGACATAGGCTACTATATGGCTATATTGCTGGAGATAATTCCAATGCGTAGACTAAATGGTATGAACAAAGCCTAACATCTGCATCTGTATACTGAGTATATAATGGATCTTCTGTCTGTCCTCAAAAAGATGTAGAGGACCAATGAAAACCCTCATGAGACGTTACAAAAACACTCCATTCACTTCAATGGAACTGAGCAACAAAACCCCCATCAAGCTGGAGACAAGAGTGGGCTGTATCTGGAAGAAAGTGGCCATGTTTTTGTAGCACTGGATAACCCCTTTAATGGCAATCACTTTGTACTCCTGTCTTCTGGCTGATGTTTTGCCGTCACTTTCAGGGGATTTTGGGTGTCAGGTTACAAGTCTAGTGTTATAGTTGATAAGCAGTTGCAATACACCTCTGATGCTGCTTATATACTGGAGAAAAAAAGAGAAAAAAAAAATCCTGGGTGGTGGTTAGTAGTATATTGACAGTTCTTCATGATAACCTATGATAAAAAGAAGTACTACAATTCTCAGTGGTGTCAAGCTGGCAGAAACCAGAGTAAATCACTTGCATCTGAGCCTGTCCTGACTATGAAAGCATGCTGGGAGATGTAGTATCACAATAGCTTCGGAGTCCAAAGGTTGGAGGATGTTGATGTAGAGGTCAGTAACAGAGACCTTTGCATTCAACAAGATAAGCGGCCCTGGCTGTACTAATCTGTGCACTACTTCCAGTCATTATTCACGTTATATATGTCATTTTCCATCAGTTGTTTCCTCTAGTCTTTATCTCTGTGTTTTACTTGTCCCTGAGTTGGTGAATGTAGACTAGCTGCTATGATGTCTCCCGTAAATTTCTCTCACACAGGAGAAGGGGTCCTGTTTCCTTATGTCTATAGCGCACCCTCAGAAGAAGCAGCAGCATAAAGGACATTATAGAGCAGTACTGAGAAGTGTAAGCTGTGAATCAAGCACCAAGAAGACATATATGACTTATTGTAACAGATTAAAAGATTTCCTACTAGGGGACATGCTATAGTGTAAATTATAGTCTTTAAACTTGAAAGGGTGTTGTCTATGGGGAGGGGAGAGGTATGCCTTGGCCTGGTGCCGGCTTATCCCTTTAAAAACAAAAAGGGTCAGGAGGCAAAAATCCAACATTCCCAAACCTTCTGTCCACTGACAGATGATGTCAGGAATCCACTATACACCTTACATTGTCTTTAGTATAAGGTGTATGGGCACATTAAAGGAGAAGTAACGCAAAATTCACAAAAGGGAGGAAAGCAGGGGGTGCAGAAAAATAATAAACAATGTAAACTTACTTATTCTCGTGCCCTGTAGCTCCGCTCACGGGTCTAGCTGACAGCAGCCGCTGTCCTGCAGCTCTTCCAGCTGCAACATTACGTACCCGGCTGAGCAATTGCCAATCGGTGACAGTGAGGCAGGACAATTACTCAGTCGGACCATGACGTTAAAGCTGGAAGAGTCACGTATGTGATATACCCAGATTCCACCAGAAAGGGACATCCAGTAGCCGGCAGCGGGACTCGGAGTGGCGCAACAGAGGCACAGGGGCAGGTGAGTTTACGTTGTTCATTGTTTTCCTGCACCCTTCTGCCTTTCACCCTTTTATGAATTTATTGGGACTTCACCTTAAACAGCTTAGCACTATCTTATTACTGTCTTCTGACCTCCCACAATGCAATATTTTTTCCTACCTTATCCAACTTTGGGAAATGACAGCAATCAACTAGTTGGCCTCTCAGCATTTCATTTTCATGGAGTCTTAAAGGTGTTATCCCAAGATCAAAGGGTTCTGTGCAATAGTGGATCATAATAGGTCCGTTTCGGGCAGTAGCCCAGGGCCCTGAGCTCCTAGGGGGCACATGGGCACCCAAAAAGACTTATACTGTCAGTGGTGTATTGTCTCCTGGCTACAGTTCTGCCATGATGAGCAAATATCACTGCTTTTTATTATTACCATTTATCATAACATTATCTATCCTGTACTATAAACACCATGCTGGTGCTGCCATGGTTACAGTGGGATGGGGGGCCCAGGCTTGGTGAACAGCCCGGGGCCTATGGTAAAGTTAATCCGCCTCTGGTTCTGTGTATTAGCGATATCCGGGGGTCCACTGAGCTCAGCAATATTAGTATATAAGTCCCACAGAGAGAATCTGGTGTAACCCACCCACCGCAACCAATCACATCTCAGCTTACATTTTAGCAGAGCTAAAAGCTGAGCTGTGATTGGTTGCTGTGGGCAGTTTTACACAGGTTTCTATTTTAAACTCTTTAATACGTTTTTCTATTTGTTCCTTGGTGGTCTTAAATCGTCCGCTGACCTTAGAGGGGTCATTCCATGAGAATATGAGTCCCTTCTTCTATGTTCAGCCATTCTATGAAGCAGCCATTTAGCTTGCGGAGGGACAACATTCATTGGGATGTAACATAACTAATCAACATTTGCCTGGAACATCTGTTTCTTAGTGGTTTCTGAATTTAAGGCCAATAAATAAAAGATCTGGGTCTACTTTGTGCGCTGAAAGGAAAACTCCAATCAGAAAGGAAACAGCGACCATTATATAGTATGAACGTGTCCTCTATCTCTGGATTGTATATTGCTTCTCTCCCTGTAGTCACTGGTACAGGATGGTTTCCACATTGTAGCGGATCTCTCCAGGACACTAGAAAATTATGTGTGACATTTTGTGTCATGTGACTGATAAGCTCCGCCCACTACATTTAGTATACACTAATATGACCTAACGTTAACACATTTTATCTTGATCTATCATTTTAAGTTTATAAAGAGAACTGGAGTTTCTTTTTTCTTTAGGGCCAAGACTGTGATGTTTGGGAATGTAATCACTCTAACTAATCTGACATGCTACTAATATTAAAATTTCTCATTACTCTAACTTAAAAAAACTTTTGACATGTCTGGGTCTGGGTATCAAGACCCTGACTGATCACTAGAAGGAACGAGGAGAATTGTTTGTTAAGCTCCTTCTTCCCCAGCTCTCTGCCACATGACTTAGACAGACACCCATTGTAAGTCTATGGAGAGGGAAGCAATCAGCCAGGCTCTTCTCTCCCTGTTTTTCCAAGAGATTGGTCAGTGTTCAGACCCTGACCCATTGTTAGAATGAACTGGGAGAAGCACAGCTTGTCCTTTCCTAGCTCTGT
This sequence comes from Dendropsophus ebraccatus, assembly GCF_027789765.1. Lineage (NCBI taxonomy): Eukaryota > Metazoa > Chordata > Amphibia > Anura > Hylidae > Dendropsophus > Dendropsophus ebraccatus. The sequence goes on along the minus strand of NC_091459.1, from coordinate 115,425,256 downwards.
GCCACCTAACTGAAACAGACACCCAATCAAAGTCTATGGGACAGTCTTGGTTGCAAGCACAGAGAGTGGGGAGAGAAGCAATCAGCCTCACTCTTCTGTCTGAATATTAAGACTCTGACTGATTGTTAGAAGTGCATGTTAAAGGGGTTATCCAGTGCTAGAAAAACATGGCCACTTTCCCCCTATCTTGTCTCCAGATTGGGTGGGTTTGGAACTCAGTTCCATTAAAGTAAATGGAGCTTAATTGCAAACCGCACCTGAACTGGAGAAGAGAGGGGGAAAAGTGGCCATGTTTTTGTAGCGCTGGATAACCCCTTTAAGTGTGTTCTTTTCTAGCTCTGTGCCACTTGACTGAGATTATAGACTGCAAGTCTCTGGCACCATCTCAGTTGGCGCACAGACAGCAGGGAGAGAAGTGCTCATCTGCTCTTTTCTCTCCCCACTCCTTCTACCAATCGCCCAGGGTTTGAACACCCTGACCCCCGACCAATCAAGACTTTTAACATGTCAAAAGTTTTCTTAAAGTGACATGCACACTTTAATGCAATTCAGGGAACTTCAGATTTTTCTTTTTGAACAGAATATCGTATTTGTGATGTCATATTTAAAGCAGCCAAGATAGTGGTGTACGTTGAGGGGGGACCAATCACGATGGCGGGACAAAAAAGGCCCGGTGTGTTTCCCTCCCATACCCTATCCATGACTTGGGCCAATTCCCCACTTCAGTGTTTGCCTCTGTAGAGGGGAGTACTGCACAGGTTGGCATCACCCAAAAGCAGAAGAAATAGGACCAGCCAAGTCCGGGCCCCACCATTCACAGACTCGATGATCTGCCTATATGTACGTATGCCAGGATTGTAAGTAGTCTCCTCAGATGATATCCAGTAACATGGCTGCCAGCACACTATATGGCTTCTAGAAGAACACATCAGGACGGTACCAGCAGAAATGTCTTTGCTTCTAATGTAATGATATTTTATGCGTCTCCGCTTTATTTTACAGCACCACTAAGATTTTTACAAGACTAAGAGCATTTATTATTATTTTTTTTTTTAACTGTATGTGCACTAGATGACTACAGATGGATAGACTATGTGTCCGCATTCAGTCTTGTGCCCGTTTTTTTATGTATTTTCCATTCTTTAAGCCTTCTGTTGTGGTGACGATTTTCTAATCTTCATATAGAATTGTCAATTCAATAAACTGTTTGTCTACTGTAGAATCACAGTGGGTTCCTAGTGTTCCTCGCCTCATCTATTCTTGTCATGTCGAAATTATTTCACCCCTCCTCCTCCTCTTCTTCATTCATGTTACATCTGAGTTCATATATCCTATGGGGCTGGAATGGTAATTTGTTGAGCGTTGTTGGTCCGGATAATTGATTGTAGAAGGTTAAATGGTGGTCTAGATGTACTGGCAGTGTTACAACCACAGTCTGTCCTCTTCTAATATTCCATTAAATTGAATATTTTTATAAATCGTCAATAAAGATTTGTACAGTGCTTAAAGGGAAAGATGACCAATGATTCTTCACTCCTCAATGTTGCTGGAACTGATACATGTAAAAGAAAACATATGGAGGCTTCCAGATTCTGTGTTTAAAGGGGTGCTCCAACAGCAAGCAGAAGTACAGAAGCTTAGCATCACCTACCTGTCTGCCCATATATATATATATATATATATATATATATATATATATATATATATATATAATATATATATATAAAATCGCACAGTGAGATAGTGACATAGGCTGTAGGGCTGGTCAGAGATAGTGACATCCAGGGCCGGCCTTTGGGGTGTGCGAGCTGAGCGGTTGCACAGGGCGCATCACTCCTGGCCAGCTAGGGGGCGCTCTGGCAGACAGTCAGCTGCACACCTAACTGGTCTGGCAGACAGACGTTCTGTCTATCTGCCAGAGCGCCCCCCTAGCTGGCCGCCTACCCTCCTTGCATAGGGGTTGGTTTGGGGCGCTCCAGAAGTTAGACGGGCTAGGGACCTGGCAAATTAATCTTCCGGGTAGGTTCCGGTAAGCTCCGCCCCCTGCCGACAAGCCCCGCCCCCGGCGCCCACCGCGGGATGATGACTCTTTACTTGCCCCAATACAGCCTGCTGTGTGCCAAGATCCCATCAGTGTGGTGGCCTGTGACCTCTGCCCAGCCATGTGCCTCCTCCTCAGCAATTTGTGCAGCCTCCAGGATCCTGCCCCCTGCTGTAAGTCTGGTGATTCTTCTCCCTCCAATCTACCTCTTTATCCTCCTTCCCATCTACCTCTTTATCCTCCTTCCCATCTACCTCTTTCCCTCCTATCTATCTATCTATCTATCTATCTATCTATCTATCTATCTATCTTCTTTTTCTTTCTCTCTCTCTGTGCAGAGTCTGTATACACTGTGGCAATCTTCATGTACACAGTTCTGACCCTGGTGCTTAGTATACATGTAGTGCCACAGTATATACAGACACTAGCATCTCTCCTCACCTTGCCTTCTAGGAGTTTTTTTTTTTTATAAATAAAAATGTAAAAAGAGAATTGTCCATAATGTTGTTTAAAAAACAGTGCATAACTACTACCCCATCATACCCCAACAGCTGAAACAGTACATAACTACTACCCCCAGCATATCCCAACAGCTGAAACAGTGCATAACTACTGCCCCCAGCATACCCAACAGCTGAAACAGTGCATAACTACTGCCCCCATCATACCCCAACAGCTGAAACAGTACATAACTACTACCCCCAGCGTACCCCAACTGCTAAACAGTGCATAACTACTGCCCCCAGCATATCCCAACAGCTGAAACAGTGCATAACTACTACCCCATCATACCCCAACAGCTGAAACAGTACATAACTACTGCCCCCATCATACCCCAACAGCTGAAACAGTACATAACTACTACCCCCAGCGTACTCCAACTGCTAAACAGTGCATAACCACTGCCCCCAGCATACCCCAACAGCTAAACAGTGCATAACTACTGCCCCCAGCATACCCAACAGCTGAAACAGTGCATAACTACTGCCCCAGTATACCCCAACAGCTGAAACAGTGCATAACTACTGCCCCAGTATACCCCAACAGCTGAAACAGTGCATAACTACTGCCCCCAGCATACCCAACAGCTGAAACAGTGCATAACTACTGCCCCCAGCATACCCCAACAGCTGAAACAGTGCATAACTACTGCCCCAGTATACCCCAACAGCTGAAACAGTGCATAACTACTGCCCCTAGCATATCCCAACAGCTGAAACAGTACATAACTACTACCCCTAGCATACCCCAACAGCTAAACAGTGCATAACTACTGCCCCCATCATACCCCAACATCTGAAACAGTACATAACTACTACCCCTAGCATACCCCAACAGCTAAACAGTGCATAACTACTGCCCCCATCATACCCCAACAGATGAAACAGTACATAACTACTGCCCCCATCATACCCCAACAGCTGAAACAGTACACAACTACTACCCCCAGCATACCCCAACAGCTAAACAGTGCATAACTACTGCCCCCAGCATACCCCAACAGCTAAACAGTGCATAACTACTGCCCCCAGCATACCCCAACAGCTAAACAGTGCATAACTACTGCCCCCAGCATATCCCAACAGCTAAACAGTGCATAACTACTGCCCCCAGCATACCCCAACAGCTAAACAGTGCATACCTCCTATCTATCTATTTCCTATCTATCTATCCATCCATCCATCCATCTATCTCCCTCCTATCTATCTATCTATCTATCTCCCTATCTATATCCTATCAGCTGAAACAGTGCATAACTACTGCCCCCAGCATACCCCAACAGCTAAACAGTGCATAACTACTGCCCCCATCATACCCCAACAGCTAAACAGTGCATACCTCCTATCTATCTATCTCCTATCTATCTATCTATCTATCTATCTATCCAACTATCCATCCATCCATCTATCTCCCTCCTATCTATCTATCTATCTATCTCCCTATCTATAACCCCTAGCATACCCCAACAGCTAAACAGTGCATAACTACTGCCCCCAGCATACCCCAACAGCTAAACAGTGCATAACTACTGCCCCCAGCATACCCCAACAGCTAAACAGTGCATAACTACTGCCCCCAGCATATCCCAACAGCTAAACAGTGCATAACTACTGCCCCCAGCATACCCCAACAGCTAAACAGTGCATACCTCCTATCTATCTATTTCCTATCTATCTATCCATCCATCCATCTATCTCCCTCCTATCTATCTATCTATCTATCTATCTATCTATCTATCTATCTATCTCCCTATCTATATCCTATCAGCTGAAACAGTGCATAACTACTGCCCCCAGCATACCCCAACAGCTAAACAGTGCATAACTACTGCCCCCATCATACCCCAACAGCTAAACAGTGCATACCTCCTATCTATCTATCTCCTATCTATCTATCTATCTATCTATCTATCCAACTATCCATCCATCCATCTATCTCCCTCCTATCTATCTATCTATCTCCCTATCTATAACCCCTAGCATACCCCAACAGCTAAACAGTGCATAACTACTGCCCCCATCATACCCCAACATCTGAAACAGTACATAACTACTACCCCTAGCATACCCCAACAGCTAAACAGTGCATAACTACTGCCCCCATCATACCCCAACAGATGAAACAGTACATAACTACTGCCCCCATCATACCCCAACAGCTGAAACAGTACACAACTACTACCCCCAGCATACCCCAACAGCTAAACAGTGCATAACTACTGCCCCCAGCATACCCCAACAGCTAAACAGTGCATAACTACTGCCCCCAGCATACCCCAACAGCTAAACAGTGCATAACTACTGCCCCCAGCATACCCAACAGCTAAACAGTGCATAACTACTGCCCCCATCATACCCCAACAGCTAAACAGTGCATACCTCCTATCTATCTATCTCCTATCTATCTATCTATCTATCTATCTATCTATCTATCTATCTATCTATCTATCCAACTATCCATCCATCCATCTATCTCCCTCCTATCTATCTATCTATCTATCTCCCTATCTATATCCTATCAGCTGAAACAGTGCATAACTACTGCCCCCAGCATATCCCAACAGCTAAACAGTGCATAACTACTGCCCCCAGCATACCCCAACAGCTAAACAGTGCATAACTACTGCCCCTAGCATATCCCAACTGCTAAACAGTGCATAACTACTGCCCCCATCATACCCCAACAGCTTAACAGTGCATAACTACTGCCCCCATCATACCCCAACAGCTAAACAGTGCATAACTACTGCACCCAGCATATCCCAACAGGCCAAGTCCAAATTTGCTGTTTTTTAGTGAAGTCACATCTCAGAGAAAATTTCAAAAAGTGATGAAAAGGTCACATATATAACAGTTGGGGGGGTAGATGATAGATAGATAATAGATAGATAGGGGGAGATTTATCAAACATGGTGTAAAGTGAACCTGGCTCAGTCGCCCCTAGCAACCAATCAGATTCCACCTCTCATTCCTCACAGACTCTTTGGAAAATGAAAGGTGGAATCTGATTGGTTGCTAGGGGCAACTGAGCCAGTTTCACTTTACACCATGTTTGATAAATCATAGATCGTACTACTATCGGGGGTCGGGTGGTTTGGGGGGCTGGGGTTTAGGGGTGGCACTCGTTGTAGTAGGATTTAGTATATCGTATCTAAATACTACAGCCTCCCGTCATGTTTGTGGTTTTATTGTGGGGGTTGTCTGGAGGGGTGGGAGGCTGTAAGATTTAGTGTATGTCACCATAAGGGGGTATCAACAGGGGCGGGGGGTGGGGCGCCAAAAGAAAGTTTCGCACGGGGCGCCATCTTCCCTAAGGCCGGCCCTGGTGACATCACTCAGGACTCAGGGGTAGGGCTAGAGTTCAGAGACAAGATCCAGCCAGGGTGTAATGGTACTTTTACACAGAACCATAATTCGCCCGATCGCACGATTAACGATTTTGAATGAACAATGTTTTTTTTATAACGATCAGCGTTTAGACGGAACGATGCATTGTACGGAATAATCGTTTTGAGATTGTTATTGCGATCGCTTAAGCCTATCTCACACATAGGGGAAATCATTGAATGACTGTTTACACTGAACGATCTGTGAATTTTTTGCAAACAACCAACGATGATTTGAGAACATGTTGAAAGATCAAAATGAACGATTTCTCGTTTATTGCTTGATCGTTTGCAGCGTTTACAAGGAACGATTATCGCTCAAATGCGATTGTTATCGTGCATAAACGAACGATAATCGTTCCGTGTAAAAGGACCATAACAGACAGCGAGTGTGGACCCGCTGGTGCTACTTAAAGGGAACCTGTCACCCCCCGTGCCGGGGTGACAGGTTCCCGACCCCCCGTTAGAGACCCCTATACTCACCTCATCGCGCCGGGTCCCGCTTCTGAAGATGGTCGGGTCCCGGAGATCTCAGCCGCCGCAGCCCGGCGCGCGCGCTGAGAGATGAGTCCAACGCTCATAGAGAATGACGGAGCGCTGGACTCTCCTGTCATTCTCTATGGGTGTTGGACTCATCTCTCAGCCCGCGCCGAGCTGCGGCGGCTGAGATCTCCGGGACCCGACCATCTTCAGAAGCGGGACCCGGCGCGATGAGGTAAGTATAGGGGTCTCTAACGGGGGGTCGGGAACCTGTCACCCCGGCACGGGGGGTGACAGGTTCCCTTTAACTAATTTGGCTTTGGGCCACACCTGGGTGTGGAGTATAAGTGTCCACAAGATCTTGACCCTTCATCCCACTCCAGGATGTGGAAGCTGGATTTCTGCAGCTAGAGGGCACCAGGTCACTCTGTGGCAGTGCGCTCGACCAGTCTCTAGCCAGATGGTGCTGTGTGACAGCACTACTGTGGTGGTTGGCCGGAGTATAGCTCAGCCTGATGGGGGGTTGTCGTAACACCAGTGCCATTTGGGCACACAGGTCTTGGAGGCACACCTGCTTTTAGTTTAGGATGGCTGGCTATACCCTTTCCCCTGTGGTCAGTGACCTTCCGGGCTGTGAGGGGTAGAGATCAGCGAACAGGCCAAGGTTCGGGTTCGTATGAACCTGAACTCTCGGCTTCTGATTCCCGCTGTCTGCCCGCTCCGTGGAGAGGGTGGATACAGCCTGAGGATCGCCTGGAAAACTGGGATACAGCCATAGCCCTAGTTCTAGGCGGTCCTCAGGCTGTATCCACCCTCTCCACGGAGCGGGCAGACAGCGGGAATCAGAAGCCGAGAGTTCAGGTTCATACGAACCCGAACCTCGGCCGGTTCGCTCATCTCTAGTGAGGGGGTCCCTCACGGTGGTCCGGAGAGGAGCTGTGACCCACCCGCACTGTCAGTACCACCACCCACAGAAAGGGGAGATGACCCAAAGACGGTGTAACTATTGTGTAGGTGCTTGAGCAATAACCACTGAGTCCTGTTATCATAAATAAACTCTTCTTAACTGAGGGAACACTTTCGTACACCAACTGACAATAGACTTCTGACTTGACTAAACAAGATCTGTGCTGAGAGCTTTAGATGTATAATAGCAGTGCTGAATTGGTTGCGTGCTGAGAAGTAGAGTAAGTTCACAGTAGAGGAGAGGAGTTTGTCTCGAGAGTCCCAACCCAGTTTAGAAATTTGCTCTGCCAGAACTTTAGAAGAAGTAGAATACTTGAAAATACTTGAGAGTAGAAGTATACTTGTGCCCATTTTTTGACCTCTGTTGTGATACCACCTATTGCCCTGCAGTTTTGGGTGACCCGTCCTAACAAGGTGACACAAGCCCCAGTCCCTGTTACCTGAGTTGAGCTAGGTGGCCAAGATTACCTGGTTACACCTGCACTGTGATCTATCCGGATCAGTTCCTCTAGCTTTAGAATACTGTCCTGCACCTTTAGAGTTCAACAGCGTGGGTTGGGGATGATCCCTGATTTGTCCTCTCTTGAGTGGTTTAGCACCGCATAGTTGAAATAGTTGTCGCTTTCAAGGTCCACCTACCACACTCAGTCCACTACCACACTCCAGAATAGACTACACCGGAATTGGTGGGGGACCTGGCAGATCCAGGGCCCAACTGGACTACAGCAGGGACCGTCTTGTCCTGCTTCCTCTCTCTACCGAGACTTAGATAAGACTGATAAGTGTGGGTGTGCACTTCCTCTCCCCATGTGACAACCCGCTACAGAGTATGCATTAATCCCCGTGAGCGGTGAAGAGAGTGCAGAAAAAAAGAAGAGGACAGAGATAGGTGGAGAAAAGGAAGAGCTCTCATCGTTGCACAGATAACAAATAAACAATAACCCCTTGCTCACCACAGCTGTGCAATTTACAAATACAGATATATATACTAGCGACATCCAGTGGCAAAACCTAGGCATAACTTCATTACCACTGAACTTTGAGTACAGCTATATGGAAGGGGTGTACAGACTAGACTAGCAACACCGTGGTCGGACACCCCAACTCCACATGTGTGGTATTAGTTTAAGCAGCAGCTGGTCCCCAAGAACCAGACCAATTTGGGGCAAGGTATTGGGGAACAGGCTGAGTATACATAGTCAGCAGGCCGGGTCGTCAGCAAAGCAGTCAGTGCAGTACAAGTATAGGGGTGCATACTTAACCAGGCTCCGTTCAAAGGTCCGCTGAAGCAAAGCCACTAACTTAAGGTCCTATTACACCTAGCGATTATCGGCCGTAGTTGGCTGATTACCGTCTGTTCCAGCCAATAGTCTTTTGGTGTAATAGGTCATGTTAAAAGATCAAAATGAGCTGACATGCACAAAGTCGGCTGATCGTGGTCTTTCAACATGTTGAAATGGCCCAGTCACATCAGCGATTGTGTGCTGCTTGGATGGCGCTTTTGACTTCAATGGGCAGCCCGGACGATCTAAGGATTGTCTGGGCTGCTCACCATGGTCCCTCTCTCTGCTCCTTGCTCATTGTCTCTGCGTGTATTAGCACTGGCAGCGATCAGGGATTAAGGAGGAAGTGAGTGCTGACAAGACAGGTTGGTGTTCGCTTCCTCCTCACTATTGTGCTGTGTAGTACGACCATAAGTTGAGGGAGCACAACCAATATTAGTGTCTCATTCTTTATTTTACTATCTGTAATGTTCCAGTTGTTAACCTTCCACAGTTAATTAGGCAGAGGTCAACACAGGTAACGGTAATGGTCAGGGCTGGCAATTTCGGTTCAACACAGGTAACAGGAGGATGCTTAGGGCCTGTTTATACCAGTTATGACAGCTGTGCTGCATCCGCACCCTGAACAAAAGAAGAAGAGAGCACAATCTGAGGTAGTTGGGGGACAGATGAGAAGCAACATGAGAAAATTACTTTACTGAAAGAGTAGTAGATGCAGCAGATGTTGTTGGTAAATCTACAATAACTGAATGTAAACATGCCTGGGATACACATATACAGGCTCGGACTGGCCCACAGGGGAGCAGGGGAATCCCCCGGTGGGCCCTACCCTTTGGTGGGCCCCCAAACAGGAGGTGGGCGTCCCTGTCTGGCAGCTCCAGGATGACATATAATCATCCAACACTGCTGCACAGGCCTTTCACCTGGTCACTTACTGCCTCTCATCATCATCACCACCATCTTCATCATAAGCTTTACAGCACTGGAGCAGCTTTATCAATCTGCCAGAGACAAAACACAATCTGATTCGCCTATAGCAACCAATCACAGCTCACCTGTGTTTCACCATATGTTAACAAGCTCTTATAAAGTTAAAGCTGAGCTCTGATTGGTTGCTATGGGCAAGTTAGACTGTCTAAGTTGCGCATGGCAACCAATCACAGTTCAGCTTTTATTTTACCAGAGTAATTTGAGAAACGAAAGCTGAGCTGTGATTAGTCGCTATGGGAAACATCAAACCATGTTCTTAGTGCGGCCTAACCATAAGCTGTTTGCTTGGTCACAAGTGTGTTTAGTGACCTCGGCAGTATTGCCAGTAAGCGCATTGCCAGCCATTAATGGGTTAATGCTTCAGATGTGTTTGCCTGCAGTAACCACGGCAACCGTGCACTGTGATGACAAGCGCTTATGTCATAAAGAAGGTTCCATAAAGCAATGCACCGCACCCTGATCAGTGCCATCTTGGATGAGCCAGAGGACCTTGAGCTTGACTAATTTACTGCCCCCTACCCTTGATGTAATTTGGAGGTTCTAGCAGGGGAAAAGGGGTGGTCTGCTTTAAACTACCCCTTCATCAATTCTCCATCTTTTTGAGAAGTGGACCTGGATCTGTGAAGGAGAAGAGATACATCCGCCGTCCATCAATAAGGTGACAGATATTGCAGCCAAATCTCTCTCACATCCAGTTTATTATATATATATATATATATATATATATATATATATATATATATATATAGTATGGTATTACCCTCTAAGCCCAGGGGAGGGGCAGCTCTCCAGCCATGGCTCCCTCGAGGTTTCCCCCACAGGGGTTTTTTCCTCGCCTGAGTGCTGGTGGGTGACTCTTCATGAGTCGGGGGTCTGCCATTTTCAGTGTCATGTAATTTTAAATAAAATTGGGAGCCTTTGACACCTGATTACAATGTGTTGTGTCTTTATTTTGCATTCTTTGGTGTAACTTATTATGCTTGGGAGTTGGGAGTCCATCACATATTGCAAAATCATAAAGCTGGACATCTGCCTGCTACACAGATCTATCACCGGCACAATGCACACAAGTAGGATGGAGCAGTGGATAGTAGAACTTCTGCATGTATGTGCATATCCCTGGACTAAAGGGGCACACAAATCTCGAAGAAAAAACACACATCGCAAGGTTAATACCTATATCTGCACTTGTCAAAGGTTTTTTTCAAGTGACAGGGTCACACTAATCATAGCATAACATAGCAACATGGACACCACCATAAATACACATCATATATATGTTGCAGGGAAATGATAAAATCAGGGATTTGATAAAATCCCTAAGGATTTGATGTACGTATCGTGTGTGTTTGTGTGTGTGTGTGTGTGTGTGTACTATGTATGCATATAGGTAATGTGCATTTCTTTATATCTGTGTATGATGTGTGTGTATATATTGTGCATATTTGTATGTAATATGTATGTACACGTTATGTTCACTAATTTGTAACTCCCCCTCCCATACCTAAACCTGCTGGGGACTCAGCGTCCAAGTGTCATTTAAGCAGAGAGAAGCCTCTTTGACTCTTTCTACCATAGAATAAAAACATTTTCTATGCAATGGAAGCACAAACAAATATATGTAAGGTACCATGTGTCTTCTTGATGTAACAGCATCTAACAGTGTCAGCAGTTTGGAACACGAATTACAGCTGACAGATTCCCTAAAGAAGTCTTGTGAAACTAACAAATGACAGGCAGGCAGTAGGGTGTGTGAAGATAATAAAGAAGGTATACTTACCAGTCCCTGTGCCCCCATAGCACTGCTCTCGGGTCTCTCTCACAGCTGTCAGAAGTAATTTTTGCCCGGGCTCGGTGTACATCTCAGCCCTGGCTCCTCCAGCTGTAATGTCACGGAGCGGCTGATGGATTGCCTGCAGGGGTGTCCCGTCCCAGTCACTGATTGAGTAGATGATCCATCAGCCAAATATGTGGCGTTGCAGCTGGCGGAGCTGAAGGAGGCCTGCGTCTGTCGGATATCGTTGAAGCGCTATGAGGGCATGGGGACAGGTAAGTATACTTTCCTTATTATGTTCCCGCACCCCCCTGGCTGCCTCAGATTTGTTAGTTTCATGACACTTCTACTTTCAAGAAAATTAAGTGGCACACTATGCTGTTTGCATAGAGTGACTGACAAGTTACTAGCAGTGAGCTAGTATCGCTGGTCACATCCACAGCTCTGTGCAAAGTCACTATAGTAATGTGAAAGGTTTGACGCTGGTTATATCTGGTATATGTAGGGTGGGCCCCTAGGATTAAATTCCCTGGTGGGCCCAAGGTTCCCCAGTCCGACACTGCACATATATCTATCCTAAGATAATAAGAAAGGAAATAATATAAGAGCAGACTAGATGGACCTGGGGGGCCTTTTCTGCCGACAATCTTTCATGTTTCCATGTTCAAAGTTTTTTTTGGAAGACCCTGATGATCCCTTTTTCACTTCAATGAGGTCAGTCATGGTTACAATGTTTTTTTACACCAATAGTGCTGTTGTCAAAAAAAAAAGTTAAATGTTAATGGATCTGTTGATAAAGGTGCTCTATGCAAATGAGAACCCAGCCTAATCTGATTAGACTCTTCCTGAGTGACTTTGGCTTCATGTTTAAAGTGTACCTGTCATAGTGTGCCTTTTAACAAGTTTTGATCGATTAGGGTGTCTCACTGCCAAGACCGATATGGAAAACATGAATATAACCTACGGCCTATGCTCCCACAATGTAATAAGTGCAAGTAACAGCTGTTATTTGCCCTTATTTTTGCTTAATGGAAACATAGCCAATGGCTGTATATATACACTACTCAAAAAAACTAAGAGAACACTCAAATAACACATCCTAAATCTGAATGAATGATATATTCTCATTGAATACTTTGTTCTGTACAAAGTTGAATGAGCTGACAACAAAATCACACAAAGATCATTAATGGAAATCAAATTTATTAACCAATGGAGGCATGGATTTGGAGTCACACACAAAATTAAAGTGGAAAAACACTTTTTGCAGGACTCTGGCAGTGCTCCTCCTGTTCCTCCTTGCACAAAGGTGGAGGTAGTAGTCCTGCTGCTGGGTTGTTGCCCTTCTACAGCCTCCTCTACGTCTCCTGGTGTAATGGCCTGTCTCCTGGTAGCGCCTCCAGCCTCTGGACAGCACACTGATACTCATAGCTCATATTGATGTGCCATCCTGGATGAGCTGCACTACCTGAGCCACTTGTGTGGGTTCTAGAGGCAGTCTCATGCTACCACCAGTGTGAAAGCACACAACATTCAAAAGTGACCAAAACATCAGCCAGAAAGCGTAGGTCCTGAGAAGTGGTCTGTGCTCCCCACCTGCAGAACCATTCCTTTATTTATATGAGTGGGTCTAATTGCCAATAATTTCCACTGTCAACCAGTGTTGCCTTTTATGTGGACAGTTTGATTTCACAGAAGTTTGATTTACTTGGAGTTATATTGTTTTTTTTTTTTTTACCACTATAGTAGTTCCCTATAGGTTCCTCATTTTTCCACTGTAAGGTCACACGGCAACAAGCTTGATCCATGATTGTCGCTATAAATTAGTAGGTGTCTCTATAGATCGTCAATACGACATTGTGACTGGACCCTTATGGTCCTAGGCGTGGTCCTAGTCTCACACAACGAAAAAAAAAAAAAAATAGGCCTTATTGTTTATTACATGTTATCATATCCACAATTAATATAGAGAGCCCAGTGTCTATCCTGATACAGTATAACGGAGCCCCAGCGTACAGGGATGGGAGCTGTGTACATCACAACTCCCATCACTGACTCCATTACAGACTGAGCAGCCCCATCAGTTACCATAGCAACACGCACAAGCTCCCAGCAGGCGACCGCTCGGGTCAGGGCTCTGTGCCGCGTAACCACGCCCCTCGCATACAGCCATTGGTCCTTCCCCACTAAGGCCACGCCCACCTGCTGCTGAGCGTCACACTGCCTGGTCACATGATCAGCTCGGTTTGTCCGCTTGCCGGAGAGACAAGATGGCTTCTCGCTGACGTTCTGTGGGGTGACGGCTCGGATCGGAGAGTGGCCCGTGTACCCGGTAAGAGGAGGCTGTGAGGTGGCGGCGGCTTATACTGGGGGCCTCTGTGCTGGAGCCTGGAGGTGTGTCCCCTGTCATGGGGGATGTTGTTATTGTTGTGTCATCTATTATATGTATCTGTTATGTATGACAGCACCTGAGCAGCCATTACACTGACGTAAGTATATATATATATATATATATATATATATATATATATATATTAGCACGTGATCGGTCAGTTATGTGAGTGTGACAAGAGATGAGTGTGTGACAGCTCCTCCATAATGGCGGCCTTATAGGTGACCCCCACCTGTAAGTGGCCCCAGGAGGGCGACCAGTGACCTGGTGACAGGTGTAGATAGGGGTATATAGGTATATATCCTGCCTGTTCTGATCCTACTGCCGTAAAGCAAGGTGCTGTAAAAGCTGCTGCTGGGACTGCTAGGAGTGAGACAGGACATGGCAGCTTACTGTGTATGTGGGTGCAGATTAGTCAGAGCCCCCACCCCTTATATATGATGGGCACTGAGCATCAGCTCCTGACCATGGGGCAATGGTGGAAGGTGCCCATGGATGGCTGGGTGTGGGCATCACTGGCAACAAGATGGGAAGAAGACATGCCGGTGGGGGCAGGGGGTGATCTGCTCTGGAGCCCTGTGTCCTGGCATCAGGTGGAGGTTACTGTGACACCTACCAGGCTACCACCCAGCCAGCCATTGTACAGACCTTGAGTGTTCTTCAGTGTTGGCGGTGGTCTCTTTCAGCAGGATAGCGCCCCCCCCAGGGCACACCGCAGATATGAGGAACATGAGAGATGAAGGTGGTGACTCGGCCTGTAAGGTTGTAGATTACTGGCCAGTCCATGATCTGCGGGAGGGATGAGTCTGATCCTTGGAGGTCTTGGTACAGATCCCACCAGACTCTTTCACAGGTCTTGTGGAGTCCCGGCCTTTAGGGTCAGAGGTCAAGGAGAGACTACACATCAGGCAGATGGTTACGGGTGAATGTACATGATGGGCATCTTAGATGGTTGTGTGAGCAGATACTGTTGGCAGTAAGTTATTGAAGTGATCTGAAGAGCCGTGGATCAGCCCTATGTGGACGGTGTGATTCTTCAGCTGTGGACAGAAGGGCAACACAGTGATCCGAGTCACACAACAGCAAATCCTATCATATAATGGTCCGTTTACATGGAGCGATAATTCGCCCAATCGATCGCCAATACTTTGAGAAAGTCGGTGATGACCGATGAAACTAGTTAGAAAGATGGCAATGGCAAATTTTAATTAGTCATACGCTGTATAGATATCATGTTATAGCCGATAGTAATCGGGAAGATACAATAGGCAGATAGAGGTGACACTAGAGGGAGTCGGGGGTTTGGAGTTAGACCGCAATTCACAAACCCGCCGTTGTGAGCGGTCAGCGTTATAAGAGGCCACACGGCCCACAATAGGATACAGTCAATAGTCCGCTTCTGAGAATTGTACGCGCAGATAGCGATCAATTCCAGTCGGACTCTGACTCCACCAACCCTTCGACAGCGGTTAGCACAAACTCAGACCGCATAGTCCATTATCAATAGTCCGACTCTGGAAATTGTGATCGCATACTTTATGCGGCGATCAACTCCAGTTGGACTCTGATCCCACTGCTCCTTTGATAGCGGTTAGCACAAATATTAGACTGCACAGCCCATGTATGAGGCGATACCTATAGTCTGCCGCAGTGATCGCACGCAGTCAGCGGCGATCAATTTTTATCCGGACTATCCCGCAATAGTATACCCTCAGAAGTGACTACTGTACCGATATCTACACTGAGGCTGTATACCACTGCCAGTGCCTTAACTAGGTGGCAGTGATACTATAGCTGATAAGAGTGATACTATAGTAGACAACAGTTCTATGCCATAACGGCAGTTGCTGCTTCTGAATACACATATCTATACCGTACAGTATATGCACTAATTGTGTTGTGCGACGCACTAGCAGGCTAATTGATCCTACATATCGAGGGTATGCAAATACTCCAATACTCCTATTATATGTAAGAGGTTTTATCTTTTCTCGGTGAAGCTGTCACGGGCCCTCGATATCACAATACCGGATACATTAACCCTTACATATTAATCAAGATCTGAATAAGACATACACCCCTGATTGGATCACTATACAATAAATATAACCACAAGGTCACTGTGGTACTATAATACCTCCTAGTTGCAAGACCAAAAATCGCCAACGCTTTTTGCTAAATAAACAAGTATGATATATGAGCGTATGCCTATCTTAAACTAACACTGTATATACACAATCACTTCTTCTTTTCACTTTTATAAACATACCAATAAAAGCTAAGTTTTACCTTTTGGGCAAGTAGGGTATATTTGGCCTAAGGCCTTCAAATAAAACTGTAACGAATACCTCCCTCAAGGTTGGGATCAACTACCCAATTGTTTGATTGTTCGCTGTGTTTTACACGAGCCGATTATCGCTCAAATGTGATCGTTATTGCGAAAATTCGAACGATAATCGTTCCGTGTAAACGCACCAATAGTTGTGCAGCTTGTCTGTGACCGTCAGACGTCCGTAGCACAGCTGCAGTTTGGCCGATAAAAGAAAAAAAAAAAAAGACAAATTGCAAAGAAGTGGCGAGTAGACCGCCGTGTCATGTGACTTGGATTGAGCAAAGTTGCTGTGTAGACTCTCCTATATGGGCCGATTATTCGCAGTTCTAGCCTGTGTAAAAGGAGTTATCCAGCATTAGAAAAACATAGCTGCTTTCTTCCTAAAACAGCGCCACTCTTGTCCTCAGGTTGTATGTGGTATTACAGCAAGGCTCCATTCATTTTAATGAACCAGAGCTGCAATACTACTAAGAAACTGAAGACAAGGGTGGTGCTGTTTCTGGAAGAAACTAGCAATGTGTTTCTGAACTTGAATAACTTTTTTTAAATGGACTGTCTAGAAAAATGTGTCCACTTTCTTCCAGAAATGGCGCCACCCGTGTCCTCAGTTTGTAAGTGGTACTGCAGCTCAGTTCCATTGAAGTGAATGGTGATGTCTTGTAATATCCCACACAGCCTGAGGACAGGGATGGCACCAGAGAAGAATAGCACCTGACAGATCCCAGTGACACTAATGGGATCTAGTAGGTTTCCGGTGTTTTACCAGACATAATAGCACTGGATGCTGCGTTGTCTTGTCCGGTGGTTTGCAATGGAGTCTCCAGAATACAGAATAATGCCTTGCCCAGCACTAGACTATTTATTATGCATTGACCTCACACTTCTAGATGTAGCAGAGCTGAGTTTATATCATGCGGTTCTCAGATAAATCTGCAGCCGATCCTAAAGCAGTCAATGACCGAGCCAGCTCTGCTACATCTGTGCTCAGCACCACAGCCCTGTATTGTCCTGGTCTCATCCTGGGTGTGGCCAGCTCCTGTGTCCTTGTCGTCCTCTATGATATATATGTGTATATATATATATATATATATATATATATATATATATATATATATATATATATATATATATATATATAATGAATTTCTTGTTAATATTTAGCATCTATTATATGTATTTTGGTTGTGTTATATATTCAGTATCTGATCCTGTAAGGATGCGGCTGATCCTGCTCACAATGCTCAGTGCACACAGTAAGACGCATTTCAATATCACATTAGACAAAGGCAGAGGAATGGCTGCGGACGCCTTTGTCTCTGGGGGGCTGCGGTGACATTGCTGGGATAATACTGTACTCATCGGGCTCACTGGCTGCTTGAAGGGGGGATGGTGGCTCAGTCTCATATCCCGTCTGACAAAGCCATTCCTGAATATAGTGATGGTGAATTGGGGGTTAATTCATACACAGCAGATTTGGTGCAGTTATTTCTGGGATTCAGGCACCTGCTGCAGGACGCCATTCAGGAGACCAGAGAAGGTTATCTCAGTAATGTCTGCAGGGTGTCTTGTAGATCTCACCAGAGTCATCGGTGTCCTTTATGTCCTTGTACATTGGTTTTACTATTTAGAGGATATATTGCAGTAGTGTGTGTGTGGGGGGAACCAGGGTGTTTAGTAGATGACCTTTTGTATCCTCCTGAACCCCCCAACAAGACGAGTCTATTAAGCAGAAGTTCCAATCTCTTTAAAGTAAGAATATTTTCGGTCCCTGTTGCCATGTAAGGCTATGTATACATCTCATAGTAGCCTGTATTCATGGCATATGTCAGCAGAAAGCCAACCTATGTGGCATTGGCCCATTGAGTTCACTGGATAAAACCTTGGGTGGTATTACACGGAACGATTATCGTTTGAAAAATCGTTAAACAGATCGGATTTGAACAGAAATTGTTTAGTGTAATAGCAGACAACGATTAAATGACCAACGAGAAATCGTTGGTCATTTAATAGATTTTGGACCTATTTTTATCGTTTATCGTTTGAAAATCATTCGTAATAAGACGACAAGACCAGCGCAATAACGATCATAAGTAACAATCATCATTCTGTGTAATTGGGTGAACGATTTCAGGCCATTCGCCATAGCGGTCTTTTGAGTTCGTTTATCGTTAACCGTTGATAGTCGAAAAATCGCTTTGTGTAATAGTACCCATAGTCTAGTAGTGACCTTGTATAGTCCAGGTGTATATCTGTATATGCTGAACAACAGACCGAACAAAGACATTACTAGACTATATTCACGCTCCCGTCTCTCAGTGCTCCTATCTCCCCCTCTCCCATCACCACTCCCGTCTCTCCCTCCTCCTGTCAGCCCCCCCCCCCCACTTTTCCCGCAGACAACACCAGCGCCTCCAACAGACGTCCAGTGGTTGTCACGGAGCCGACAAAATCACGCTCTGTGAAAAACACTGGCCATGTGAATGAGGCCTTACAAAGGGCCATGCTGCAATCCCTTGTTCCCCTGCTATTGAGGAAATATTATGGCCCTATTACACAAAACGGTTATCATCCATATTCGCCCGATACTTGCCGTTACGGCCGATAATTGTCTCGTCTAATAGAAGACAACCATCAGCCAACATGAACAATGTTGGCTGGTCTTTGTCTTTCAACATGTTAAAAGACAAATGACTAATAGCAGTGATCTGCTGCTGTTGCTCTGTGGAATAGGAGCGGCGGCAGCAGACCGGAGCTATCCACTATGGGCTGCCCGGACGATCTAGTGATAACCCGAAGCCCAACCCCCTTGCCCCCCCTGTACTCACCCACTTACTGCCGATGCGTGTAATAGTGGCGGCAGCGAGTGGGGAACGATGAGCAAGCGAGCGCTGACCTGTCGCCCTGTGTAATAGGGGATTTACAGCGGCTATGGCATTCACGCAAACACTGCAGCCTGGGTGGAGTTGGGCACGTATGTACAATGGTCATCAATCATGTTTTTGCTGATGGTGAAGTGTGGGGCTCCCGCCATTACTTCTCCTCTGGATTGCTGTGGGATTGTAGAGGTGAGTAAACATTTTGTCTTATTACATTGGAGACTCCTAGTTTGATTTCTTCGAAGGGTGGATAACCCCTTTAAGTCACCATATAGCCCAGTCATAAGCATGTGGTGGTGATTTATTACGAAGTAATTTATGGCGCCATTTTCCATATTCTGAGTCACTCGTCCTCAGGTCTTTGCTGACCCGGCTTGTTTATTGGCCCAGATCTCAAGATGTCCGAGTTGCTGCCAAGTGAATTTTTCACGTGTATTAACCGCTTAGGAACTACTTGTTGTGAATTAAGATAATAAGAAGGAAATTATCTGTCTCTCTGTCTGTTTCTGTCCGTCTTTGGAGCAATGTTTTGGAAATATAGGAATTGCACAACTATCACAGGCCAATCCCAGGCATTGTCATGTTGTGTGTGTTCTGTGGTGGCGGTGGCCTCCAGTCTGTGTTCATCACATTGATAAAGCGATTACACAGTGTAGCTGTATGCTGAGCTTTGATGGACGTTCTCCCTAAGGTAAGGAGTCCGTTGTCCGGTGTATTACAGGACGCAGTGAATCCGGGGCACACATCTCTTTATCTAGTTGTATCCCAGGTTGATGGTTGCATTACATCCTACTTCCTTTTTTTCCTCCTTTATGTGACTACATTTCCCAGGTTTCCTTGTGTTTTCAAAAGGTGGAAGACTTTATATTGGTGTCCGATCCCGCATCACGTTGTGTAGTGTTTCTGCTAATCTTCTGGTTGGGATGGAGTATGGATGGAGCTGTCCTCATTGATGTAACTGCAGAACAGCGGGGGTCCTATCGGACAAAGCCATCCTTAGTTTTCGACGATTAGCGCTAAAAGATTTCAAATGAGTTCTTAGGAACGACCTGAAATCAGTCACCATAATAGACGGAACAATGGCCGTTAGTTATGACCGTTACAAAGATCATTTACTCCATCTGATACCAGTAAATGAAGGAACGATGTATACATACACCGAAGATTAGCGAACCATTAACAATGATTTTTATGCTGAGCTTTAAAGGCCTTATTACACCAAGGGATTATCGGCCATATTGGTGTAATAGGTAATGTTACAAGGCAACAGTCAGCCAACATTGTTGTTTTTTATTGTTGTCTGCTGGTCGTCGCCCTGTGTAATAGGTGCAGCGGCAGCAGACCGCCGTTATCTTGTATGGGCTACCCCCCCCCCCACTCCTCCCCGCTCACTGTTGGAGCATGTAATAGCTGACACGTTCCCTTGCTCCTTTAATATTGGCCGCTGTGGCCTTAAAAGATTCGATCGACTTCACACTAACGATTTTTCCACCCTCACCTGCATCCATACGGAACGATTATTGCTTAAATTCGAACAATATAACAATTTTTTGCATTATGATCGTTCCGTGTAATAAGGTTCCTTCGAGGGGCTCACTGGCATCCATCTCTCTGACTGGCTCATCCCTTGTTTACCTACAGTGATTTTACTGGCCACACACGATCAGCTGACATATAGTCGGCCCATGTGACATAGTGAGTGACAACCGTGACAACTTGCCATATTACTGACGTTTGACTACAAAATCTTGCAGCCATTAACACAGGTTGGTGTTGTTTTTGGCAGCATCACAGCCCCTACATGTGGCCTCAAGGCGCCCAGACACTTTTTAAAGAACTTGATGACTTTCTAATGTCCATTGGGGCTCCTGACTGAAATGTTGGGGAAGAGGAGAATCAGATGTGTTGGGATTAAGACCCAGCCAGGGGTGTCTGACAGCGGCATAGCCCTCCCCGAGGTCACCATTCAGCTGTATGGAGAGATCTGGAGCGGAAACAACTTTCCTCCGAATGCTCTGGGGATGGGATGTGACCAGTCTTTACTGTGTTGGAGACCCCTTTCCTCTTGCTCTTTGCTGCCTTTTTATCATCTACAGAAAATAGTAGATAATGGGAAGTGTTTGTTGAGTGATAGAGGTGATCCTGCTGGCAGCTGTTCCTATATACCTTATCAGTGGCACCTGTATACACATTACACCTGCATAGATAAATACAGAGCACTGGTCAGGGCTGTGTTTGCTGCTTGTCACCTATGGTGTAGGGGTATCGCTCCTATAGATAAATGTTAGCTGAACCCACCCCCCCACCCCCCATTTAGCTGAACCAAACAATGAACTAAAGCAAATGAAGGTGTCCAGATGTTGGAGGAAAGGGGGATGGGACATGTTTAATTTCAGCATGTCCACTACTTTGTTCTCATAGGAGGTAAGATGGCGGTAGAGGAGTCTGGCAGTGGCTTCCTTCCAATGAGAACACATGCATGCTCAGCTAAAATGAGTATCCATATGTATTACTAGGATTGGAGGGATAATTTAGCCGATGTTTTCCCGGCAGCTGTCTCCGGTGCATGACCTTAGGGATTTATGAGGGTTTTAGGAAATAAAGACGGCCAACAGTCAGCGCCAGATGTGCACTGGTCCCCACAGCTTTTTATTTTCATAGTGTCAATGTTCCGTAAATGACCTCTGCTGACGGTCTGTGATGCTGACTTGTACGGCACAAGGATTTCATGAAATTATTCCCCTTAACTTGTCTTCTTCTCCTTCTCTTCTCAGGTTACTTTTGATTGCAGACCCAGCCAGTGACCATGGCGAGCCTGGGCCCCCAGAACCTGTTATCCTATGTAGAAGAGGGCAACATAGCCGCCCTGAAGGCCCTGCTGGAGAAGTGCAAGGATGTGGATGAAAGAAATGAGGTATGGCCTTCAGAGAAAAAAAAAAAATATATATATTGTTTATCCTGTATATTCGCTAAATTTGCGGCACTAAAATTGGATAAAATGACAGTGTGTGAATGGTTTCTTACAGTACATTATCTATAGGATGCCGCTTTGAAACAGTGCACCCATATGGGTTGTCAGGCCTGTCATCTGTACATTGACAGAAAGTGAGCTAACAGTGCAGAGGTGACTAGCCGAATGGCTGAGCTTCTTACCACCCCAAATGTGTAATGACATCTCTACATATGGCTGTATGTAAGGAACCGAAAGGCAAGCTGTTATATTGAATATACAGTCCAGGCTGCCAGCATCATGTTATAGGGCAGTAGGCGCTGAGCAGTTCCAGGCTAGCTTCTCATTTGTTCATATAAACCTCTGCTTGTTCTGGGCTAAATAGTCATGTGGGTTGTCCTACCCAGTGAATGACAGCATTCCCTGTATGAATGAGCATAGAAAGCTATCTAGTGGTTGAGTGGAGCTGCCCACATGACTACTTAGCCCAGAATGAACAGATTTACATAAAGAATAAATCCATATGGATTTTCCACTTCTAACAACTTCACTGACAGCAAGCAATAATGGCAAATCCAAAGCCAAAGAGAAATATAAAAAGATGCAGAATACTTATTCTAACTGTATTCATTTATGTGTATAGGACCCTCAGCATTACCCCCATTCATTTTAATTGGCATGAGCTGCAATACCTGACACAGCCCATGACTAGCAGTGGTGCTGTTCCATAAAAATAGATGCCATAATGCTGATCTGTGTACATGTGGATACTGAGTGCCCCTGGCTTGTAGACAGTGTGACTGTCCAGCAGGCATAAGAGGAGTCCTCTCTGTATTAGACGCGTGTATAGCCTGGTCTTCTGATAGCTGATATGGCTCATATGGAACATTCTTGCCTGGTATGAGTAACAACATTTCCTTTCATTTTAAAGCCTTTATTGAGGAACATCAGAACCGGGTTAGGGATTATGCAAAAGAATAACAAGAAAACAGTATTGCATATGACAAAGCATGTAGATCAAAATTCAGAGTTAACTGGGAAGTCCGGCTAAAATTTTTATTAAAGTATTGTATTGCCTCCCAAAAGTTATACAAATCACCAATGTACACTTATTACGGGAAATGCTTATAAAGTGCTTTTTTTTCCCCTGCACTTATTACTGCATCAAGGCTTCACTTCCTGGATAACATGGTGATGTCACTTCCTGGATAACATGGTGATGTCACGACCCGACTCCCAGAGCTGTGCGGGCTGTGGCTGCTGGAGAGGATGATGGCAGGGGGACACTGAGGGATACAGGGCACTGGAGGAACACTGAGCATCCCTCTGCCATCATCCTCTCCAGCAGCCACAGCCCACACAGCTCTTGGAGTCAGATCGTGACATCACCATGTTATCCAGGAAGTGACATCACCATGTTATCCAGGAAGTGACATCACCATGTTATCCAGGAAGTGAAGCCTTGATGCAGTAGTAAGTGCAGGGAAAAAAGCACTTTATAAGCGTTTCCCGTAATAAGTGTATATTGGGTATTTGTACAACTTTTGGGGAGCAATACAATACTTTAATAAAAATTTTCGCCGGACTTCTCCTTTAACCCCTTAAAGACAATGGGCGTACATTTACGCCCTCACTGCCTGGGACTTAACGCAGGAGGACGTAAATGTACGCCCTGCCGCGGTCCCGGGCTATGGAGCGGGCTCACGAGCTGAGCCCGCCCCATACCGGGTGAGGACCGACTGCTATCTGCAGCCAGGCCCTCACCCTCAATGGCGGGCTGCCGTGATAGCGTGGCCGCCTGCCATCAACCCCTTAATTTAAGTATAAGTGACCAGAGCATCTCCGGTCATTTAGCGATCAGGACCTGCGGGGGTCCCGATCACTTTTCCCGACTGCCGGAGGTCTCTTACCTTCCTCCGTGCAGTCATCGGATCGGTGTTCTGATTCAGCCTGCCACAGATAACACTGATCCCTGCAATGCTATGGCATAGCAGGGATCAGTGTTACAAATCAAATGTATGTAATTGATAGTTCCCTAAGGGAACTATAAAAGTGTAAAAAAAATATATAAATTTTTACAAAGTGCCCCACAGCCCCTCCCCCAATAAGTGTAAATCACCCCCCCTTCCCATTTCTTACATAAAAAGTAATAAAGTTAATTAACATATTATATACTGTAGCGTGCGTAATCGTCTGATCTATTAAAATAAAACAATACTTTTCCCGCACGGTGAACAGCGTGAAAAAAAAAGAAGCAGAGATTGCTTTTTTTTTAATGACATTTTATGTATAAAAAAATTAATAAAAAGCGATCAATACATTTGATCTAGAAAAAAATGTTACTAATAAAAACTAGAGATCATGACGCAAAAAATGACACCCCATATGACCCCATAGGTGAAAAAATAAAAGTGCTATAGGAGGTACAATAGGACCATTTTAAATATGCCTATTTGCAAAAAAAAAAGTTTTACTGCTAATAAAAATAGTAAAACGTAAGAAAACCTAGTAAACCTGCATATCGCCGTGTTCAGACCAACCTATAGAATAAAGGAAAAATGCCCACACATGGCCCGGTAGGTGGAAAAATGAAAGTGTTATAGCTCTTAGAAGGTGAGGAGGATAAAAACGAAAATGCTAAAGTGACAATTGGCTCTGTCCTTAAGGCCATTTCAGGCCCGGTCCTTAATACCATTAAACATAAAATAACATAAGACTCTGTGTAATTAGCATTATCTATTCGAGAACTGTCTTACAGAGGTGAGCCTAACGTAAACTAGACACCTATATAACCCTCTCAGAAACATGCCCCAGAAGGTGGTGGCAGATACGCTAGGTCACACATAAACTGTAATAGGAACCCATGAGGGAAGGGGTAAGGAACGGGGGATTGGGGTGAGGGACATCAGGAAAAAAGATCATTGAAGACTTGAGCGTTAGGTCCCAGGCCACAAAAACGGAACGTTTGAGTGGAGAAGTTTTCCCAAAAACCTCCACAGTAACGCATTACAAACTTGTTCACCGCCAAAGTCAGCCGTAAGCTCTTCCATCCTATGTATGGGTATTATTTCCTTAAACCATTCTGAGATTGTCGGGGTGGTTGACTCACGTTTCCTCTGCATGAGTAACTGTGTTTCCATGAGTGTGCTCAGTCACTGTGTCATGTGAGCTGGTATAGTACACACCTAGCCAGCCATGCCATCACCTGCGTCACTTGTACACACTCATGCACCACCTGTAGCTAGAAGTTGAATGTGGGTAGAAGCTGCTTGCATATATCTGCACTGACCACCTCATTGGTGGTAATGGCACAGGTCACAAGAACAGACCATGTAAAAATATCTGGCGACTTTTCTCCCTAGATGTTCCTCCTCTGCTGTACTGCCTGTAGTGAGAGAGATGCCCAATAAGAGAGTGCCACTCCTGGTAGGAAGTGTGTGTGTGTGTGTGGATATTTAGTAGTGTTGGTAGTGTCATTTTATCCTCTTCCTATTCATGCATTTTTCATACATGACCTCTCTGAGTACACTATAATGTGGGCATTGCCTTAAGGTTCGCATTTCATTTGGACACTAGATGGCGCTGACTGCACAGGAATAATGTGTGCTGTGTATCTACCATTCATGTAGGAAAGAACAAGGATTGCTCCACAGTCCTCGATGTTTACTGCAAGTTAATAATAGAGATGAGCGAACCTGGAGCATGCTCAAGTCCATCCGAACCCGAACTTTCAGCATTTGATTAGCGGTGGCTGCTGAAGTTGTATAAAGCCATTAGGCTTGGTCCCACTGAGCAAAACTAGCGGAATTCCGTGGTGGAATGCCGTTAGCCTCCCTCTCATAATGGGAGTCTATGGGAGGCGCGCGCTCCTGCTCTGTCTGCGCTGAAGAATGAACATGTTCATTCTTCAGCACGGACAAAGCAGGAGCACGCGCCTCCCATAGACTCCCATTATGAGAGGGAGGCTAACTGCATTCCGCCGCAGAATTCCGCTAGTTTTGCTCAGTGGGAACGAAGCCTAAGGCTATGTGGAAAACATGGATATAGTCATTGGCTGTATCCATGTTTTCCAGACAACCTTAGAGCTTTATCCAAGTTCAGCAGCCCCAGCTAATCAAATGGCGAACGTTTGGGTTCAGATGGACTCAAACCCGAACCTGGTTCGCTCATCTCTAGTTAATAACTTTGCAGTTCCTTTAAAGGGATAGTCAGCTAATGCTGCGGCTTGTGGGGGGTCCCAGCAGTGAGCCCCCCCCCAATGTGACTGCTATTCACTGTATCATAGGCATATACCTTTGATGCTTCATGTGCCAGATTATCATCTCAAACAAGATTAATTCCTAGCAGTGACATCAGGGCTTGGCTTGGTGGGATGAGAAATACATTGTGTGTTTTCTCCACTAACCAATGGGGGGGACATTTGTCTTTCAGAATGGGCAGACGGCCCTCATGCTGGCAGCAGAACAGGGCAACCTGGAGATGGTGCAGGAGCTACTGCTAAAGAGAGCCAACTGCAACCTGGAGGATGTGGTGAGTGCGATCTGATGTTGTATAAAGGGGCAATGGTGGGTTCACAGTGATCTGAGATCAGGAGTAAAGGTCACAAACTATTTTGTTCATGCTGATTCTACTCTCCTATTGAATGTGTATAGACACCTCTATGCTGAGTGCATCTGCAGCCTGTCTAGTCTAAGTTTACACTGTTTATTTTAGGTTTTCACCAACTATTTGGCTTACCTTAGACCAGTGATAGGGGAACCTTCAGCCCTCCAGCCCAGGCATGATCTGCCCAGGCATGATCGGCATTGTAGTTTTGCAACAGCTGGAGGGCCGAAGGTTCCTCATCCCTGAAAGGTTGCCAATATTTTTTCACGTGGCAAAGCAAATTGGGCAATGTCATTTTTCTGGTAGACATGACATGACAAGGGTCTCATTTTGGGACATGATTTTATTTGCTGAAGGAGACATGAAATCAGCGACATCTTATTTTCTCCCCCAGGATCACATGTTTAGAAGATATTCTAATACAAATACATGCAGCATTCTTTACAATGTGGACAGTGGTGGGTGTCCCTTTAAGTAGTAGAGATTCAGTGCTTGTCTCTTTGCGGTCTTTTGTACCCTGTCATATGCATATAAACCATCATTACATGAATGTCAGAGGTTTTATTTCTCACACGTCTCCTGTGGAGACGTCCGCAGCTCAGTCTCTCCATGTCTACCTGGTATGACTATCTGGTAGGTTCTTGTACGGTCAGGACTCTGTCCTTGTTCGTCATCTGGTCTCACTTCCTCATGCCGTCTCTGTTTTGTTGTAGGATAACTGGACTGCTCTCATCTCTGCCTCCAAGGAAGGGCATGTGGAGATTGTCAGGGAACTGCTGGACAGCAATGCCAACCTGGAACATCGGGACATGGTACGTGCTACGCTTCACCCAGTGTTTCCACTATCAATAGGAGAGGCGGCTGTCAACATGTTTGTGTAAATCTAATGCAGAACTCATTGTCCTTAACCCCTTACACTCTGGCATCTTGACTAAGGGCCCTATTACACGGAAAGATCATTGTGCGAAAAATCGTCCTGTCGTTCAAATTTAAGCGATAATCTTTCCGTGAGTATGCAGGCAACGATCAAACCACTAATGAAGACTTG
The DNA here is from genome assembly GCF_027789765.1 of Dendropsophus ebraccatus. Classification (NCBI taxonomy): domain Eukaryota; kingdom Metazoa; phylum Chordata; class Amphibia; order Anura; family Hylidae; genus Dendropsophus; species Dendropsophus ebraccatus. The sequence continues at coordinate 115,397,633 of NC_091459.1, read as the reverse complement.
TTTATATGTCGTTGATCGCATCTTCTGAGCTGACTGTAATGTCACCGTTAATCGTTCGCAAATCTTTAAGTGTATTTACACCTTGTTCGTTATTATGATCATTTATGTTCTCATGTGTTCAAGTGATCGTAATAACAATCATAACTAATGACTATCATTACATTTTATCATGGTGAACAGTTTCAGGTCATTCACAAAAGCTCTCGTTTGCCATTATCTATCGCTAATCAAAGAAAACGAAAAATCGCTTTGTATAATAGCACCCTAAGAAACAGATGTTCTGTCTTGTTTCTCCTCCATTGTCATCTTTCAAGTATTTAAAGGTCACTACACCGGATCAACAGTTGCCTTTACTGAAACCCCCTTTACACATGCCTTCTGGGCTTGGCTACTGATGGCGGCTTATTGTCACGAGAACAAAAGGATTTAACTGTTTAAATTCAGCATGCCTGATCCTTCTTTTCCCTTGCTACATCTGTCGGGGGAGAGTTAGAAGAACTCTATACACATTAGACATTAAAGCACTCCTGACAAATTTGGTGTGTTACATTAGTTTTTCTGTTACATTAGTTTTACATTAGTATTACCCCTTACTGCTAATTCTAACCCATTGTGGTGTCTTATGGTAGACACAATCAGACCCCTACCACCCTGTGACTTGTACTGGGTTAAATAACCAAGATTGCTCCTGGCCCTTACAGCATATGCATGACTGTAAATTCCTACCAGGCTCCTGTGCCTATGTTCATAACCTCATGTAACGGAGTTGTTTCCTAAAGCAGTGAATGATGTATAGATATGTCATAATTAAAGATGAGAGAACCTCGAGCACACTCTGGGTCGCCCAATACCCATATGTGCGTCATTTGATTACCAGTGGCCGAAGAAGTTGGATGCAGCCTTAATGAGTCCTGAAAAACATGGATACAGCCTATGGCTTATGACTGTATCCATGTCTAGAGGCAGTCTTAGGGATGCATCCAACTTCTTCAGCCACTGATAATCTAATGCACAGATTTCGGGTTCGCTTATCTTTAATGCATTGGATGGTTACAAATCCGGATTAATTCTGCAGTTTCTGGGCTCTTTAGAGATCTAGTCTTGTCCTTAATAGTTGCCTTTTTAAATATCAATAACCCCATCCCACCATTCACTAAAACAAACATGCAGACAGGGTACCTAGTGCTGTGTCCGGAAGCCGACTCTTCATTTTGCTATTTTCTTTTTTGCTCCAGTTTTTCCCTGGATTCTGCTTGTCCTCATATGTCTTGATTCTTGGCTGTAAGTAACTAAAACCTATTCTTTTTCCAGGGTGGATGGACTGCCCTTATGTGGGCTTCTTACAAGGGGTGCACCGAGGTTGTGGAGCTGCTTCTCTCTAAAGGAGCCAACCCGAACATAACTGGCCTGGTGAGACTCCCTTTACATATATCTGGAATATTCCATAATGCTTGAATGCTGTTATACAAGTATAGGATAATATACACAATAGGGTCGAAAAACACTTCTAAATACTCTTTAGCAACAACAATTCATCTAGGAGACAGACGGGTTCAGTATAATTATAGGCCCCCGCCAAGGTCTGAGGATTTGTGGTTGTGCCGCCTTAAACGCTGTTTTCGATGATCTCAGAAATGATCAACGTAAAAACATTTATCCAATTTCTCTCCCGCTCTGGTTTTAGCAATACAGCGTGTATCCGATTATTTGGGCGGCTGGGAGAGGTCACTCGGAGATTGTCAAGCTTCTACTGCAGCATGGAGCCAAAGTCAACTGTTCAGACAAGGTAGGTACTTCTGCCAAAGATCATTGATGCACGGATGTCCAGGTCACATTGAAGCAGTATTCCTCTTTGTGGGTACGGGGCTGGTTGGACGCGTCATTTTTTGTGCTATGATCTATAGTTTTTGTTGGTATCATATTGGTGTAAAAGAACATTTGTGATGTTTTTTTTTTTTTTTCCTGATTGTATAATTTAAATAAAAATTAACAGTCCTGGTGTGTCTCCCCCCCCCCCCTTCCTGTTTTTGTTTACACTGTTAACCGTGCAAGAACAATATTGTAATCTTTTAATAGATCTGACAATTCCTCACACTACAATACGGAATATTATATTAATTTGTTAATAAGAGAGTTATATAAATTGTAATTGGGTTTTTTTTTTAAAAAAATATTAGAAAAAAATCCCCTTAGGGTATTTATATAAGCAATCATTAGATTGCATGTATTAATTAATGCTGTACCATTGCATTGCATTAATCAGAATTATCGACGCTCTTATCATAGGGTCTGCCCAAGGCAGACTCTGGGAAGGTCGCCGATCTGACAGGACTAAGGTAATTATTACTCCTTCACCTATTGGGGGAAATGATTGGGACCCCCACAGTCACTCTTTGAGTGTCCCTATCAATTAGGGCCTCCTGTCACTGACTCCTTTTAAAAACTGTGATCACTGTAGATGGAGTTTAAGGGCTTAATGGCAGGCAGATGGATGATCGTTGCTGACTGTCCTCATCCCCGGCTCCTGGAACATGAATCCGTGCAGAGCTCTCACACTGAAGCTGCCCCGCACACTTTAAAACCCCTTCACGGCAGGAATGCTTATACGTGTTCCTATTGCATGGGGCATCGGCAATAGGAACATATGTAGCCGTATGGCTCACATATAGGGGTTAAAGACTGAAAATCGTCATTGCTATTGACTTGTTTGGGCATTATCTATGACTTGTGTTTTTTCTCCCCTTAGTATGGAACCACCCCTCTTATTTGGGCTGCGAGAAAAGGCCATTTGGAGAGTGTGAAGTCCCTTCTGCAGATGGAAGCTGATGTTGACCAAGAGGGGGCTGTAAGTGTCCGCCATGTTTTTTTCTTCCCTCTTGCAGAATATTTAGAGATACTCCTTTTGTAATGAAGTCTTTTGTATTTTATGAGTCCCTTGGTTTGTTTGGACATCTCCATCAATATAAAGATGGAAAAGCTGATGGCGAGAGGTAATATCATGCCTTTTCTTGTTGCAGAATTCCATGACTGCTCTGATTGTAGCAGTGAAAGGCGGATATACCGACACCGTAAAGGAAATTCTGAAGAGGAACCCAAATGTGAATTTAACGGATAAAGACGGCAACACAGCTCTCGCTATTGCAGCCAAGGAGGGTCACACTGAGATTGTGCAAGATTTACTGGATGCTGGCACTTATGTCAATATTCCTGATCGGGTAAGATGGATGGCTGGATGTGTATTTTATGTTATGGGTTTGGTTTGTACAGAGGTACACCAGGCCACAGTGAAAGTTTTTAGCCACCGATCTACAAATTTACATCAAAGTCTTCACAATAAATGTCCATGACACACTAAATGTGGTGCTGCATTGTACAGCATGGTATTTGCCGCTTGGGTAAAAGCCCACAACTCCATAAGAGTTCATCAAACTAAGGCTGGGTTCAAGGTTCCTTTTTTTTTTTTTTTTTTTTTTTGCAAGAAACAGAAACTATCCCACTCACCTTTTTTTTTGCAAGAAACTATCCCACTCACCTGTATAGGTTGTGCTATAGTATAGGCACAACCCTATAGATTTTCCACATAACATAGAAGCAGATCATATAATAAGTATGAAAAGAAATGGGATAGTACAATACATTGCATTAGCATACAATGTCAAGGTCCAATAATTAGAATTAGGCAGAAGATGAGGATCTGCTATACAAAACCAAGGAAATAACAAAGGAAATCCCCCCCCCCCCCCCCCCCCACACACACACACACACACACACACACACACACACAGGAATAGGGTCTTGCACTCACCCGTCCATTATGGCATCTAATCTCGAATTTTAAGGACTCCCAGGAAGCACGCCACATCCGCCTTCAGGTACCATGTTGTGTTCTGAAAGGGAAACTTCACCTTCCGAATCTCTCCCACGATTTATTGCCATCATGCCATCTGAGGGGGGGGACGACACGGACCTACTTTAGCAGACCTACACAGGGAGCATATACTAAAGCTTTAGCATGGCTGTCCAGGCATGATGGGAATTGTAGTTTTGCAACAGTTGGTGGGCCTGACACCTGTGCTTTTGGCCATAATCGCCCTGCATTAATATTCGAGTTGATTTCCTGGCATTCTTAGCTGTTTAGTGATTTGACTTATTGCCACGCCTTTTAACATGACTTATAAGATTCTATAAGATGAGATGACTTTCTGCTTACTTTGAGCCATAGTGTAAATCCTGGTTCACACACGTGTTCAGTACAGAGTAAAGTACATAGCCATGACATTGGGCAGCTGCCCAATATGAAATGAATTGAAGTATTTGTTTACCAGCACATTAAAGCAATCTAATCGCATATGTCTCGCCCATCTGCTCGCGTCACTTAGCCAAAGCCCTTGTGTGGCAGGACCGGACAGGAGCAGATGGACACTTTGAACTATGGGATTTGTTGTAAAATCATCCAAGTTGAGCTCTTTTAGTAGTTTGATATTGGGGTGCCCCTGGGCCCGGTTAGAGAGAGAGGAAATCATCGTCCTTCTGCAGTAAAAATAAAATGAAACTCAAAGTAATTGCTGGCAATGTGTGGGGGGAAGTTTTAGCTGGAGAAAAGTTTCCCATGGAGAGATTTTAGCCGTAGCTGCTCTCTGACAAAGCCGCCATTAAAGTTGTGGGTGTAGGGATTAATAACACTTACTATAGGACAGATGGCTGATGTTCGGGTCCCTGGTGTCCCTGTGGGCTCTGCTGGTCAGTGCAGGGATATCTCAGACCACTCATGCTTTCCTTTCTTACCCTACTGCACACAGGTTTATTACAGGGCAATGGCCTCTCTTCTGTGGAACATAGTCTTATCCTGTCCATATCCATATTAGATGAATATTCACCTTATATTAGGTAATGGTGTATCCGCAGGGTTGGTGGGGCCCATGCTGTTCACCTATCTATTGCCTTTAAGCTTCCTCTGGTTCTGGTTTAGATGCATAAATCTTATTTTTTGGTATAGTAAATTGTAATGTGAGTTTAATATAAATCTCTGTTTTATATACTTACAATACAATAGAACTTGCTTTCCTTTTGAACAGAATGGAGACACAGTGCTGATTGGAGCCGTCCGCGGGGGCCATGTTGAGATTGTCCGTGCGTTGCTACATAAGTATGCTGATATAGACATCAGAGGACAGGTAAGCCCATTTCCCCTCCACTTTAGAGTACCTATCATCTCAACAGGCTATGATGTGTACTCTGTTCAGTTAGAAAGGGTGGTATAAGGAATTAATATTGATATCTACGGGACTTTTAGCTTTTCTGTATAACAAAAGTCCCATAGATTTCATTAATAAATAACACATGGCCTGGACCCTAACATAACAATTTCATGGCTCCTAGGACAACAAGACAGCATTGTACTGGGCTGTGGAGAAGGGAAATGCTACTATGGTTCGTGACATCTTGCAGTGCAACCCGGACACCGAAATCTCCACTAAGGTAATGGAGAATCTGTTGTCTTCTCTCTTGTTAATGTTAATGGACTTAACCAATTATTATTGTCTTTTTTAAATATATAGTAAGATTCAACTTTTTACTCTTCTAGTATGAAAATAATGATTTGCTGGTACTTGGAAACCATTATCAGGCAGATATGTTTCTTTTAGCTGTATTGTATGTCAGAGTTTCTTCTGGATTTTTCTGTTACCTACAGTATTCTTAGGTCATCAATTGGCGGTCAGTGGGGACCCTCACTGATTTTGATATTGTTGGTTTGAGGATAGGCCTTCACCAGAATAAAATCCTGGCAAACTCCTTACAGTCTTGCCTAGTCTATTCCTACCCTGTTTCGTTACCCTCACATAGCCGTTAATGTCTTAGTATCCTGTATGTACAAACTTCGTTCATATTTCACTTTTCCCTTCAGGATGGAGAAACTCCTCTTATTAAAGCAACGAAGATGAGAAGTATAGAAGTGGTGGAGCTCCTGCTTGACAAAGGAGCAAAGGTTTCTGCAGTCGACAAGGTAGGAGAGTGAGCAAGCAATAGATTACTGGGATGTGTCAGAAATGCTGCAGATTGTATAATCCTCACTTACCATAATCTGCTAACACACAGAATTGTGCAGAAGAAAATTACTATTTCTGCTTAAAGTCTCACTGTAACTTCAGAAAACTTTTGACATGACAGAGGCATGTCATATGTTATAAATCGGTCCGGGTCTGAGTGTTCAGACCCATATCAATTGGGAGATAGAGCCAGGAGCAGCAGTGCGTCTTCATTAGAAGTCCCGACTGATTGCGTGACTCAGAGCCAGGAGAGGGCGCGCTGCACTCAGACCCGGACCGATCAAAACATTTGACGTGTCTCTGACATGTCAAAAGTTTTCTGAAGTGACAGTGATGCTTTAAAGGGGGTTTCCCCACAAACAACACCACCTATTTTCATGGTATATAATAGGTGATTAGTTGGGGTCTGAACGCTGGAATGCTGAGCAATCACAAAAATAGGGTCTTCATCTGAACGGAGTAGTGGTTGAACATGTGTGCTGTCTGTATACTGTACTCTGTGGACCTAATGATGATGGCTGACCACTAAAAAGCATTAAGAACAATGACCCTTTATTCAGCCTGGACACCAGGACCCTGTTGTCATGATTGGTAGGAGTCTCAGTGATTGAACTCCCACTGATCAGATGCTCGTCAGCAGTCCTGTGATGATGTCAGTGGAGAACCCCTTTTAACTTTTAATTTTTGTAATTCTGTATTTTGTTTTGACATCCCTAAAGTAACCCTTTAGTGTGCAGTTTGTATAGAGGGTGCTAAATACAATATATTTTCAGAAAGGAGACACTCCTCTTCATATTGCCATCAGAGGCAGGAGCCGTAAACTTGCAGAACTGCTCCTGAGGAACCCAAAAGATGGCCGATTGCTGTACAGGCCCAACAAGGCTGGAGAGACCCCATACAACATAGACTGCAGCCACCAGAAGAGTATTCTTACCCAGATATTTGGCGCCAGTAAGTGATGTAACTTGGTGGTTTCTTTTATTCTTTCTTATCCATAATAAAAACCTGTTCTGTCAGTGCTTTGAGATTTATTCTTACTCATTTCATAAAATTTAATTTTGTATTTTTTTTTTTTTTGTAATTTTGTTATGCCAGCCATTTAATGCCTTCTTTCTTTCACAGGGCATCTCTCTCCGACTGAGTCTGATGGAGATATGCTGGGGTATGACTTGTACAGTAGTGCCCTGGCAGATATACTCAGCGAGCCCACAATGCAGCCCCCAATCTGTGTTGGACTGTATGCTCAGTGGGGGAGTGGGAAGTCCTTTTTGCTCAAAAAGCTGGAAGGTAATGTCATTACTGAAGATCATTAATACAGAGTCTGTACTACATGTCTGATGAGCTGGTCTGCTCTGGGTGGTCAGAAAGGGGATAGAGAGGTTGTCTCCCCATTGAAGGAGAAGCCTGGCGAAAACAAAAAAAAATCTTGTGCAGGCAGGGGGTTGGGGGCATAATAAAGACTGTATACTTACCTGTCCCTGTGCCCCTGCAACACTGCATTACCGCTCCTGGACCCTGCCGGCATCCTGAAGCTCCTGCTAATGCAGTGTCACAACCTGGCTGATGGGTTTCCTGTTTCAACTACTGACTAGCTGAGCGGGCAATCCATCAGGTATATGAGTTCTGCTCCTGCCAGAGAGCTGATGAAGTGGTGCTACGGGGTCATGGGGACAGGTAAGTATTCTTTATAAAATACCCCCCGGACTTTTGAGTCCTAAATACATTTTTTAAGTGGCAGTACAGAGCGAGTCTGTGTCATAGATGACTGAATGGGCCGAGCACTTGTCAGAGTATAATGTTACTTATGTTTGTTTTCTTCTTTGCTGTAGATGAGATGAAAACCTTTGCTGGGCAGCAGATTGAGCCGCTCTTCCAATTCTCGTGGCTTATCGTCTTCCTCATCCTTATGATGTGCAGCACTATCGGTTTGCTTCTCTCATTCACTGTGGATGCCAAACTGGGGATATCAGTGTCCCTCAGCCTGCTGGCCATACTTTACATATTCTTCAGTGAGTAATGTTTATCCTATGAATCAGAGGTAAATTGCTGTGGTAGAATACTCATATGTGTCATGGCGTCCTGGAAATGGAGATCACGTCTATTCATGATTTCTCTGTAGTATTGAAACACAGCGACAAATGTTGGGACCCTCTGGCCAAAAATGAAACTTTGCTTTGTGCTGGCGTTGCAGTACCAGACACAACCCATGGACAAGCATGGTGCTCCTTTGGGAAGAAATCCTGACATCCTTCATAATCCTTTGCCCTTTACTATCACTTCCCTATGCCATTTGCATTTAGCTATAATAATGTGCACCTCCCACCCTGATCCTGATTTAGTAGCATACAACGTCCCTGGGTCTGTAAATTCAGGACTTTCAACCTTTCAAGTGACTGACCTCTATTAGCGCCCTATTGCACGGAGCAGTTATCAACTGATGGAGTTATCACCCTGTGTAATAGGGCCAGTGGTCATTGCTGGCTGTTTTGAGTTTTTTTTTATTGCTAAAAAAAATCTCCCTCTGTAATAGGGGATCTGCGATTGATGACAGCAAAGGGCCACACAAAAGTGCCAATGATTGCTTATGTGACCCTCCCTGCCCTGTGCTCTGTAAATGAGTGCAGATCTGAGGTCAACACTTGTTTACAGCACAGTCTGGCCATGTAATAGGGCCCATGATCCCCTAATGTGACAGCTGTTATCTCCACTGTTAACTCTGGAGGCCTTGTACAGACTGCACCTCTTAAAGGGACAGGGGCATCAGTAAGTGCCTTTTTTTTTTTTATAAATTAAGCCTGAACATAAAAAAGTTGTCTCTTTTTAATTTTCTGTATGATACGAATAGCAAAATGAACCATTAGTGTGTGAAGTGCAGAAAAATAAGTTCTTTCCTGTTTACAGCTGTGGTGTATTTTGGTGGCCGTCGGGAAGGAGAGAACTGGAACTGGGCCTGGGTGCTGAGTACAAGGCTGGCCCGACACATTGGTTACCTGGAATTGCTATTGAAACTGATGTTTGTGAATCCTCCTGAACTCCCAGAACAGACCACCAAGGCACTGCCAGTAAGGTGAGGATTCTGTACAAACGCACACATAGAAATCTAACAAATCCTGTTGCTTGTATAATATAATGTAGACATTTTTTAGAGAAAGGCTGAAGGTTTTGAACTTTTTTAAAAATATTATAGCATTAACTATCAGCAGGTTAGAAGTGTAGAGCATGGGGCGCTGAGGATGAAGGCATATTTCTTACAGCCTTGCCAGGGCAGATCTGTGCATTGAGGTCCTGCCCGCAATGCAACAAATTAACTTATTAGCATAGGGATTTAACTCCTAATATACCAGAAACTGCACTGAGGATCATTATCAGCTCCCTGTGCACTACAGGGAGATATCAGCAGGTTAGATGCTTCTAACTTGCTGATAGTTTCCCTTTACGTGGAACCCCCTAACCATTTATTACAACTGTGCTTGGCCTCTGAAAAGAAGGCAAAGTTTAGTAAATTTCACATCTCGCCCCAGTGCTAGGTTCACAGCTTAGTCCTCTCATTACTACTCTGATGTCCTCCATGCTGCTGCTGTTGCTCAGTGTGTGTTTAGAGAAATAGACGAACTAGACCCTCTTGTATGTATGTGTACAGTGTCTGGGGTACATTAGAGACCAGCCTGCACCTACTAACTCAAAACAACTGAAAATTAGAGATGGAGTCTGCAGAGGGAATATCTGGTGAAAAATGCCACATTAATGCCAGCTTAATGAACATAAATCCTGCTACTTCTCATATACACATGGGACAGCTTATTGTGAAAAGGTACCTGTAACTATACCTCCCTGACCAATTGGGAGAATGAGCCAGGAGAAGTGTGCGTTTAGAACGTTCTCTCCTGGCTATGTGTCAAATGACCCGGAGGGCCGTATGATGTAGGTGTATAGGGCCGTCTCGCTCACCTAGATATGGAGCAGGGAGAGAGGTGCACAGTTGTGCCAGTCTTTCTCTGCTCGCTCTTCCGACTGATATAAACTTTTGACATGTCTTTGTGACGGGTCAGCCTTTTTTTATGTGTGTGATTAGTACAGTTTACAGATTCTGAAAAGGTGTGTGATGGTGCCCCCCCCTCCATAAGCTATCCATTGACCTCAGAACTGATCATGTTTGAAGCACTATAATTCACTTTGCATCAGGATCCATTTTTCTGTTTTGCTGCGCTGATTTAGTGTTCACGTTTCCCTCCTTCAGGTTCCTGTTTACAGACTACAACAGATTATCCAGTGTTGGGGGAGAGACCTCCATGGCAGAAATGATAGCCACGCTGTCTGACGCCTGTGAGAGAGAGTTTGGTTTTCTAGCGACTCGACTCTTCAGAGTGTTCAAAACTGAAGAAACACAAGGTATCCGCTCGCCGCCTCTTCCTTTTCTTTAACCTCAAAGCTGACTGCACAAACAGATTAGGGCTCTTACAGGTTATAGATATGCAAAGAAAAGTTGAATAACACAGAATAAATGTTTACTTTTACTTACACAGTATTATAGTGATCACTGTACTGGCTTGCAGTCTGAAAGCTTAGTGATATTACACACACACTTTATGTGCTGTTCTCTACACTGTGCACATTTGATACATACCCGTATAAAACTTTTCTGTGTCATCTTTCTGATTTAAAATCACTCCATTTCATAGGTGGACAGTGTCACCTAGGCTGGGCCTCATGACATTTCGCCCTTCTCTCCTGCCAGGAGATGGGGCCCAACTGCTGTGTAGCCCCGCCTAGTTGACACTGTTAATGGATGAAATGACGCGAAAGTAAAGGGGGATGTAGTATTTAGGGCTCCTATACAGTTTTGACTTTTTTTTTTATTTATTTTTATTTTTTTTTTATAAACAATATTTGTTTTCTTGCATAACAGCTAACAACAATATGGATAGCATATGCTCTTGACATTTGTTGGCTGAACCCACTGCTCGCAGCATATTCGGACATTCTGAACCACCAGAACGGCCCCATAGGGGTCGGCCGTGATAGAAAATCACCGCCCACTCCTTTGTTTAGAATAGGATAAGCCACAGCAAGAGCTCTCTTACTGCGGCCTACCCCTGCCCTCCCCATAGACAGCACAGGAGGTCGGGCTGGAGATTTAACTGATGGTCAGAAGGTGTATGGAAACCACACATTCCTTTGCCCGCTCAGTGTCTGCAGCTTTGACTACCCTATCGACATTGCATTGGGAATGACTCATGATTAGAGATGAGTGAACTTATCGAATTTCTGGTTCATATGAACCAGAAATCTTGGCGCCTGATTCCCGCTGTCTGCTCGCTCCGTGCAGCGGGTGGATACAGCGTAAGGAACGCCTAGAAAACTGGGATACAGCCATTGGCATTGGCTGTATTCCAGTTTTCTAGGCGTTTCTTACGCTGTATCCACCCGCTGCACGGAGCGAGCAGACAGCGGGAATCAGGCGCCGAGATTTCTGGTTCATATGAACCAGAAATCCGGCAAGTTCGCTCATCTCTACTCGTGATGCTGAGCTGGGAGTGAACGCCTCAGGCATGTACTTCTCCCTATTGGTCCCCGTCTAAACACTCAGACCCCGACTGATCAAAACTTTTGATGTGTGTTTGTATTTTTTACAGGAAATTTGTTTAATAACATGTAGGCTTTAACACACCAATAACAAATAACCAATCTGCATTCGCATTTATTATACAACAATTTGAAGGGGTAGATCTTCCTATTGCATGGTCTAAGGGCATGTTGAAATTGCATATACCTTTGTGTTTTTGATGTCGAAACGGCACAGATTACCGTGTCAAAAACCCTGTGATTTCAATGGGAGACGTGGGTCACGTGGAAAAGAGCAACTTCATTTCTTTATTGATTATGCACTGAAGCACCTTTAAAGTCAATGGGACCATATAACAACCCAATACATAATCTATAAGCAAAGCCATATATTGTCTTTTATATAATACCACAACTCTTAAGACCACTATGCAACTAGTACGCTCATCTGAAGCCCCATATGCCACACAATACCTGGTCATGGCAGCTACCAGTATAATGGGAATAGACTGGTATAAGCTGTAACTTGCAATCAATAGCCAATAGGATAACCAGTGTATTGGTAATGCTATAGGTAGATTATGTATATAGATATATGTAAATGGTGAAATTCACTGATATTACAATAAATAATTCTCTCATAACAAATAGTAACATGAAGGATGCACTGACCTGTGATCTATGTATCTTCGTCAGTACTGAGGGCTTAGTGCTGCTAGGTCACAGCCGAATGACGTCTCCTTCAGTAATACAATGATATTCTTGGAAGTCACAGCTTGGTCGCCACGTGTCACAGACCTTCCTGTAAAGGGTCACACTGTGGCATCCATAAACCATCAGGGCCTGGTCCTGGTCTCTCTGCATCTCTGGTTCTGACTGGCTTTGGAATTAAACAAACTTTTTACTTTTAGGCAAAAAAAAATGGAAGAAGACGTGTTGCCTGCCATCATTTGTAATCTTTATCTTCATAATGGCGTGCATCTTTGCCGGAGTTATCTTGCTGGCTATCTTCAAAGTGGATCCAAAGAATATGACGGTGAATGCTATCCTCATAGCCGTGGCCTGTGTGGTCGGCTTGGTGTTAATCCTCAACTGTCTGACATGGTGGCAGGTGATGGACTCCATTCTAAACTCCCAGAGGAAGCGCCTCCATAGTGCCGCCTCCAGACTGCACAGACTAAAGAGCGAGGGCTTCATGAAGGTAAGTGCCGCTGTGACTAGGGGGATCCTATAGGTGGCGCCTCTGACCATCCTCTCAAATCCTGAATTTCTGTATAGGAGAAGATCTGTTAATATAAGGGCAGTGCAGATACAGATACTGTCAGCATTGTCCAGGGTTCCTTACTGATCAGTAGTGTTGGACCTATATCTTTGCACAACCTATGTAGATGAGTCTGTATATAGTCTACATTGTCACAATCTTGCGTCTCCTTCTTTGATCCTCTGCAGCCATTTTGAAGGAGTTGGGGTTGGTGGGGGGGTGCGTCTGATCTTAATTTGGTCACCATATTTGTTCCAGGTTTTGAAGTGTGAAGTGGAACTGATGGCTAAAATGGCAAAGACCATTGACAGCTTTACACAGAACCAGACTAGACTGGTTGTTATCATTGATGGTCTGGACGCCTGTGAACAGGACAAGGTTCTCCACATGCTGGACACAGTACGTATTCCCTTCTTTATGTATATGGCATCTTGTATGTCCATCTCTTGGCAGCATGGACGTCAAGAAGTAGTTAAAGGAGAAGTCCACGGAAATTTTTTATTAAAGTGTTGTATTTCCCCCAAAAGTTATAAAAATCCCCAATATACACTTATTACGGGAAATGCTTATAAAGTGCTTTTTTCCCTGCACTTACTACTGCATCAAGGCTTCACTTCCTGGATAACATGGTGATGTCACGACCTGACTCCCAGAGCTGTGCGGGCTGTGGCTGCTGGAGAGACATTTACTTTGTGTTCTATCAGTGTGCATGGCCTGATGACTGGCAGACTAGGAGTGCTGGGGACTGACTGTTTTTGTATTCTTTCAAGTCTGACACAGCACTCTCTGCTGCCACCTTTGTCCAGAGCAGGAGAGGTTGTCTATGATTTGCTCCTGCTCTGGACCATTCCTGTCACAGACAGAGGTGGCAGTAGAGAGCAGGAAAGAATACAGCACTTCCTGCAGGGCATACAGCAGCTGATAAGTACTGGAATATTTCAGTTTTTTACTAAAAAGAATTAAATTACAAATCTGTATAACTTTCTGAAACTAGTTGATTTGAAAGTTTTTTTTTTATTCTCATTTTGTTATAAAGGTAACCTGTCCACTTCATTCTGGTGGAACCAGGGGCAACATGGACCAGGCACAGGCTCCCTCACTACAATGCTCTATGATATGCTGTGAAACACTGCAGCGTTTTAGAGAAATCATAGTTTTAGAGACAGGAACTTAGTATAAAGTTAAAGGAATTATCCAGCGCTACAAAAACATGGCCACTTTTCCCCCTCTCTTGTCTCCAGTTCAGGTGCGGTTTGCAATTAAGCTCCATTTACTTCAATGGAACTGCGTTTCAAACCCCACCCAATTTGGAGACAAGGGGGGGGAAAAGTGGCCATGTTTTTGTAGTGCTGGATAACCCCTTTAAGAGGTGAGCTCTCCAAAGCCTATTGCCCTCCCCTCTGGGCTTATAGTCACATAGGTAGACACCAGTCAGCTAAACCCAGCGAGGTGGAAAGTCTGTAGTGTATCCTCTCTGTGTGAACATACCCCAATGTAAAGATGGGTGCCTGTTCTTGGGTCAGACTCACTAATAATAATCCCCAATACAGCTGCAGATAAATCCTATGAAACCTGTCTCTGCCTAATCTGAGTATCTTGACCCTTCATTCATTTGCCATGAATATATAGCATTTCTATGCGGCTGTAGATTTATTCTCCTATTATACGTGCGCACACGCCTCTCTATGGTGTCTTTATCTCCTCGTGTAAGTGTAGTAATAAATCAGACGTTCCACCGTTTATACAGGATGATCAGAAGATGTTCTAGGTAACAAATGGTTCCCGGGAACAGTTTGTGGAATCATTGTCTTTTATTACAGGCAGTGAATCCCTGCTTGTAGCCGGGGCTGGATACATCATATCACTGCTGTTTTACAGCCATAATTAACAGCATTGGAAGTTCTGCAAACCATCTACACCGCTATTAATTCTATAATGAGAGCCGATTGCTGGGGATTTTACAAGCAGCTTGTGAATTTGTGCCCAGAGGGCTGTCATGGAGTGACGGAGCATCTCGTGAATGCCCCGCTACACAGATATATGATAGAATATAAAGCATCCTCCTAACGTCCCCCTAGTATGGCAGAAAGCTGCATTGCTGCAGGTAGTGACCTTCCTGGAGTGGTCATTGTGCTGCAGCGCCACCTGCTGGAGGATTACAAACCTGCAATAGGAAGCCGATTTCTTGTTTATTTCATGTGATTTATGCAAATTGCTGCAATTACCGAATTCACTCATTTAATGAACACATAAAAGGCGTTCTGCCGTTCATCTGCGTCAGTCTAATGATAAATGGATGACATGTTATTTTCCCTTTTACAGCCTCTGTTATTAACCTGTGAGCACATGTTGTCTGATACCTTATTAATGTGGCAGACAGATGATCATTGAGAATAGTGATCCAGGAATATAACCCAAAGAAGCCACTAAGATGTTCATTAATGTCTTTTTTTTTTTTTTTTTTCCAAGGTGCGGATCTTGTTTTCCAAGGGTCCTTTCATTGCCATCTTTGCTAGTGACCCCCACATTATCATCAAGGCAATTAACCAGAATCTCAATAGCGTTCTCAGAGATTCCAATATTAATGGACACGATTACATGCGCAATATAGTGCACCTTCCTGTCTTCCTGAACAGCCGCGGACTGAGCAGCGCCAAAAAGATGTGCGTGGTAGCAGCTACCAATGGCGACGTGCCGGGGGTGGATAATGCAGGTGAGTAAGGATTATATACAGTGATAGGACCTTTTTTGCCCTCTGTAAACCGCTAATAGGGCGGATTTATTAAAAACTTTCAGATTCTTAGACATTGTAAACTAGACTAGACAGTCTATACACCATAGTTATTGCACTGGTTCGAGCTATGTCATGAATTTGGTGCGACTAGACTGTCTAGGACCAACAATTAGTATATAAAAAATCAAACTGGGACAGCACTGGAAAAAGTGGGAAAAAATAATAAGAATATTTAGATGGAGTGCACGTCTCACCGCACAGGACCCTTCCGTTCGGCTTCAATCCAATAGTAAACGTAGGAGACAGCACTTCTTGTGAAAAAACTTGATTTTTTTTTATTGACGCTTGAGAAAGGCTGAAGTACCAGCCGAAACGTCACAACAATTAGTATAGACGTGTCTTATGTGTCCTTGCACGGCCTTATGGTGCTTTTACACAGACAGATTTATCTGACAGATTTCTGAAGCCAATAACAGGAACAGACTATATAAAAAGAACAGGTCATGAAGGAAAGACTGATTTCTCCTCTTTTCAGATCCATTCCTGGCCTTGGCTTCAAAAATCTGTCAGATAAATCTGTAAACACACCCTTAGTTTGACACCACTGCCCTGTCCTATGGATAGGGGATAACAAGCTGAAATGGGGTATATGATACTCCTGTAAGTTGATCTCTAGCCATTTTCTGACTTTAAAAAAATCTGTCATTTGTTAGAAATTGAAATGTCACTTGGACATGTAAAATGTTTTGTGGGGTGTTCACCCTCCCACCCCACCAATTGCTGGAACTAGTGGGAAGAAGCGCTTGGCTAAGCACATCTCTCTTCTGTTTGCAGCAGATGGATGCTGGCATAAACCTATGGAGAGAGAATCAGTTGACTGAGTCCTAGAAATCTGAGGGGGTCTTTGTACCCAGGCCCTGACTGATAACATCTTTTGCAATGTTTCTATGACGGACCAAAAGTTGTTTTTTTTTTTTTTAAAAAGGACAGTAACACTTTAAGAATGAAATACGCTACATAGATGGGGTGGGGAGGGATTGGTTTTATGCCTTATCTTCTTCATGACCCGTCTGTGTACGCTGTAACCTCAGCCTTTCTCCACCAGATGGCTGATGGGCTGTCACTTAAACAGCACCCAGTATAACTTGGCTTCCCTTCCATACTTTTTATATATTTTCAGAAGAGAAGCCTTTGCAATTAGCAGTTCTGCATATGGAGCCTCACTTGTTTGCAACAAACCGGTGTACTTAGAAGATGGCGAGAGGCGCGCGCTTATGTTTTATGGGAGGACGTGATTGTGACTCCTGTGTGTGTTTTGTTCCCTCCATAGGAGGCCATGAAGATACGGATCGTCGAGTCTCTCAGCACAGTCTCGCGGAGACCGCAAAACTTGGCAGCAAAACGGCCTTGAACAGACGGGTAAGAGGGAAAGGATAAGTCTTACAATTGGATGCCATTACTTTTTAGAAGCACTCCGGTACTGTGCCGAATGTACACACTGTATAGAGATGGGAAATGGGAGGTTAAACCAATAGAGAAGGATTTTCATGGAAAAAAAAGCAAAACCGAATCTTCAGCTCGACATAATAGTGGCTAAATAAAAAGCACACGTCTGTCTCGCTCACGTTCCAGCAGAAATGGAGAGCAGGCCGGCTTCTTCCATGCCTCACAGTGCTCGGTTTGCTCTCCAAATTTAGGGAATGTGGCGTTAAACAAACGCTGGGCTGTTTTCCTCTGCACCCGGCGGCCGTGCTGTACACATTATACCCTGGTTTACATATGTCACATTGGGTAAATTCAGAGATCTGTCAACCCCACAGAACCTGACGCCGGTAGGTAAGCTGCGGTCTGGTAACCAGAGATTTTTTTTAGCTCCGCTGGATTGACAAATATTGGTAACACATTTTCAGCGCGGATTGAGTTTCTGCAGCAATAAAGAGAAGCAAAACCACCAGACTTTGGAAACTAGGCAGCCATTCATTCTTTTTCCAAAGTTTGTTATTTAAAGGGATTTCTTTGTAGTCAAAAGTAGGAATAAGTATTAAAATGTGAAGGGTAGGAGAATGTGAAGTCGTGTGTCCTGCCGCTCAGCACTATTTAGCACGTTACATCTACATTAAGTCTCTATAAGGCAGGGTTCACATTACATTAGAGTCCTGTGTGGCATGGATACGTCAGGAAATGGTATGCTGATAATTCCCTACACAGACCGGTATAGGCCCGAGTGACTTTAATGCTTAGCTGTGGACAGTGTTCGGATCACTTTTTGAGTTTGTGTTTGAACTCTGGTCCGAAAGTCCAGGATACAATGCTTTTTGCATTCCTGGTTGCTCCATTCGACACAGTGCTGACACTGTCACATGACTGCAAAGCTCATTCAAGTAAATGGGGTCATATCAGGATAAATCCAGGATGTTTGGTTTTGTTTTTTTTCCTCGACTCCATGGTTCTAGCCCTGCCACTTTTGTGGCTACTTTAATGAGGGGGTGATCTTTGCGACGTGAGACCAGAAAAAGTAATGTGACCCTAACCTAGATCACGTGAACTACGCTAGCTGACTACATTCAGGCTAGGGCTGGGCGATATGGCCAAAAAAATAAAATCTCAACTTTAAAAAAATAAAATCTCGCTTGCTAATCTTGCTAATTATGATTGGTGTAGTAGTAGAGCAGTATTTGGAGTAGTAGCTATAGGAGTGGAAGCAGTATTGGGAGTAGTAGAAGCAGGAGTGGGGGTAGCAGTGGCAAAAGTACGGCGAGTAGTATTGGTGGTAGTAGTAGTAGCAGGAGTAGGGGTGCTGTATATGTGTGTATTTATACATATGTATAAATGAATATACATATATATAATACCAGACAGCAGAGGTTTATGTATACATGTATGACATTAGACTGCAGTAATTATGTATTATCTGATAACCTCAATCACCTGAACTGTGGACAGTATATAGGCGCTATAGACGATCTCATGTCACTACACACCTATATATACACACAGATTACAGTAATATTATAAACTACTCACTGCACGCAAGAAAGTTGCAGCAAACTGCCCCCAGGGCCGCTCATTGCCCTGCTGCTGCTGCTACTCATAGTGCTGTGATGTGACGGCGGTAATGTCCTAGCACAGGTGGGCAGCGATCTTGTGGGTTGGCAGGCAAGTGACTATCTCGGACCGCAATTTTGTTGAGTGGGTGGATTGGGACGGGCGGCGGCGATCTCCTAGGTGCAGGCGGGCGGTGGCTGCGATCTCCCACAGGTAGCGCCAGCCATCTCCCAGGCGTGTGCGCGCAGCTCAGCAGAGGGCGCTCTGACATGCAGGAGGAGCAGCTTGCTCAGAGCGCCACTGCTCTCCCTGTAGGTCAGAGGTCAGAGCTGTAGGTCAAAATCTAGGCAAATTAATCAAATTAATTCTATTAATCGCTCAGCCCTAATTCAGGCCATAAAAGTTAGAGGGGCCCCGTGCCTGTTTGCGTACAGCTATATCAGCATCTTATCTGTTTGTTAATGTATTTTTCGTTTCATTGTCTTCTCTCCTCAGGATACATATAGAAGGCGGCAGATGCAGCGCACAATCACTCGTCAGATGTCATTCGACCTCACCAAACTGCTGGTGACAGAAGACTGGTTCAGTGACATTAGTCCTCAGACTATGAGGAGGTTACTAAACATTGTTTCAGTAACAGGTAATGCAGTTGGTGGTAAACGGGAGCTTAAGATGAATCTCGATCTTGCTTGGGTTAGTTCGAACCTGAGGGTGCAGCATATAATAACCGGTGGCTGAAGAAGTTAAATACAAGCAAAGGGAGTCCTGGAAACCATGGGTGCAGCCAATGACAGTATCCATGTTTTCCAGGCAGCTTTAGGGCTGCATCCATTGGTAGTCAAATGCCACACCCTTGGGTTCGAACTAACCTGAGCGTGCTTGAGATTATCTCTAGTATCTGCACAAATACGATCAGTCTATCCATAGGCCCCATGCTCCAAGTGTTTGGGTGAAAATGTCCTAGACCACTGATCCTCATCCTATGGCTGCCGCAAAACTACAAATCCCAGCGTGCAAGATGAGCTGCAACTCTGCTGCCCCTTCAGTCAGCTGATCAAATCAGACAGTGATGGCTCATGCCATAGATGGGCTACCAATAAAAGTCCCTTTAAATTTGCCTAGTATGTCAGAGCAGTGTGCGGCATTCCTGGCCCTGTCAGTGGTGTGCGTCTCCCAGCACTATGATAAATGATATGATAAATTGCTATGATATGATTGAACCCAAATCCATGTAATAGTCCCCCCCCCAATATTGCCCCATGTAGTAGCCAACCCAACCAAAATTTCCCCGCATATTAACCAGCCCTCCCAATAGTGCTCAAATAGTAGCCCCCCCCCCCCCCCAAGTTTCCCATATAGTAGCCAGCCCTCCCCAATAGTCTCATATAGTAGCCAGCCCTTCCCAATAGTCTCTTTTTATAGTAGACAGCTCTCCCCAGTAGTCTCATATAGTAGCCAGCCCTCCCCCATAGTATCATATAGTAGCCAGCCCTCCCCCATAGTATCATATAGTAGCCAGCCCTCCCCCATAGTATCATATAGTAGCTAGGCCTCCCCCATAGTCTCATATAGTAGCCTGTCTTCCCCATATTCTCTTATTAAGTAGCCAGCCCTCCCCAATAGTCTCTTATATAGTAGCCAACCTCCCCAATAGTCTTTTATAGTAGCCAGCCCATCCTGTAGTCTCATATATTAGCCAGCCCTCCCCAATAGTGCCCCAATCTTAGCCAGCCCGCCAAGTGTTCCATATAGTAGCCAGCCCTCCCCAATAGTCTTTTATAGTAGCCAGCCCTCCCCTGTATTCTTATATAGTAGCCAGCCCTCCCTAGTAGTCTCATATAGTAGCCAGCCCTCCCTAGTAGTCTCATATAGTAGCCAGCCCTCCCCCATAGTCTCTTATATAGTAGCCATCCCTCCCCCATGGTCTCTTATATAGTAGCCATCCCTCCCTAGTAGTCTCATATAGTAGCCAGCCCTCCCCCATAGTGTCATATAGTAGCCATGGCAGGCCAGATGTAATTTAAATTCTGAATTGCCTGGCGGCCCAAAAATAATGGCACCATGGGCCCGATTTGGCCTGCGGGCCAGAGTTTGACATGACTGCTTACCTTTTTAAACAAATCTAACAGCCTTTAGGACTGATGGTTTATCCTTCTCATAGACTGTAAAAGCAGAATGAAGGGTCAGTCACTCAATAGAAATAATTGTCCCCTATATTTTTGCCCATACAGTCATGACCTGGCACATTTTTGTTGAGGTCTCTCTCCCCCATCCCCTCCCAGAACCCTCTGTACAATGTATTGTATATTCATAGATTTTTTTTCCCAGTTTCTGCAGATATATTGTGTAAAATGACTTCTCGCTGCAGAACTTATCTGTCTCATCTGTATTTTTTTTGTCTATTTATAGGAAGGTTACTGAGAGCCAATCAGATTACATTTAATTGGGATAGATTGGCATCATGGATTAACCTTACAGAGCAGTGGCCATACAGAACGTCATGGCTGATCCTGTACCTGGAGGAGACTGAGGCCATCCATGATCAGACCACCCTGAAAACTATATATGAGAGGTGGGTTACTCTTCATAGATGTTTAGAATTGATCCTTTATTAGTTACTGTTCCATCCGTCCAGCAGCCGATGTTTTTTATACAGAACCTGATGATGTGTAAAACCGAGCAAAAAGCTAGAAAGTTCTTACTTTGATAAACCCAGAAGTCATAGCAGATTTTGTATTAAGGGGGTTATCCCAACCTCATAAGGAGATAACTTGCTGGTCAGTGGGCGAATAATAATCGGGACCCCCACCGGCAGGTAACGTGTATTGAACAAACAGAGAAGCATTTCTATGGGACAGTGCTGTACTTGGCTATATTTGGAAGTCCCATAGAGACTTAATGGCATCGGTGAATTACCGGACCCCCCATCCATTAGGTACTTACCACCTATTCTGTGTACAGGAGACAACTTTTACTCTTGGTATATCCCCTTTTAGCATAGTACTTTGTGTTGATGAATATTCTCTGTTTATCACATCTTCTGGATTATTATTTGACGACAGAAATAATCTGACTGACATAGGTCCTGGTCACTGTGTATTATGATGGCAGTGCTCAAGGGGTCATCAAGGTCCATTGACCTGCGTATTATATGATAAGGGTGAAAACACATGATCTGGTTGCACTGCGGGTGGATGCATCAGCTCCTTCTGAAATGCTGCTCTCTTTTTTTTCTTTTTTTTTACGCCCACTTTTGGCATTAATATCCAAACTGCCGAATAGCAAAAACTAGCAATGTATAAATAACAAAAGGAGGTTAATAGCAGCATTTCAGAAGCCGACAGCAATGCAACTGGTTCATGTTTCCCCCCCTTTAAAGGAGTATTCTCATCACGGCTTGTTATCCCCTGCCCATAGGTTAGCGGATGTCAAGCTAATCACTAGGGATCTGAACACTAGGACCCCCACTGATCCCGAGAATGGGGACGCATTGCTCCTGCACCCCATTCATTCTCCAAGGGGGTGCTGAGCGGTTTAGAGTTCTGTGCTCGGAAAAGTACAGGCCATTATGCACTCCATTCATTGTGAGGGGATTGCATTACCATTCTCTGGTTATTGTGGGTCCTGGTGGTCAGACCCCCCCAGCAACCAGCTTATTTACTCCTATGCTATGGATTAGGCATAAGAATCTGAGATATAGGAATACCCCTTTACGCTTGTGGCCCCCTGGTTTTGAGGGCTCATATCATCCTTTAGATAGCCTAACACTTTGGGCACTTGTGTACCCTCTTGATCAATCTTTTTTTAATTGATTTTCTCTTTTAAAATGTAGTGGCAATATTATAACAGAGTAAGACACCGACTTTAAGGGAAAACTACCCTAAAAATGTGGCGTGCTGAAATTATTTTATGCAGGATGCAGAAAAGCAAAATTGTTCAACGCTACAGAGCAATCAATATGCCCGATGCTTCTCTCTTAGGACATCATCTATAGATCAGGGATGGGGAACCTTCGGCCCTCCAGCTGTGGCAAAACTACAATTCCCATCATGCCTGGACAGCCAATTGTAGTTTTGCCACAGCTGGAGGGCCGAAGGTTCCCCATCCCTGATCTATAGAGTCAGGAGGCCTCTATACACATTAGAGGGTTGGCGAGCCCAGCCGAAATCAGAAGCTTTCATGTCTCCTTTCTGTAATGTGTATGGGAACAGTGATCTCAAGCTTGTGGCTATCGGGTTACCTCTGTCCGCATACACAACTCTTTGCTGTCCAAGCAAGCTGGGAGTTGTAGTTTATGTAGGAGTTGCATATATATATTATTGTGGCTCACCAACTAGTCTTTACAAAAAACATTTAATAGTCAGAGCGCTGCAGCTCGTTTTCATACAATATCACGCCAATCCTTTTTTTTTAAGTTATTAGATTTCATTCCATTATATTTTAGGATCCATAAACTGCACATACCTGTTCCTTCCATCAGCGCAAAAACTTCATACCCCGCTACCATTTGTTAAACATATCTTGGACACTCATTGTTTCTAAAGGTTTTTATGAAAATTGGAGCCATATAACGTGGTTAAATTTGCCAAACTGAAGTGACAGTAGATTTCCTGCAGGTGGCAGTGTTGTACAGTTCTGATCAATCTCAGCTCCTAGTTTACCTGAACATATACATGGAGTTCTTGCTTGCACACAATGTGTATTTGAAGTTTAGTGAGAATGTAAGGTAGCCCATATAGCATGTAGGTGAGGATGATGCAGTGATGTCTGTTCACTGCTGACACTGCAGCATAGGACAGGTGGGTTTATGATGCTGCCATAGCAGTAACACAGCCTCCTGGTTATTGCTTGTTTCTCTTATATTTTATCATATTACATTCCCACTTCCACAAAGCTCTGCCTAATAAATATACTGTACCTATAAACTATATTCTTTGCACTTTTCAGAATAGGGAATCGTGTACATGAGCTAGTGTGCAAAGGCTTGCCCTTATGATGTCTCCCGTACACGACACACGCGTAGAAGAGGGGGATCTTGCTCCTCTGTATATTACACACTCAAAAGCAGCATAGAGGATATTATATAGCAGTGTAAGCTGTGAATCCTGTTCTAGAGTGAGATACACTCACCGGCCACTTTATTAGGTACACCATGCTAGTAACTGGTTGGACCCCCTTTTGCCTTCAGAACTGCCTCAATTCTTGGTGGCATAGATACAACAAGGTGCTGGAAGCATTCCTCAGAGATTTTGGTCCATATTGACATGATGGCATCACACAGTTGCCGCAGATTTGTCGGCTGCACATCCATGATGCGAATCTCCCGTTCCACCACATCCCAAAGATGCTCTATTGGATTGCGATCTGGTGACTGTGGAGGCCATTGGAGTACAGTGAACTCATTGTCATGTTCAAGAAACCAGTCTGAGATGATTCTAGCTATATAACATGGCGCATTATCCTGCTGAAAGTAGCCATCAGATGTTGGGTACATTGTGGTCATAAAGGGATGGACATGGTCAGCAACAATACTCAGGTAGGCTGTGGCGTTGCAACGATGCTCAATTGGTACCAAGGGGCCCAAAGAGTGCCAAGAAAATATTCCCCACACCATGACACCACCACCACCAGCCTGAACCGTTGATACAAGGCAGGATGGATCCATGCTTTCATGTTGTTGACGCCAAATTCTGACCCTACCATCCGAATGTAGCAGCAGAAATCGAGACTCATCAGACCAGGCAACGTTTTTCCAATCTTCTACTGTCCAATTTCGATGAGCTTGTGCAAATTGTAGCCTCAGTTTCCTGTTCTTAGCTGAAAGGAGTGGCACCCGGTGTGGTCTTCTGCTGCTGTAGCCCATCTGCCTCAAAGTTGGAGGTACTGTGCATTCAGAGATGCTCTTCTGCCTACCTTGGTTGTAACGGTTGGCTATTTGAGTCACTGTTGCCTTTCTATCAGCTCGAACCAGTCTGCCCATTCTCCTCTGACCTCTGGCATCAACAAGGCATTTCCGCCCACAGAACTGCCGCTCACTGGATGTTTTTTCTTTTTCGGACCATTCTCTGTAAACCCTAGAGATGGTTGTGCGTGAAAATCCCAGTAGATCAGCAGTTTCTGAAATACTCAGACCAGCCCTTCTGGCACCAACAACCATGCCACGTTCAAAGGCCCTCAAATCACCGTTCTTCCCCATACTGATGCTCGGTTTGAACTGCAGGAGATTGTCTTGACCATGTCTACAGGCCTAAATGCACTGAGTTGCCGCCATGTGATTGGCTGATTAGAAATTAAGTGGTAACGTGCAGTTGGACAGGTGTACCTAATAAAGTGGCCGGTGAGTGTATAACACAAGAGCTTTCAGCAGCTTCTATGTCTCCTCTGTCTCCGTCTGCAACTATCTCCTTTCCCTCTTCATAGACTTCCATGGGCAGCATGTAATCTGATTCTTCTGCGAAGTGTGCCTCTTCTGCCAAGAGGTACTTGAGCGGTTTGTGAGTGAATTATGAGCTTAGGAGTCGGGGTAAAGGAGTGTGCCTGATTAATGGAGAACAAATCATTTTAGCTGATAAGGTATACTAGAAATAAGGGATTATCCAGCGTGGCCACTTTCTTTCAGAGACGGCACCACTCTTGTCTCCAGTTTGGGTGCAGGTTTTGCAACTCTGTTCCATTCCATTGAAGTAAATGTAGCTGAATTGTAAACCGCACCTGTACTGTGACAAGAGTTGTGTTGTCTCTGGAAGAAAGTGGCCATGTTTTTCTAATGCTGGATAACCCCTTTCATTTTGCTTATACTGTTGACTTAAGCAGTTGTTAGATTTCTAAAACTAGTATTGAGCCCAGTGGTAGCTGTATAGCCATGTGTGCTGTGAGTTCTCTCCATATACCTGCTGTCCTTTCTTTGGCTAGTTTGCTCGGCATTGACCCTTTACTTGTGCCCTGTTGCTGGGGCTCTCTGGAATCTCAATATCCCCGTGAGTTACTTTAATGAGTGAATAAGAGGTTTAGCCGGGATTTTCTTGTGGATTGCGGGCCTGAGAGGCATTAGTGAAATAAATAAATATACAGTCTCCGTCTGTGCAGGTCTGCTGTGCTCCTCCTCGCCTCTCGCCCGGAGCAGATGGGAGACAACAGCCTTTAAAGTGGATAGTTAAATCCTGCCGCTGCCGGCTCTTCTCCTGTGCCGTCCCTGCCCTTTGCCTCGCGAATATTTTCCATCCTGATCCTACAGGCGAAACACTTGGAAAATGAGTAATTGCAGATAAATGTGGTGACCTCTCGTGCAGCTCAAGGTTCACAGCCAGCATCAATAGATAAGGCGTGTGCCCGGAGGTCCTAGAGAGGAGCGCAGCTCTTGGTGCATCACCGCCATTACAAGCTGCAGGTTTTTCTACAGCACATAAACTAGCTAAATTGGATTGTCTTTTTATAAGATGCTTATCAGACATCCCTGCTGGGTATATGAGGCGGAATTGTACAATCCCTTGTACGTTCATGTAGGGGCCAAAGGCTGCAGGGGCCAGAATAGATTCCCACTCATGCAGAAAGAGGACTTGTATTACAACATGTTTTAACACTTGGGGCAGCATGGCAGTGTATGATGCCTTCCCATCCCCTACGTCCTGCTCTTGAGTGACAGCTCTAGCATATAGTATATTACATTGCAGACTAACCTAAAGAGCGATGGTTTGTAGAAGAGAACATGATGATTCCCTGCCTAGTGGACGCTGGCGTCACGTTAGAATACAGATCATGAGTTTAGTTACGGGAAGGGGGAGGATAACTCTACTTATACTTACAATGTCATACACTGTCCGTAGAAATTAGTATATAACAATCATTAGTACTGATAGATGTAATATTAAAGGGAATGTACCACTTCCCATAATTTAAAATAAAATTTATATGGCTTGGAGATCCTGGGGGCACCGACCGTTTTTGAAAACGCTGCCTTGTTCCTGCCACCTGCCCCGGTTTCTTTATATGCAAATAGGGCCTCTCGATGCAGTGGAGGCCCAGCGCCCCCCAGTGTAGCAATATCTCCTCCCCTGGATGAAGCAGCCAGACTTGATTCTGAAGGAGCCGCATCACCCAGGGGAGGAGATATCAATGCACTGGGGGCACTGGGCCCGCCTCCAGTGCACCCAACGGCCCTATATGCATTTAGCGAAACCGGCACAGATGGCGGGAACCTGGTGTCGGTTTAAAAAACCTATAGCGTCACAGTGATCTATGCGCCGACCAGGTTATATATATATATATATATATATATATATATATATATATATATATATATATATATATATATATATATATATAAAGTGACTATGGAAAGTGGTATATTCACTTTGATAATCCCGTCTCCTGTCCACTTGTCTGAATGTGAGCAAGTCCTTAAAAGTTGCTTTCACCATAATTTCCGTGCAGCCAAATTTCCCCAAATCAGCAAACGGAGACTGAAATGAATAAGATCTATGTTTTCACCACCATTCATGTTTAGGAGGAAAAAAATGGCTCCGCAACAAGAGATTGTCCATCGAAACAAATTTTCAATGATCTGCTTCTCTTTCAAGAGTCACTGTCGTGATTTTTTTTTTTTTTGCAGAAATCAATAGTCCAGGCGATTTTAAGAAACTTTGTAATTGGGTTTATTGGCCGAAAAATGAATTTTTATCATGAAAAAGCAGTTTGAAGCTCTCCCCCCTGTCTTCATTGTTCTCCTATGGAGAGAGGGAAATAAAACACCAAAACAGGACAACAAAGAGTTAATCTACAAATACATCACCGCCTATCTTTTCTGACAGTCAGCACTGACCTCTCTGTCCTCTGAATACAGCTTCACCCAGCTCCATGTTTGTGTAATCCTTTGTTCTCTGCTCTCTGCTGCCGGCTAACTCCCTCCTCCCCCCCTCCCCCCTCTATAGAACAGACAGGGTTGTGTCTGATGCAACATTTCACAATTTCCTGATTTTTTTTGCAGTGGATGACAGAAAGGAGAGGAGGGGGGGACCTGGGAAAAGTCTTTTTAAATGCAGATAATGGCATATTTGGCTAATAAACCCAATTACAAAGTTTCTTAAAATCGCCTGGACTATTGATTTCTCCCAAAAAAATTTCACGACAGTGACTCCTTCAGTTTAGCCCACCAGATGTGATTACATACATATTTGTGTACTTTCATTGTATGCCGTCTTTGGGCATGTGGACATTGTTGCAATGTTTTTATTTTTTCAAAGTCATCTTTCAATTTTTATTTTAATCAAGTCTATTTCCTTATGTAGTGTATATGTAGACTCGTATCTCCAAGGCAACAGACTACAGGCAGATCTTGTGTAGTCTGATACTCCCTGTGTCCTCTGCTTTCAAACCTACAGGAGCTTAAAGGGGAGATGCCCAGCAAAAATTTTTATCCAAGTATTGTATTGCCCCCAAAAGTTATACAAATCACCAATATAGACTTATGGGAAATGCTTATAAAGTGCTTTTTTCCCTGCACTTACTACTACATCAAGGCTTCACTTCCTGGATAAAATGATGACGTCACGACCCAACTCCCAGAGCTGTGCGGGCTGTGGCTGCTGGAGAGGATGATGACAGGGGGACACTGAGGGACACAGGGGACTGGAGGGACACTGAGCATCCCCCTGCCATCATCCTCTCCACCAGCCACAGCCCGCACAGCTCTGGGAGTCGGGTCGTGACATCATCTTATCCAGGAAGTGACATCACCATTTTATCCAGGAAGTGACATCACCATGTTATCCAGGAAGTGAGGCCTTGATGCAGTAGTAAGTGCAGGGAAAAAAGCAATTTATAAGCATTTCCCGTAATAAGTGTATATTGGTGATTTGTATAACTTTTGGGGGCAATACAATACTTCAATAAAAAATTCCGCCGGACTTCTCCTTTGAAATCATATTGTCCTAGAGCCATGAGAAGAGCTTTGATTAGTTGTGGGATGGGTGTTTGGGCCCCCATCTGTTTCTAAAAGGAAGTGTGCATGAAACTAGACAGCCCCATAAACTTACATTATGAGTTATTTTAGCACAGAGCTTGGAGAGAATAATGTGCTTATCCCACACTACTTCCCTGTTCTAGCAGGGGACCCTGACCCATCCAAACTATTGGCATGTCTCGGCAATTGTTTTTAAAGTGATGGTGCCCATTTTATGCTATAAAATTGCTTTTGGAGTCAATTTTTTAGAGCCAGACAGAGGAGTGGGTACTGTACAGGTCTCTTCTTTCCACTTTTATTGTCCTCTTTGACCTATTTTCATGTTTGGCTTAAAATCTCTTCACAGCCTATACCATAAATGCCGGATATCCGCAGTTCCCAACCTCTGGTCTGTCCCCATAGAAGTAAATGTAGAGAGCCTTGGCCAAGCATGGCCCCCTTTTTATTTACTGGATCCCTCATCAGGTGGGTCAGGGTTAGGGGATGCCCATTCTGGGGATAGGTCCAGGTCCTGGTAGAAATCAAGTTAATTTTAAATAATTCTGTTTGCCAGCAGCCACCTCTAGGGGTAGCTTATTGAAGTCTGGTTTATTATGCAGTTCAATAAAAAAATATAGTGTTGGGTTGTACATGTACTGCAGGTTTGGAGACATGTTTGGGAAGAATAAAGCTACGACTGCTATGAAACCCCTGCTAAAAATGTTGGACATAAAAAGAAAGTGTTAAAAGTTGTCGCTGACTATAAATGCTGATGTGCACAAAGTTGTACTGGTGGTATGCAGTACAATCTGGAGGTATTAGATATGTGACTTTGTATACACCCTGACGGGCCACGAGTCACACTTGTGATCTGTTATAGATGGGTCCAAGCACAATAAACACGTCTTATAAATAGAACATGTTTGTCCTGCATATTTCTACAAAACCCCATTTTGTGGTTGTCCTCGGACTGTCCCTGCAAGGCTGTCACCGGTCACTCCATCTGAGGAATTCTTCTCTACTAGAACAACACAGTTGCATAACAGAAACCAGTGTCTCAAGGCCTCAGACACCCACCCAGTGAATGTAGAAAATGGATACAGAGTTTGATGTGAAGTCTGAGCCCGGATGCAATATTCTGGGAAAATGCGTGACCAAAGGGATCTATAGAGAGAGATGAAAAAATGGAGATGAATTTCCCGGACAGTTATATTAAAGGGGAACTCCAAAGAAATTTTCCTTCTTTCAAATCAACTGGAGTCAGAAAATTATACAGATATGTAATTTACTTCTATGTAAAAATGTCAAGTCTTCCACTACTTAGTAGCCGCTGTATGTCTTGCAGGCAGTGCTCTCTGCTGCCACCTCTGTCCATGTCAGGAATTGTCCAGAGCAGGAGAGGTATTCTATAGGGATATGTTGTTGCTCTGGACAGTTACTGTCACAGACAGAGGTGGCAGTAGAGAGCACCGTGTAAGACTGGAAAGCATATACAGTGGTACCTTGGTTTAAGAGTAACTTGGATTAAGAGCGTTTTGCAAGAAGAGCTCACAGTTTTTCAAAATTGTAACTTTGTTTAAGAGCTCCCTGTTCTGGGTGGGAGGGGGAGTGGGGAAGGGGCATGGTCTGCATAGGGGGGTCTACAGCCCTGTACACTGGCCCAGGAAGTCTCCCTCACCTTCTAAATCATAGCAGATCCACTTCGGGCTGCGGCTTGCTTCAGGGGACAGGACTGTGGAGGTAATCTCTTTATAGCTGTAACCCCTCTCTCCCTGGACAGAGTGTGCTGCTATACTGTGCCCACATATGTCCTGCTCATTCCTTCCTGCTCCCTGCAGTCTGTGTCAGCCCTTGTGTTTCCCATCCTCTCCATTCCTGCTATAATCTACCTGCACTCACACTCAGTTGTACACACTGCTGCTATAATCTGCCTGCACTTAGTCAGCTATACACACTGCTGTTATAATGTGCCTGCACTTACAGTCAGCTATACACACTGCTGCTATAATGTGCCTGCACTTACACTCAGCCTTTCTCACTGCTGTATAGAAAAGTTTCTGTCACTATCCTCCTGCACAGCTCTGTGATTCTCACTTCCTAATTGGTCCATTCTGAACACACACACCTTTCCCATTGCTGTCATGTGACCACACAGACCTCTGACAGCAGCCCTGCTCCTCTATTCTAGCCTGTTGTACTACGCTCCTGCGTTATGGGGATCTGCAGTTCCATCCTATATCTACAAACTGCTGCTGTATTTTCAGGTTTATGCCCTTACTATACATTATACACCACATTCTGATTGCTATACTGTACAGTAACTTATAATATCACATATTCAGCTGTTTCTGAATGTTTGTTTCATTTGTTTTACATATTATTCAGAATAAAAAAAATCATTATTTTGAGATGTGACCAATTATCTCCATATCGGTGATTTCTTATGGGAAAATTTGCTACGATTTAAGAGTAAATTTAGATTACAAGCGCGGTCCTGGAACAAGTTATGCTCATAATCCAAGGCACCACTGTATTACTTTCTGCAGGACATACAGTAGCTGATAAGTACTGAAAGACTTTCCATTTTGAAGTAGAAGTAAATTACAAAGCTTAAAGCGTAACATTCATTTCAGGGTCATTTTTCTGAAAACATTAAATATCAACAGTACAAGCGATTTTAAGAAACTCTGTAATAGGTTTTATGTACTAAAAGAGTTTCCTTCTGTAGTGAAAAAGCAATCTCCCAGCCTCCCCCCTCACATCAGATGAAGCAGGATTTCTGTCTCCATTATGTGGCTATGGAGAGGGGAGGGGCTGTTAGGAGTGACTGAGCACGGAGCAGTCCTGCACAGCACAACACCCTGCAATCTTCTCTCAGTAAGTTCATAGATAAGCACAGACCTTTCTGACCCCAGAATCCTGCGGTTTAGGTGCCCAGAGAGTCTACAAACAGCTGACCTTCATGTCACCTCTTCCTGCTCCCTCATCTCCCTCGGCCCTTCCCCCCTTCATAGGCTTACAATGGAGAGAGCAGAGCCCGTCTTCACTGGCTTCTCTGTAATGAAGACGAGTTTGCCTGATAATTCACAGACAAGAAGTCAGGGGGGGAGGCTGGGAGATTGCTTCTTGAGTACAGGAGGCTTTTTTGGCTGATGAAACCTATTACAGAGTTTCTTAAAATCGCTTATACTACTGATTTCTGCAATAAAAAAAAACATGACAGTTACTCTTTAATAACTTACTGACAGATGATTTGAAAGAAAAAAAGAATTCCATAGATCCAGAGAGTGGGAACACAAAGTCCCCACAGTGAGTGGAGTGCAGATGTGCATGGCCGCCATGCAGATATGGATAGGGGTTAACGGGCTGAGATTGGAATACCCCGTTAACTCACATTCCAGAAGAAGTGTTAAACATTTTGTTGTATGCATTGGGAGCTTTCATTTTCATTATGGCCAATTTACAGTGCAAACACAATGTTAAGTAGCCTAAGTGAAATATTAATCTGAAAATCGCCAGCCAGCCAGTGTAATATACGTATTAGTGCAACAAGACACCCAGTACTTTTTCTAGCTGTCTGTGGTGCCAAATAGGTAAAAATTCTCCTTTTGTGCCACAGTGAAGTGTCAGAGGGGCGTGGTCAAGGCATTAGAGTTTCCTTAGCCGAAACACTTCTCTTTTCTTATCCCGCACCAGCTCCCGTTTTGAGTGACTGTCAGGCCTTGGCTTCCGTAGCTGGGTCCTGTTAAACGCTGTGCTTTTGGGTAGCAACACATGATTGGTAAATCTTCCAGCTTAAGGCTAGGTTCACACTGCGTTTTCAGCATCCGTTTAACGCATCCGTTTTTTTTGCAAAAAACGCATGAAAAACGGATTGCAAAAAACGGATTCATTTGTGTGCATCCGTTTTTCCATTGACTTCCATTATAAAAAAAAACGGATCCGTTTTTTTTGGCGGACCAAAACGGACCAAAAAACGTTGCTGACCCTATTTTTCTGGACGTTAAAAAAAACGGATCCGTTAAACGGATGCTGAAAACGCAGTGTGAACCTAGCCTAAGCAGCTGACTCACTACATGTGCCACAATCCAAAAGGATTTTAACAGAGCTTGACTGCTGAGTCTCGTTACTCATCACCTGCGGCACTGTCCAGGTCCCATTCCTGCTCTCCACCATTGCCCAGTCTGGTCCTTTGCTATACTCTACACTGGTTCCAGGGCTGCTCCCCTCTTTCAGCATCCACTTGTCTGGTGTTGTCTTCCTTCTGACCCCTGCTGCAATCGTACCCCTGGCCACTAGGGTGTGTTGACGCCTTCTCTGGATTTATAGAGGCTTGCATGTCTCCACATGCTACTGCAGTTTGCCAATGCAGAGCCACCTGCATCAGTTTAAACTAGCTCCGCCTGCTCCTCCCTGCCTGAGTGTTGTTGCATTTCTGTACACATAGCTAATGTGTCTTTCTGCTATTCTTGCTGTATTCCCTTGTATCCTGACCGGTGGCTATTCTTTGTGTTATACTTCCTATCCGACTCCTGCCTGTACCATATTTCTCTCCTTTTGCCATGATTGACAGCAGGGAAATACAGAATGCTGTTGTGCACAGCTCCCCTCGACAACTTTTGACATGATGCTTTGAGAAGGTCTTTCACCTCCAGTGCAGGGATTGAGCAAGCAGACGTATGGCGACTGTTAGATGAATCTACCCGTCTGTTCCCCGCCGTCGGACCATAATGAGCGGCACCAGGGCCCGGTGTTCTGTGGGTGACTGGACGGCCACAGTCGCCTTTATTTCTCCAGCAGGCACAGCTGACCGTTCTTGCCTCCACAAAACATACAGCTATGAAATAAACATGGCCATTCCGAACCAATTTTCCACATGGACCTCGAGAAAGCGAAGCCTGCGTTCTGTTAGATTTAATAGCGACGGATGGTTAATGCCTCCATTTTTAGTCGAGCACTTTGTAATGTACACAAATGGCCCAGCTGCAGCCCAGGACGTATAGCGCCATTACCTGATTGCGTGTTCGGCATCTAATAACAAGGTACCATCCTACTCCGTCATAGCATGCGGGGGCAGGAACATCTTGTATTTACAGCAGCAGCAGGAGATAAACCATAACACGCTTATTTTTATTATTAAGAAATTCAAATTTGGTGAAACAATTGGAAAATGTTGTTTTCGGGGGTTTTTTCCATTGTTTTTTTTTTCAGTTTTTTTTTTTTTCTTCTTTGCAAGTAGTAAAATTTATTTTTTCCATAAAAAGCCTCATTTGTTTTTATAGTAATTTGATGATACATCTGCTTGCTTTATTCAGCTGAAAAAGGGAAACGTTACTTCTTGGTGTTTTGTGAAATTGCTTGGTTAAATTATTTTCTAAATCGTTCAACTTTTAACAAATGACATTTGATACCAACACTGGAAAGTAATTTCAGCTAATTAAGTAGATCCTTCTATAAACCATCCGAACATTAAGATGACAAACTGTTCATTCAGGATTATTTTAATTGGGACAATTATTGTAATTTTGATGCAATTATGTGTTGAGTTAAAAGCTTTTGTCTAAATCATTGGAGGGATTTTTTTTTTGTATCATACAAGATAAAAGAGTGATGTAAAAATGGAGATTATTGCATGTTTTTTTATAACCCCTCCCTTTACCAGATGAAGCCTAATATTATGAAATCCTATCCCGGATATATGATGGTTTGCCCCCATTCTTCGGTAAATTTAATAAGATGAGTTGTGTAGATTATGCTAGTTATTATGAGGGGTTTCCCCGTAATTATCAATAAACGCTAGATTCGGGGACCCCTAGTGATCGCTAGAAGGGGGAAGGACCTGATGGTTGTTTGAGGGGGTGGGATTAAACCATCACAAGCTTGTTATGGACATCTAGCACCAGGCACCTTCACTGATCTGCTGTCAGCATATGCATATAACAGGGTTGGAAATGGCTGTACATTCGCTTTTATGGGATCTCAGTGGAGTAGTAAAGACTAGAGATGAGCGAATCTACAGTAAGGGTAGATGCACACAGAGAAATTGTCGCCAAAAACTTGTCCCTGCACTCCCTCTTCCCTCTCCACCAGCTCCATTTATATGCTCGGGTGGATTCCGCTGTCCGCCCAAAGAATTGTCATGTCAGTGAGCTTTACTTTGTATGCATATACCCTAAGAGCGAAGCGCTTTGTTCCTATCGACATTCTGCTCATCAGGGTGCGGCTTTGAAGTCTGCTCTGCTCCATGCCGCTCCTCCCCGGGTGCTGAGAAAAGATGGATCCAGTCCTGGGAAACTGATTAGAGGTGGCTGGAGAAGTTGGCTGCAGCCCTAAGTCTGTCAGGAAACCATGGATACAGCCATAGGCCATAGGCTGTATCCATGTTTTCTTGGACTCCCTAGGGCTGCAAGTTCTTCAGCCATGGTAATTAAATGCTGACCAATCAGACTCGAGCATGCTTGAGTTGCGCTTATCTCTACTAAAGACCCTTTTACATGGACAGATC
Source organism: Dendropsophus ebraccatus (assembly GCF_027789765.1). Taxonomy (NCBI): domain Eukaryota; kingdom Metazoa; phylum Chordata; class Amphibia; order Anura; family Hylidae; genus Dendropsophus; species Dendropsophus ebraccatus. The sequence goes on along the minus strand of NC_091459.1, from coordinate 115,362,542 downwards.
AAATGATTATTTGTAGCCTGACTACACAATTTATCTATCCTTGTGAAGGCTTATCAAACGATTGTCGATCTAACCGATCAGTTATCTTCAGCCCAGGTAAAAGGTCCCTAACACAGCACAACCACTTCACAATTTACAGAGCAGTCTGCCCTTGGTCCTGTTCACTGTGTTTTCACTACCCCCCACAATCTTGTACTTGTCCCCAGAAGCTTCAAGCTTTTTCACATGGGCAAAAAACACATGGTTGTACCTCACTAAAAAAAGTTTTGCTTTTTAAGTGTGGTTTGTCCTAGTCCCATAGAACAGTGATTTTCAACCTTTTTTGAGCCGCGGCACACTTTTTATACTTAAAAAATCCCGGGGCACGCCACCAACCAAAATGGCCCAAAATGACACTAAAACAGTACATATTATACATATAGTTAATAATATAGATTCTAAATGTATTTATACTCAGTGTGAAACCTGGGCCTGTTTTCTTCTCCCCCCTGTGCTTCTCTCCACCATACTTATCCCCCCTACTTCACTTCTGTGCTTCTCTCCACCATACTTCTCCCCCCTGCTTCTCTCCACCATACTTCTCCCCCCTGCTTCTCTCCACCATACTTCTCCCCCCTGCTTCTCTCCACCATACTTCTCCCCCCTGCTTCTCTCCACCATACTTCTTCCCCCTGCTTCTCTCCACCATACTTCTCCCCCCTGCTTCTCTCCTGTGCTTCTCTCCCCCATGCTTCTCTCCACCATACTTCTCTCCCCCCTGCTTCTCTCCGCTGTTTCTCCCCCATCCCCAGGTTTCTCTCCCCCATTGTTTTCTCCTGTTTTACAGTGGCACCATAGTTTGGGGAACTTTCCCTTCGGCACACCCGACCATGTGATATGTCACGGCACACTGGTTGAAAATCACTGCCATAGAAGCTCAGAATAAAATTTAATGGAAGCTTTAAAAAAAAAAAAAAAAAAACACCACAAAATCCACGAAGCATATTCGATAGTAATACTATTTGCCCATGTTAGTATATTATATTGTGTATTAGGTCTCACCACAGTGCTGGATTCACAGCTTACACTCCTAAGGATTGCTCTATAACCTCCTCCATGCTGCTGCTGCCTCTGAGGGTGCGCTATAGTGATATAGAGGCGAAGGACCCCTCTTTAGTGTGTTCAGCTCATAGGCGAAATGTAAGTGTTCCGCCTGTCTTGTCCATTAGGAAAGAAAGTTTACATGTGGATGGAAAAACAGTTTGGGTGGAGATGAATATTTCTTTTTATGGCTTTAGCACATGACAGTCCTGTGTACAGCAGCACAATGAGTCCTCACAAGTCTACATTACAGGGCCTTAGGCAGTCTTTATGCCTCTGTATAGCCATGAAGCACACCATAACTGTGCCTGCTTCCGTATAAAATGGGCTGCACGTGAAGAGCTAAGCATGGACCAATAATAGTTTATGGGTTTTTTTTAACTTTAAGGATCCATTCACACATACAGGATCTGCAGCAGATTTTATGCTGTGCTCTATTGTTTAGTTACTTAGCATCAAATCTGCTGCAGATCCTGTACATGTGAATGGACTTAAATTCTTCTTTTTTTTTTTTGATAATGACGTTGATAACCACAGGATGAGTTGTAGATAAGAAGATGGAGTCTTAGTTTCTCTATGAACTGGCCCCTCTCCCTGCACCTTCACACCCTGGAGATTTATTTTGTGTCTGTCGCATTAACTCGTCATTGACAATTACAGCCATTGGGATTGGATAGATAGGTGGACTCCTCCACTATCTGTCTCTATGTGTGGTACGTTTTATCACTGTGTTATACTCCATGGTATGGGCATACGCCAGAGTCCTGACTCCAAGATACGGCCACCTCCATTTGGCTTGTGAGCTGGAGCAGATGGACTTTTTATTCGGCATATGTTACAGGATTCATTTTGTTTACCCTAAAACCAGTTGTACGTTGTTACTGGTTGTAAAGTCTACCTCTCCGGTACTAAACAGTTCACAGTAGTCTGCAGTTACTATCTTTTCAAGAACCCCGACGTAGTTTTAGCTTGGCCTTGGTTTGGCGCTTCTGTAACCGTAACTATTCTCATTGTATAACCTTTATACTTTTATCCTTTATACTGGGAAAGCTTTCTTAAGAATTTTTGAGCCTGATTCTCACAAGGACCCATAATTTGTATGTCTGCAGGAGCATTTTGTTTATTACACTGGTTCATATACGGTATTGTGGGTCTTCGGAAGGCATTTACTATGATAACTTATTGTACAATTTTACATTCTGGATCCTCCTTTTGCTCAACATTTATTTGAATTAAAGTCCGCAAAATCTCTTGTTCATAGTTGAGTTAGATGGTCCTAAAGAAATCAGTGGGTTTAGCCAACTCATGTGTATAGGACTTTGAAGGGGTATTCCATTCAAACATAACTTTTGATATGTTGCTGCCCATGTTGAGAAGAACAATTCCTTCCGTACCTGTTATCTACTCAGTCTCCTACCCCCAGTTCTGAGCTGCTGCTTTCTACCGAAGACACAAAAATCTGTGTGTGAGCCTTTCTCTCTGTCTCCCTCTCCTACCCCCTCCCTTCTGAGAAGGCTGATGTAAACAAGTCCCTGACTGGCTGTATCTGCAACTTTGTAGCTTCTTTGTAAAGGCCCTATTCCACCAACAGATCTGACGACAGATTATCTGCCAAAGATTTGAAGTCAAACCCAGGAACAGACTATAATCAGAGAACAGGTCATAAAGGAAAGACTGGATTTCTCCTCTTTTCAAATCCACTCCTGGGTTTGGCTTCAAATCTTTGGCAGATAATCTGTCGTCAGATCTGTTGGTGGAATAGGGCCTTAATGCTGGGAGGCTTAATCTGAGGTCAATTTGCTAATGAACTCACTGTGATTATGGCTCCTGGCAATTACATAGTTCCTTCAGAATTGCAAATAGGGCCTTATTTACATCAGATGTATTGGAAGTGGGTGACAGGGAAAGGGAGACAGAGAGAAAAGCCCACACACTGTTTTGTGTCAGCAGAAAGCAGCAGCTCAGAACCGGGGGAAGGAGACTGAATAGATAACAGGTATGGAAGGAATTGTTAGTCTCCCCATGGGCAGCAACCCATAAAAAGTTATGTTTAGCAGTATACCCCTTTTTAAAGAGGGGTTGTCCAACATATGAAAATTTTACCAGAATAAAGCTATACCCACCTGTTCGCTCCCTGCCACATCCATGCTGCTTCTTCAGTCCTCCAAGTTCACCACTGGATTTGCATACATGGCTGCAGCGATGACTTGGCAGGTGGCCTAATTACGGTACATAATCGATGGCCCTGTGCCATATAGCACTAAGGCAAATGGTTGACTGTAGATAGACATAGAAGTTTTGCATGACACTGTTTGCTTTCTGGAGGTAAGCAGAGATAAAGGGTCCAGCACATGTAGCAGAGTGCTTCTGTCCCTTCAGTGGGGGTCTTATCATCCAGATTCCCACCAATACAATGACATTTTAGAAGTTTGTTGATGTACTTTATAAGTTAGATAACCTCTATAAACCCTTCATCTTTCCCAAAAGTATCGTTCCACTGGAGGGAGGAGTAAAGCCGACATAACTGATGTCTTCGTTGACCCCAGCATTTCACGTTTAGTTTCGCTGTATGGGAACAAACAGGGTTAACAAAGAGCACGACCTCCTGTTAAGCGTGGCAAATATCTTTTCAGTTTCAGTGGCCGATGTCAGGTTACGTAAAGCGAGCCCGGGAAAATCCCACCACGTGAAATGTTCCAACCAGCCATGAGAGAGAAGAGCGTCCAACCAGCCATGAGAGAGAAGAGCGTCCAACCAGCCATGAGAGAGTAGAGCGTCCAACCAGCCAGGAGAGAGAAGGGTCGTATATGACCCTTCAATTTCTGTAAATGTTAACTCTGCAGAAAACACACTTGTGGGTCATACTTAGCCTTTATAAGGGTTACATTCTCTTCTCAGGCTAAAAATGTAAATGTTCTGCCAATTTGAGCATTGCTAAAAAGAGGCCTTCTTTCCCTCAAGCTGGCTGAAGTATCTGTGGTGGTTTCTGCACAGAAAGCTTTTCAGGGCCCCTTAGCCTAATAGTATTTAGCATTTCAACAGCTGGTGAGCCCTTTCACTGCGGCCTTTGTATCAGTAGAAATGCATCGAGTGGCAATCATTTTTGTCTAGATGGCTCTATTTATCAAAATATAGCTTTCCTTTGTTGGCCCTTATTGAGATGAAACATGAATTCTTTATCTTTCTCGATCCCAGGCATATGATGGCATTCTCGCTCTTCCTGTTTCTCATGCTAAATTATACATCCACAACAAACACTCCTTGTACGCAGTCCAGAGCTGCTTGTGACAAACTCAAGTGCGGCCACTGAACAGGGGTACAGTAGGGTTCTTGTATGTAGTGGTGTCACATGGTGTAGGGCCTTTCCAATGAGGGTAATTGTGAGGCAGGATTTAGGAGTTTGGTGGGTGTTGGATAGTAATAGGTTGCATAAGAATTGGGGTGCTATAGGCATTTTGCGTGTTAGCCCTAGCTAATGAAATAGAATTGTATAGTCAAATGGGTGGGAGTGTTTGCTAAAAGGGGCGTGAATGCTATTCTTAGGGGAGTGTAGGTGAGGATGAAAGGCAATGAATACTGCTTGGGGAGGATGAATATGAGGTTGAAGGCAGTGGGAATCAGGCTTGGGGAGTTTGTATATAAGGCCGAGAGGGTGTGAATCAGGCTTGGGTAGTATGAATATAAGGCTGAGGGGGTGTGAATCAGGCTTGGTGAGTATAAATGTAAGGTTGAGTAGTTGTTAATCGGGTTTGGGGAGTGTGTATATAAGGCTGAGAGGGTGTGAATCAGGCTTGGGTAGTATGAATATAAGCCTGAGGGTAGGGTGTGTGAATCAGGCTTGGGGAGTAGGAATATAAGGTTGAGAGGGTGTGAATCAGGCTTGGGGAGAGTGAATATATAAGTGGTTGAGAGGGTGTGAATCAGGCTTGGGGAGCGTGAATAAATATATGTATATATAATTATGGTTGAGAGGGGTGTAAGGCATAAACCATATCAGGAAAGACTTAAAGATTTGAATCTGTATAGTCTGGAGGAAAGAAGGGAAAGGGGGGACATGATTGAAATCTTTAAGTATGTTAAAAGACTAAATAAGGTTCAGGAGGGAAGTGTTTTTAGTAAAAAAAAAACTGAGCTCAAGAACAAGACACAGTGAGAGGTTAGTTGGGGAAAAGATCAGAAGCAATGTGAGAAAATATTATTTTACTGAAAGAGTAGTAGATACCTGGAACAAACTTTCAGCAGAGGTGGTTGGTAAATCTACAACAACAGAATTTAAACACGCCTGGGATAGACATATATCTATCCTAAGATAATAAGAAAGAAAATACTAAAAGGGCAGACTAGATGGACCCAGTGGTCTTTTTCTGCCGACAATCTTCTATGTTTCTATGAGAGGGTGTGAATCAGGCTTGGGGAGTATGAATATAAGGTTGAGAGGGTGTAAATCAGACTTGGGGAGTATGAATGTAAGGTTGAGGGGATGTGAATCAGGCTTGGGTTTGATTATGAGGCAGAAAGGCCATGAATCGGGCTCAGGGTATGTGGAGCCTGCTTAGGGGGGTTTGGATTTTAAATGCCTAATCACACCCCATTTTGCCCTACATTTCAGTAAGAATGGAGTCATCCAAATATTTTAAACTTTATATCTTTGAAGGAGGAGGAGCGCATATCAATAAAGTAAAAAAATCTATTGGAATAAGGGCACTCGTGAGATGTAAAGATGATATAAAGAACAGTCTTGTTGGACTGATCACGAGTCCCTTTTAAATCTAAAATAAGCAGGATGATGAATAGTTATCGGATCAAGTACACAGCCGCCTATATCACTGCATGGGGGTTACAGATATTGAGTGGAGTTCCTTTATATTTTTCTGTACTTTTTGGTTTTGTTTCCTTATGTTTTATTTTGTTACCCTTCAGCACAATGTTTTTTTTTAATGCCTGTTTGGCTCCAGAGCTGTAATATACAACGTATGCATGGTGACAGCTGTAAGATCCCCATAGACCCCTATTTGCAGTGATGGACAGGTAGTTGAATGTGCACATTTATTTAGCAGCCTGTCCGTCACCCCCCCTGATAGGATAGCAGTCATTTTATGACTACGTCTCATGACTAGTCCTCATTGTGTGGTTATAGCTACTAGGAGTAAGGACCTGTAGCCGTAAAATTTGGTCCTATATAGGCCAGCACTATACAGTAAGCTCATAAAAAAGGAGAAAGAAATTGAACTGCACTCACCGTAGAAATTGTCTTTATCTTTATTTTTCCATCATTGTTAAAAACACTGGACAAAAAGTGCTGGACAAGGTGCAGATAGTGCGGCGGCAGACGCCATGGAGGTAAGGTGACAGGCTGTTTCACGCCTCTTTTCCGGCGCTTCTACGGACCACCCTCCTTTCCACGTCATCACGTTATTTAAATATCTTAATTTACTATGACGTCAGAATCATGTGACAGTGATTAGTGAAAACAAACAAGTATACATAATATTTATAAAACCACAGATCCATTGTAGATATTGCACATCGATACTACAGGAGGTTACGATCTACTCTTTCATTTAGACCTCCAGGGCCCTCCGCCTCTGTACGTATGATCCACAGTAGTTCAGTTCTTAAAAGTGAGCGTTGTCTGTCTTGCCCTATCTTACCGGAGACTCTTTCTATGCCGGCATATCTTAGAACTGAAAAATCATTATCATGGCTCTCCTTCATATGATTAATTAGTCTTGTAGCTCCTATACCCGTTTTCAGGGAGTAAATATGCTCCCTGAAACGGGTACACATGGCTCTTCTAGTCTGGCCGATATAAAATCGGCCACACGGACAGAGGATACAGTATACCACAAAGGTGGTTTTGCAACAGATGAAGTCTTTTATGGTAATATCAACACCATTTAGGCAGAGGTATCTGCCTTTTATCATAGCTGGGCACCACTTACAGGAACCGCACTTATAGTTCCCTACTAAGTCATTTTTTAACCAAATATCTTTTTTGGAAGTAAATTTACTCCGGACTAGATTGTCCTTTAAATTTGTACTTCTTCTAAAGGTGACATACGGTTTTTTATTTACCCATTCCTCCAACGTGGGATCTCCTTCCAACATACCCCAATATTTATTTATTACGCTGCGGATTTGGGGGGCCATAGGTGATAATTTGAAAGAAAACGCAAATCTATCACTCTTCTCTTTCTTTTTTCTGTTAGTTGCTCCTTTTAACAATGTGAGTCTATTCTTTAATTTGGCTTTATTATATGCTTCATCTAACAGTGATTTAGGATATCCTCTCTGGAGCAGGCGTTGAGTAAGATCGTCCGCCTGCCGCAGAAAGGACTCCATACCGCTGTTGATGCGGCGCAATCTCAAGTATTGGCCGTAGGGGACTGCCTTCTTTGTGGACTCCGTATGATAGCTGTTGTAATGAAGTAATGTATTGGAGGATGTCGGTTTACGGTAGCCTTCTGTTTTAAGACCCCCGTTGTCCTTACGAACCAGAACATCCAGAAATTCTAATTGGTCAGTATCTGTTTTAGAAGTGAATAGCATGTTCATATCATTTGTGGTATTAAGCATTTCCACAAATAATTCAAAATCTTGTGCTGAACCCAACCAGATTATGAACACATCGTCCACATAGCGTACGTATTTGTATATATATTTACCAAACCTGTTAGTGGAAGAGAAAATATATTTCATTTCAAAAGCAGCCAAAAACAGATTTGCTACACTACAGGCCACCGGAGTGCCCATGGCAACTCCGGAGACCTGTAGGTACCACGTTCCGTCAAACTGGAAAACATTGTTAGATAGAATAAGATCTAATGCTTCACAGACAAATTGTATATACTCAATACTTTTATCCGTTTTTTCCAGTAACATTCGTATATTATTTATTGCTAAGGCTTGGGGAATGCGAGTATACAGCGACTCGACATCTATCGAGGCTAAAAGAGAAGATTCCCCACATGCACAGTCCCCCAACACGTCCAAAAATTGATTTGTGTCTATAACCAAGGAAGGAACACTTTCTAGCAAGGGGCTAAGTAGCCAATCAATATAACGGGACAAAGGCTCTAATATAGAGCCCACCCCAGACACTATCGGACGTCCTGGGGGACTGTGCATGCTTTTGTGGATCTTAGGCAAAAAATACCAACAAGGGGGTTTTGGAGTAGGTGGTAGCAACTTACGAGCTGTACCTTCCGAAATGACCTTTTTCTCCACATATAACCTGAGAAATGTTTGCAGTTTACCGCTAATCTTACTGGTGGGATCTGCAGACAAACGTTGATAATTTGTGGTATTACTCAATTGTCGCAATGCTTCATTTACATAATATTCCGTTGTCATCAACACAATCCCACCCCCCTTGTCTGCACCTTTTATTACTATATCCTCCCGTTTTTTTAAAACTTGTAGTGCTTTCCATTCCTCTCTGTTTAGATTATGTGGAATATCAGGGTATATCAAGGCTTTTATATCTGCTATTACTCTTTTATGGAAAACGTCTAAGGTGCTACCTGATAACAAGGGGGGGGAGAAAGTGGATTGGACTCCTCGTGTGAATACTTCATTGGTATCTGGTACGTCAGAAATTTTGGATACATTTTCACCTGCCAACTCTGCCAACATAATTACACAATCTTTCTCTTGTTCGCTCTCTATTTCAGGTGCAATGAACCCCAAAGGGCCAATAGTGGACTGCACCTCTCCCACTAGATTCTCTCTAGGAGTACCTGTTTTACAAGAAAAGAACTTTTTTAGGTTAAGTTTGCGTATTGATTGAAAGAGATCTCTTTCAAATGCCGTAAAATCAAAGGGCTCCGGAACACAAAAGTTCAAGCCCTTTGATAGGACGGCAGTCATGGCTTTGTCCAAAGGAATATTGGTTAAATTCACAATATTAATGGGGTTATACTCATATGTCAATTCCTCCACGACACATTTTTTCTCTTCCCCCTTTGTCCCCCATACTGTCTTTTTCTTCTTTCTTCCTCCCCTTCGGGTTTTACACCTAAAGGGGGATTTTGGGAATTTTGATGGTTTCCTCCTGATGGCGGGTTACGTTGGGTTGTTCCTGGATCCGAGACACTAGAGTCCGAGTCTGTTGTCCAAAATTCACTACGTGGTTTATTATTGGATTTATTTCTCCGTTGTTTCCTATTGGTCCTCTTTTTTTCAAATATTCTGTCCATATCGTAGTCTGTTTTGTCTCTTAAATATTTGTCTCTTTTTTGTTCCTTTATAGTGGCTTGCAGGGTCATAAGCCGTTTCTCCAGTTTTGTGAAAAAGACTTTTTGTTGTTCCTCTGTCATTCGTGTTTTTAATTCCATTTTAGCTCGACTTAAATCATTGGTTATTGTGATGTACTCCTTCTCATTCCTTGTTTTGACCAGTATCATAATTTTCATTGAATGTTCCAGATGTAATTTGGTCCATTCAGCCATGAATTCTGAATCCTCTGTGAACTGTGAGGCTTCTTTATAGCATCTCAAACCTCTTGGGACTCTGTTACATTCCATATAGGACCTGAGGGAGTGAATTGTCCAAAAAAGACGAATCTCCTTCTCCGCCAGAGTCTGTATCTTATATTCTCGTTGTTTTGTGCTCATAAGCTGCAATGGATCACTAAGATCACATGTTTTAAAAAAATCATTGGCGTCTGCTCGCCCTGCACCTAAAACTATATCCATATTGGTAACAGCTGCTGGTTCCTCCATTGGAGTTTCTTGTATCTCCATGTTTAGTAAACCAAATAGGGCTCTTGTACACTGGATAATTGATGTGTGCTCAACCAAAAAGATAAAGTCAATGGTAAATCAAAAAATAGAGGTTCATGGTGGCACTACTAATCCCAGCCCTGAAATGGCTACAATATCTACAATGGATCTGTGGTTTTATAAATATTATGTATACTTGTTTGTTTTCACTAATCACTGTCACATGATTCTGACGTCATAGTAAATTAAGATATTTAAATAACGTGATGACGTGGAAAGGAGGGTGGTCCGTAGAAGCGCCGGAAAAGAGGCGTGAAACAGCCTGTCACCTTACCTCCATGGCGTCTGCCGCCGCACTATCTGCACCTTGTCCAGCACTTTTTGTCCAGTGTTTTTAACAATGATGGAAAAATAAAGATAAAGACAATTTCTACGGTGAGTGCAGTTCAATTTCTTTCTCCTTTTTTATGATATTGCACTGTCTTATCTGATTTGAACTAGCACCGCCGTTTGATTGCTGCTCCACATTTGCCATTTCAGGGCTGGGATTAGTAGTGCCACCATGAACCTCTATTTTTTGACTATACAGTAAGCTATTGGATCTAATGGTTATTTTAGGACTACACCTTTGCCCTTGACATAGAATCGCTCTGCTTCTCAGCTTAGGAAAGTGACGGGAGTTACTTTAATTCATATTTATGCTTAATACCGCCGACCAGGAAATGGATTCTTCACACCTTGTCCTCAGTATAATAGGTGATAAACTTCCAGTGGAAATCCCCATGCTTCCCCATTTTGTTTTCTCTGTGACAGATTAAACACGGAAGCGCTAACCGTAGAAACCTACTCCGCCACATTTTGACAGCTTTGATTGGGACCTTTGGCTGCGGCATCTGTTCAGGAGATCCCCTGAAATTTTTTTTTTTTTAATACTACTTTCTGTGTACACAAATCCATTGTACACGTGTTTTTTACACCGTCTGTGTCTATAACATGTGTTTTGTGAACTCGGCACTGTAACGTGTATAACACAACTGTAGGGGATCAAATGTCATTTTAGATCAATTCATTCATTTTATTAGTCTCGCGCCACATTATTTTTGTGTACACAGGTGAAATCTCCTGATAGATAATGCAAATTGGTTATATATATATATGCCAATAAATGTCATTTATTATGGTACAAATGCATTTTTCCCATAGGTCTTTTTCCATCTTTATTACAAATTTAGCTCAGTTTCTCTTCTACAGCCTCCTTGTTTTCACATAAAATGGAGGCTGTCCTATTCACACTCAAATCTATCGGAGAAGCTGCCTGACAGCTCGATCTCCAGAATCTGTTTTCAATGCTAAACAATCTTCTAAGAGTCCTTTTTTATGGACCGATATGGGGTCATGTACAGATGCAAACGACTGCTGATCAGCAGGATAGGCACTCGTTTGCAGTGCCTTTACAAGGCACAAATTCATTTAAAAGGCACAATAAATAATGAGACTGGGTCGCATGATCAATTGTGGCATTGTTTGTCCAGCCAGTAAAATTCATTAGTGCAAAAGAGAGGTATTCCAGCAAATCCAATAAAATCCAGTGCTTTATTTAGAAAAATTCATCTTAAAATCGTTACAAACAAGACCGCATAGTTTGCATGTTGCAGACGCGTTTCAGCCTCTTCTAGGCAGTGATCAAGGCCTAGAGCAGGCCAAAACGTGTCTGGCACATGCAGACTATGCGTTCTTGTTTGTAACAATTTTAAGATGAATTTTTCTAAATAAAGCACTGGATTTTATTGGATTTGCTGGAATAACTTTCATATAGCACAGATTTTCAAGAGGTCCTGTCCATCTCCAGTCCAGCTTCAGAGTAGCCATGTACGCCAGTGAAGCAGACATTTTAAGTTGCAGCGGTTAAACGTGTTTTTTTTTTTTTTTTAAATAGTAAAATTCATTGTTGTTGTCCGCACATCTGCTGCTTACACAGAGAGATGTGCGGTCAATAACGATAAATTTTATGGCTGCTTAAAAAAAATCAAATCAGCCGATGAGCCAGTGTTTTCCTGCTGATCGCTGGCACTTTTATATGGGCTGACTATTGGCTAATTGAGTGTCCCTAGGAAAGCTGATTGACAATAATCGGCCTATGTAAAACGGCCTTAAGTTGATTTATGAATTCAACTTGATTTATTATCAACTATGATTAGTTTGTAAATCCGCTTAGAAGAATGTTCAGGAGATGAGAGATGAGGGCTGGAGAACAAGGAGGCTGTAGAAGAGAAACTAAGCTAAAGACTTATGGAGAGAATATTTTTTTACCATAATCAATAATACTGCAAGAAAAAAATACATATATTTAAATGCATCCATAGTCTTTATTATTACTTCATAGGGAAAGGACTGGGATGACCGCCCACTCGTATCGATTCGTTACCAATGTAGCCAGCTTCAGAGACAACTCATTCCATTGTTTCCAATCTGAGGGGAGCTTTTATTTTATTACTTAATGTTATTTTGCTCCTCCGTACAGTCAGTCCTGTTCTGGTTGGCATCCTGTCTGCTCGGTTTCTTCACGTCAGCACGGAGACATTAGTCTTGCATGTTAGCAGAGCTGGCGCTTTAAGGGAGTAATTAGAAGCGCATGTTCCAGTAGTCAGAATAGGAGATGCCAAGTCTGTCATTTAAAAGAGAGCAAGTGAATGGGATTCTCCTGGTGAAAGGCTGTGAATTATTCCACGTTCCCTTATGACTCACGCATAACGTTTATGGCAGATGGCAGGCAGCACTTTTATGGTCTGACATGAAAGTCGCTCATAGATGGTGCACAAAATTCTGCTACTTCCCAAACCCGGGATCATAGTTTAAAATAAATTTGACCCTTGAGTGCTCGGCACCCATTTCCCTTTACAAGTCAATAGCAATTTATTTTTAATGCAGAAAGTTTCCCCTTCCCTTATATTAGAGAGTAATGCAGAGGCACCCAACCTCCTGCACCATAATCTGCTCGGCTAGAAGCCATATTTAAGCTGCAGGTGCTGCCCTTATTTTATTGAAGTGTTGGATTTACTGGTTGAGGAGCTGTACAAGTTGTCCATTTTGCTCTAAAGGCCACGATCCTAGTATTCGCCTCCTTTTCTTAAGCCCCTATTAGGGCCAGTTCACACTGAGCAAGATCGTCGGAATTCCACGTCGGAGATTTCCGCCACGGAATCCTGCCGTGCTCATTGTGCTGCTGTAAGTGAACGGAGAGGGCGCGCGCTGGTCTGCTGCCGCGGCTCTCATAACTAACGTGTTAATTCTTTGAGCGGAGAGGGAGCGGACGATCTTGCTCAGTGTGAACTAGCCCTTACACAGGGCAATTTAGAGGAGCAAACAAGCGCTGTTAGCGCTCGTTTGCTCCTTGTTCCCCGCTCGCTGCCGGCACTATTACACATGCCGGAAGCGAGCAGGTGAGGGCCGTGGGGGGGCTGTCTGGGTGATCGCTAGATCGTCTGGGCAGCCCATAGAGGGTGGCAGCAGTCTGCTGCCACCGCTCCTATTCCACAGGGCGACGGCAACAGAACGTTGCTATCCTGGGCGTTTGTCTTTCAACGCGTTGAAAGAAAAATGACAGCTGATCATGTCGGCTGATCGTTGCCTTCTATTAAAGCAGACAATTATCAGGAGTAATGGCCGATATTGGCCAAATATGGCCAATAATCGTTTAGTGTAATAGGGACTTTACAGCCTTTTGCCCCATCCAGCAGGTAATTGTCTTTCCACATTGTCAGATGTTTTTCCCGTGTTCTGAAAAACTGCCCATCCGTTTTTGCATTATGCTTGGGAGGCTGTGGGGTGGTCTGTAGCCATTGTGTTAGGAGACGACTTATAGGATTGCCATGTTTAAAATCAATGGCCAGTCTGTTCTGGGCTGCGCATGTGAAAGTTATGGTACGCCTCCTTGGGGTATGTGCACACTTCGGAAATGTGATGGAAAAGCCGTTGCGGAATCCGCCGCTCATCTGTCCAAAGAATGAACTTGTTCATTCTTTGGATGGACGACGGAATCCGCCTGTGCATAGAATGGAGTCTATGATGCGGGTGGAAACGCAACGGATTTTCCGTCACATTTCGGAAGTGTACACATACCTTTAGCTGTGATGCAGCAGTTCAACACTGTTTTAATGCGAACTGAGTCCTAGTCAAAGTTTCCACATAGCTCTAGTTTTACTGGCATGACCAAAGAATGGCCATTGTTTTGCTTGGACTAAAGGGTATCTCCATCTCGTAAAGCAGTGCTGTCAAACTTGCAGCCTTTCAGCTGTTGCAAAACTACAATTACTATCATGCCTGGACAGCCAAAGCTTCGTTAGTCCAGACACGATGGAAATTTTTGTTTTGCAACCGCCGGAGTGCCACATGTTTGACTCTTGTGCCATGGAGGGGATGGCATACCGCTAATATATGCCATTACGTTGAGTTTGAAGGATGTCTGACCTCAAAGAATAAGGGGCCACTCCACCTTTTTTCTTACCTGACCTTTCTGTTGTGCAGGGTATTGTGGCACCCTCCATTCACTTAAAGGGTATGTTCACATATACATAATCTGCAGCAGATATTGCCACCCATTGACTTCAGTCCTCCACTGTTGTATATGTCTCTTTCATTCATTGGATTGGTGAGAGTCCCGGAGCCTGGAACACCATCGGTCATAAAGTCTTGATATCATATTGATCAGGTGGGAATACCCCTTTAAGCCTAGCTGTTGATCTGACATTACATAGTCCCATACTACAGTCCTACAGCATCACTGGGACACGCCATTGAGATTTTTATAAACCAGGCCTTGAACGTTGGCATGTTGCCGAATGTTTCAGGACAGCACCTTTTATTTTTGTCGGTCCACAAATCTGTCATCTCTGTTGTGCCTTTCCACCGAACATGGAATTGATTTAAGTGTTTGTGATTGAAAAAAAAAAAAAAAAAAATTGTGTTTTGACTCTATTTGTTTTTGCATCTCGATGTGTGAGTCCTTCCTCTATTGACGCCAATTGTGGAAACTTCTTGCGGAGTCCACGATCTGCTGGTGAATTCCTTGCGGCTCCAGATACTGATCTCTCCGCGCTTTGAGGCATGACTCTGGCATGGCGCTCTTCTTGCTGTCTTTGATTATCTATAAAAGCATTCCCACTCTGCACATAGTTTCCTTAATATATTCCAGTTCTATCCTCCCATACATCTCAGCAGTGTCTGTCTCTCTCCGAAGGAAATAAAATACAAGGTTAATGTTCATTACGGCCATAATGGTTGGCTGCTTGGTGAACTTGATGATATCCTTTATAGGCAGAAGCTCTGTGACCCCAGAAGAAATAGTGGCGTACTGTGAGATTGTATTGGGTGGGGTTCCTATTCGTAGAGGTGAACTATGAGGGAGAATGCATTCTGCTTCTTGAAGTCCAGGATGCTTTCCTGCCCTTCTCGGCTATAACATTGAGTTGTAGGATAATTATTCTTTTTGTGGTTTTTAGATACTGAGCGGTATCCGGTGTGTTGGTCAGTTTTACATTGTTCTTGCAGCTAATCCAAGAGAGTTGTTTTCAGGCAGGTTATACGGGAAAGGAAACCCTATAATAAGCGCTGCGGAATCTGTTGGCGCTATACAAATAATTATATTATTATTATAATAACAAAAAGAAATGACTTTTCTCTTACACAGTTAGATTTCATTTTGATCAGCTTAAAGGGGTACTCTGGAGGAAAAAATGTTTTTTTTTTTGTTTTAAATAAACTGGTGTCCAAAAGTTATACAGATTTTAAAATTTACGTTGAGGTAAAAATCTCCAGTCTTCCAGTACTTATCAGCTGCTGTATGTCCTGCAGGAAGTGGTGTATTCTTTCCAGTCTGACACAGAACTCTCTGCTGCCACCTCTGTTCATGTCAGGAACTGTCTAGGGCAGAAGTAACTCCTTTCCTGGACAGTTCCTGACATGGACAGAGGTGGCAGCAGAGAGCACTGTGTAAGGGTATATGCACATGGAGTAATTCTCGCGGGAAAACTCTGTGCCGAATCTGCCGCTCGTCCCTGCGCACTCCCACTTCCCTCTCTGCTTGCTCCATAGACTCCATTCTATGGTTGGGCTCATTCAGCTGTCCGTCCAAAGAATTGACATATGATTTTTTTGGCCAGACGACGGAATCCGCCTGAGCATATAATAGAGCCTTTGTGACTGGCGGAAATTTAAGGGGGAGCGAGCGGTGGACTCCGCACTGATTTTTCTGCTAAAATTTACTCCGTGCATATACCCTCAGACTGGAAAGAAAACACTACTTCCTGCAAGACATACAGCAGCTGATATGTTCTGGAATAATTGAAAGTTTTTAAATAGAAATTTGAAAATCTGTATAAATTTTTGGTACTAAATGATTAATAAATATATATATATATATATATATATATATATATATATATATATATAATTTAGCCAGAGTACCACTTTAAGAATAGAATTGAAAGTTATCCTCATAAGTGACTTCTTTTTAGATAACGCCAACGCTTAGCAAACTTTAGTCCCCGGATAACCCCTTTAAACATGACCTCTTTCTTATCAGCTGGAACAATGAGTCCTTCCCAGCTCGTAAGATGTCTTCAGGTGGCATGTAAGACGCTTGATGCATGTAATGTGTGTCATTGTGTCACGTACGCAGCCTCCAGGTTATGTGAGCAGGGCCATATTGTTATCTCAATGTGGCAGGAAGACGTTCTGAAGAATGACCTATTTTCTCCAGTTTCATAGAAATGATGACAACCCATGAACCGCAGATAAGGGAACACAAATGGTGCAGGACCCCTCCGGGCCAGTAACCATCCGGAGAACATCACCAATCGGCTAATGAAGTGATATTTCATTGAGATGAGTGGTGCGGCTGGAGACATGACAAATAAACTTGATTTGTGTCAATAAATTTCCCTTTTAAATGAGATCATGTGACGCGAGGAAGAGCGGCGGCTCCTGCAGGCCAGGTCTGTCTCTGTGCTCTGGGCTGCGGAGAGGCTTCTGTCGTGCCGGCTCCACGACCTAGCAGCCATCTTATAATAAGGCAAGCTGTCTGTTATAGTTAATTTATCTCACAAGCATATGCACGTCACATTCTGCCTAGCCCGTGGACACAAAATATCATTTCTATAAATATTCAAAGCAGCGGCACGGCCTTTTGGCTGTCGTCATTCTGGTTTGGATTTAGTGTCGTGAATCGAGCGCAGTGTAAGGATGTATGGCTGGTCGGGGGCTACAAGTTTGGTCGCTGCTGTTTTTAAGGACACCACCTTTAAGATGGACTGGCACAGAGGCTAGAAATCTATGTTCTTACAGACCCTACAGAACTGGACGGCCAGAGGGTCCTCAGTTTAGTCCGGGCACTGGCATAATAGAAGGGTTTGCACAGGAAAAAATTACATCTCATGTAGATGCAGCCTTAAAAGGGATATCCAAGATTAGAAAAAAGAACAGCTACTTTTTTGCACAAACAGCACCACCCCTGTCCTCAGGTTGTGTGGGGTATTGCATTTCAGCTCCGTTCACTTCAATGAATCTGAGCTGAAAAGCCCACACTGAGGGCAAGAGTGGTGCTGTTTTTGGAAGAAAGCAGCCATGTTTTTCTCCTCCTTGATAACACCTGAATGAGTTTGCCCATGTAAAGTGATGGATAGGGGGCTGTTGTTGTTCAGTGAGGTCAGATCACTGGACTGCCTTCGATCATGAAAACGAAGATAGTGCTTTATTCTGTACTTAATCCTGCCCATAGAGTTTAACGGGGGCTCAGGCACATATAACTGCTCATTCCAACAGGTCCATGGGACCCTATTTTTGTGACTTGTTGGACAGACACTGATTAGTTAATGCCTGTTCTGGGGATAGGGGATGAGTGCTTTTACTGGGAAAACCTGTTAAAGGGACCCTGTCAGTAGGTTTATGGTTTAAGTAGTCCTCTCCATTATGCGCATGAGCCCAATAGTCCTGGATATTCATGAACACCAGAAAACTCCGTCCACCAGCTGCTGATTGGCAGTTATCTATCCATGCTGTGTATAGGCAGTCAACTGTCAATCAGCAGCTGGAGGGCAGGCGGAGGGGTGTGGTAAGAATTATATTCTCCTGCATATCAGGAGAACGGCTGAACAAAATGATGTAAGTAATACATCGATCTGTTCAGCATTTCTATCACTAGTTTATGCTGCTTTTATTTAAGATAACCTAAAACTAGCCACAGATTCCCTTTAAGCGAGTTTAAGCTGACATGTCTGAGGACACCAGTATAAATATATATTCTGTATGATGAATGCATGGCACTGGAGGATAACTCTAAGAAGGGAGGGAGCACATGACAACATAATATAGCGATGGACTTATTGTACATGGGGTATATGCTGTCCCCTTCCCCATAATGTTCCCCTTGCAGACAGCGCGGTCTGGAGCTTGTTTAGTACATGTTTCCTTACTGTATGCTGTTTTGGTTCCTGCAGAGTATTTAGATGCTTGTGACCTTCTTAGATCAGTTCATTTTCTCCCTCGTGTACAATGGTTGTATTGTGCCTATAATAAAGCTTTGTACTAACAGGTTTTAGCAGAACTGGAATTAGAGGAAACTAATACATTTCATGTGACTTGTCAGCTGGGGCTTTTCAGTCCAGCCTTTCACGTCTTATCTCTTGGATTTTGTGCTTTGGAGATGCCAAATAGGAAAGACATTTTATTCCTCTCGCCACGACTTTCAGCTGCAGATTGTATGGGAAATCATGAAGGACCTAACAATACTTCCATAGGGTCAGCACTGTTTCCTGCCGGCACTGCGGTTATATTACCCACCATAGGACAGGCCACCCATCTCTGCTGTCATTTATAGGCTACAAACTGCAAAATAAACAGCTCAAGTCCCAAAAAGTGTTTGGCTCCTGGTTGCTGCCATATGTCATGTTACATCATTGTGCCCTCTCTGCCATTCTCATGGTGTCTTCTTGACATATAGAGCATGGCGGCACCAGTGATGTGCAGCTTTGGGGTCATGAGGGAAAGGCGCTCCTGCATGGAGTTCTGCAAGTTCATTTTTTAGATGTGTAGATTTTGAAGTTTTTAAGAACTTTTGTCTATTTTCTTAGGTCTTCTATTAAAAACAACCCCCTTGATTTATTTGTTGTACAATACAGAAAGGAACTGTCTGCTTAAGCTGATTGGGGGGATTCAGTTATTGAGATAGAGATTCACATATTGGTGACCTAGCCAAAGGAAAAAAAAGGCCTGGAAACTCCCTTTAAAGTAAACTTTAATTCTCCCTGAACACAGCAGTCACCGGGGCGGTCTCCAGTGGCTTCACCTCACCCCACCAGGTCAGATTGATAGATCTGGGTATAGGGAGAGATCTATCAATCAAGGCTGGTGGAGCAGGAAGAAGCGATCAAATACTTCCTTAACCCCTTCGTGCTGCAGCTAGTTTGGGCCTTAATGACCAGGCTAATTTTTCAAAATTTGACCTGTCTCACTTTATGCTCTTATAGCTCAGTGATGCTTTAACGTATGCTAGCGATTCTGAGATTGTTTTTTCGTCACATATGGCACTTTATGTTAGTGGCAAAATTTGGTCACTACTTTGTGTGTTTTTTGTGGAAAAACATCAAAATATCATGAAAAATTAAAAAAATTTGCATTTTATGAACTTTGAAATTCTCTGCTTCTAAAAAAAGAACGTCGTAGCACATAAATTAGTTACTAAGTCACATTACCAATATGTCTTCTTTATTCTGGCATAATTTGGTAAACGTATTTTACTTTTTTAGGGTGTTACGGGGCTTAGAAATTTATCAGCAAATTATCACATTTTCATGAAAGTTTCCAAAACTGATTTTTGTAAGGACCAGTTCTTTTTTTAAATGAATTTAGAAGTCTGGTATCCTGAAAACCCCCATAAGTGACCCCATTTTGGAAACTACACACCTTAAAGAATTAATCTAGGGGTATAATGAGCATTTTAACCCTACAGGGGCTGGAGGAAAGTATTCACTATTAGGCAGTAAAAAAATGAAAAATTAAAATTTTCCAATAATATATACGTTTAGATTAAAGATTCTCATTTTCAAAAGGAACATGAGAAAATGCACCCCAAAATTTGTAATGCAGGTTCTCTTGAGTACAACGGTACCCCATATGTGGGCGTAAACCACTGTATGGGCACACAGCGGGGCTCAGAAGGAAGGGAGTGCCAATTAGCTTTTCCAATGCAGATTTTGCTGAAGAAGTTTTTGAGCGCCAGGTGCGTTTGCAGTGCCCCTGTAGTGTCAGCAGAGAGGAAACCCCCATAAGTCACCCCATTTTGGAAAGTGCACCCCTCAAAGAATTCATCTTGGTGTGTGGTGACCATTTTGACCCCACAGGTATTACAGGAAAGTATTCAAAAGAAGACAGTAAAAATGAAAAACTCGAATTCTTCCAATAATATGTTCGTTTAGTTTGAAATTTCTCAATTTCACGAGGAACAAGAGGAAAAAAGTACCCCAAAATTTGTAATGCAGGTTCTCTTGAGTACAACGGTACCCCATATGTGGGCGTAAACCACTGTATGGGCACACAGGAGGGCTCAGAAGGGAAGGAGTGACAATTAGCTTTTTCAATGCAGATTTTGCTGCAGAAGCTCGCGAGCGCCAGGTGCGTTTGCAGTCCCCCTGTAGTGCCATCAGAGTAAAATCTCGCCATAAGTCACCCCATTTTGGAAAGTGCACCCCTCAAAGAATTCATCTTGGTGTGTGGTGACCATTTTGACCCCACAGGTATTAGAGGAAAGTATTCAAAAGTAGACAGTAAAAATGAAAAACTCAGATTTTTCTAATATGTTTCTTTAGTTTGAAATTTCTCAACTTCACGAGGAACAGGAGAGAAAACGTACCCCAAAATCTGTAACGCAGCTTCTTCTGAGTAAAACGGTACCTCATATGTGGGCATAACCCACTATATGGGCACACAGCAGGGCTCAGAAGGGAAGGAGCGCCAATTTACTAGAACAAAACCGGAGCTAGTAATGGTTATTAGAATAGCGCAGTTACTAAAATGAAATAAAAAAAAAGAGATTACAGGTAATGTGGGGTGGTTACGGACAGTCTGGGGTGGTTATGGGCAACCTGAGGTAGTTACAGGTAATCTGGGGTGGTTACGGACAACATGGGGTGGTCACGGGCAACCTGCTGTGGTTACGGCAACCTGGGGTGGTTACAGGCAACGTGTGGTGGTTATGGGCAACGTGTGGTGGTTATGGGCAACGTGTGGTGGTTACGGGCAACCTGCAGTGCTTACAGACAATCTGGGGTGGTTACGGGCAACGTGGGGTGGTTAGAGGCAATGTGGGCTGGTTACGGGCAACCTGCAGTGCTTACAGACAATCTGGGGTGGTTACAGGCAACGTGTGGTGGTTATGGGCAACGTGTGGTGGTTACGGGCAACCTGCAGTGCTTACAGACAATCTGGGGTGGTTACGGGCAACGTGGGGTGGTTACAGGCAATGTGGGCTGGTTACGGGCAACCTGCTGTGATTACAGACAATCTGGGGTGGTTACGGGCAACATGGGGTGGTTACGGGCAACCTGCAGTGCTTACAGACAATCTGGGGTGGTTACGGGCAACGTGGGGTGGTTACGGATAAACTGAAGTTCTTATAGGCAATCTGGGGTGGGTACCTGTAATCTGGCATGGGCACCGCAATCTGGAGGGGGTCATTGGCAATTTCGGGTGGTCAGAGGCGCCGTGGCGTGGTCAGAGGCGCCTTGTTGGTGGTCAGAGGCGACGTGGCGTGGTCAGAGGCGACGTGGCGTGGTCAGAGGCGACGTGGCGTGGTCAGAGGCGACATGGCATGGTCAGAGGCGACGTGGCGTGGTCAGAGGCGACGTGCGGTGGTCAGAGGCATCGTGGCGTGGTCAGAGGCAACGCGCGGTGGTTACGTGCAATCTGGGGGGTTACATGTAATCTGGCGTGATTACGGGGAACCTGGGGGGGTTATGTGCAACCTGGAAGGGTTACAGACAATCTGGGATTGTTACTGATAAACTGAAGTGCTTATCTGGGGTAATCTGGGGTGGTTACATGTAATTTGGGGTGGTTACGGGCAATCTGGAGGGGGTCACTGGCAATGTGCGGTGGTTACGGGCAATGTGCGGTGGTTACGGGCAATGTGCGGTGGTTACGGGCAATGTGCGGTGGTTACAGGCAATGTGCGGTGGTTACGGGCAATGTGCGGTGGTTACGGGCAATGTGCGGTGGTTACGGGCAACGTGCAGTGGTTTACGGGTAATCTAGGGGGGGTTAGGGGTAGCGTATAAGGGGTAGGGGGGGGTGACTGGGGGACGGGGGTGACGGGGGGTGGGGGGGACATCACTTTTTTTTTTTTAATTCTCAATTTTATTCATTTTTCCAAATTTATAATCAGACCAACAGTAACTAGTCGCACCCACAGGGTGCAATGACATGACATTGTGACAACAGAAACATAAACAAGTGCAAGTTAACAGCATACTATATAACACAATCCGTGGCAATCCGCAACTCCCGGTAGGGTGGCTAGACATGAAAAGAGTCAAATAGCTCGGGAGCGAGCTCACGCTCAAATAGCAACCAAGGAAAGGAAGAGAAGAATAAAAATAAAAAAAAAAACGAAGAAGGGAAGGGGAAGCGAGAGAACACAGGGAGGAAGGATAGGGAAAAAAAGGGGGCTGTGGGGTAGGGGGAGACCGGTCCTCACTGAACCAGAAGAGACCGAAATTCAGATGATTCAGTAAACTGATCCCAATAGTACCAGGTGCAAAAGAAACGAGCATTGCGATCATACAATTGCGCCGTCAGATCCTCCAGGTGCTTGAGATCCTCCACTTTGTGGAGCCACAGGGAGACACTCGGGGGGTCAGGTTGGCGCCACAGGGCAGGAATGCACGCACGAGCAGCATTAACCAGATGTCGGAGCACAGAGCGACGATAAGTCTTCAGAGGGATCTCCGACAAGTGCAGAAGGAAAAATAATGGAGAGAAGGGGAGCTGGTGGTCGGTAAAAGTGGAGGAGATACGCCATACCGCTCTCCAAAAAGGCTCCAGTTTAGGGCAGCTCCAGAAAGTGTGAAGGAGGGAGCCCTCTCCACCACAGTTCCTCCAGCAGAGCGGGGAGACCTCGGGGAAAATCCGATGAAGTCGAGTAGGCACTCGATACCACCGCGAGAGGATTTTGTACCCCGCCTCCTGGAGACGGGAGGCGATAGATGAGGAATGTGTGCACGCAAGGACGCGTTCCACCTGCGGCGCAGAGAAAGTAACGTTAAGATCCGCTTCCCATGCGGTAAGAAAAGGAGGCGGAGGCTGCTCAGGAGGTGAACCCAACATGGCATAGAGGAGAGAAAGAGTATGGCGGAGCGGGACGGAGCCCAGGCAAAGAGACTCAAACTGAGTGGGTGACCGTGCAAAGCAGGAAGGTAGTGGCAGGGAAAGGAGGAAGTGATGGAGTTGCAACGACCGCCAGAACCCCAGGGGTGAAGGGTCCGTGAGGTCATTGAGTGAGGATAGGGGTAGCCAGCCTGACCCGCTAAGGAAAGAGGAAGCACGGAAGGTGCCCGCGCGGAACCATATACGGAACACCGGGTCTTCCATGCCGGGCAAAAAGGAGGGATTGCCCAGAACCGGAAATAGGGGGGAGGGGTGTGGGGCCAGGAAACCGGAGGAGAGATGCTTTTGGCACAACCTCAGGGTCGGAGCAATGGTGGGGTGTTGGGCAAGTAGACGGTAGGCGTCTGGCATCCATGGCGCCGCCAGCAGCGCCATGGGGGAAAGTGCCGTCTCCAGGCCTACCCAGATTTTTGTGGAAGTATGGCCAGTCTACCACTCGGGAAAGATGGGCAGCAGCATAGTAGTGATAGAGGTTTGGGAGTCCAAGTCCCTTTCTCGATTTTGGGCGGTACAGGACTGCCTTCGCCAGACGAGGCTGCTTATGAGCCCAGATAAATTTGGTGAGGATCGATGAGAGGTGTCTAAAGTATGACAGGGGCACTGTCACTGGGAGGGCCTGGAAAAGGTACAGGAGGCGAGGTAAGACATTTATTTTGAAGATAGCACAGCGCCCAAACCAGGAGAAGGTGCCCCTGTGCCACCTCAGCAAGTCCGATTCGACACGTTTCAACATTGGCGGATAAGTCAGCTGGATCCCCAGATAGGTTAAGGAGGAGCGTGCTCAACGAAAGGGGAAAGAGGCCTCAAGGTGGCCACCACAGGAGGGGGAAGAGAGATTGAGCGCCTCAGATTTTTGCAAGTTTATCTTATAATTGGAGAGAGTTTGGAACCTGGAGAGTTCAGAAAGAAGATTAGGAAGGGATACAGAGGGTTGAGTAAGAAAGAAGAGCAGGTCATCTGCATATGCCGCTACCTTGTGCTCCAGTCGCCCCACACTCACCCCAGAGATATTTACATTATTCCTGACGTGTCTAAGAAAAGGTTCCAACGTCAGAACAAAGATAAGAGGGGACAGGGGACAGCCCTGCCGTGTGCCATTAAATATGGGGAACGGGGTGGAGAGAAGGCCATTGACCGAGACCTGAGCAGAGGGACACGAGTACAGAGAACTGACCCACGCCAACATATGTGGACCGAGGCCTATATGTCGGAGTGTAGCGAAGAGAAAGGGCCAGCCGACTCGGTCAAAGGCCTTCTCCGCGACGGTGGAGAGGAGCATGGACGGCAGGGCTGAGGACCGGACATGGTGGATGATATTGATGGCCCTGGTGGTATTGTCCCGGGCTTCCCTCGTGGGTAAGAAACCTACTTGGTCTAAATGTATAAGGGGCTGGAGGAAAGGTGTTAAGCGGACCGCTAGTATTTTGGAGAAGAACTTGAGATCTAAATTTAGAAGGGAGGTGGGACGGTAATTCTGACAGTGAGAGGGGTCTTTACCCTCTTTAGGGATTACAGAGATGTGGGCCCGTAGGGAATCTGGGGGGAGTGAGGAGCCAGTGGAGACCACGTTGTATGCAGACAGGAAATGTTCCTTCAGGGGGGGACCAAAGACTTTGTAATAGGGCAGGGTAAACCCATCGGGGCCAGGGGCTTTACCCGAGGGGGTGGATTTAATCGCCCATTCCCATTCCGCGTCAGTGATGGGGGATTCCATGGAGGCAGTGCTCTCCTCCGACAAAGAGGGAAGGCTTAAGTCCCGCAGGTAAGCTGAGATGGTGGAAAGGAGGGAATCAGAGCTGGAAGGACTTCCTGGGGCGGCAAGACCGTACAAATTTACATAGTATGAGCGAAAGGCGTCAGCAATTTGGAGGTTCAAGGAGAGCTTAGAACTGGAGGCAGAGGAGATATGAGGAACAAAGGAATGGGCTCTTTGTGCTCGCAGAGCCCGTGCTAGGGTCTTGCCTGGTTTATTACCATGTTCATAATAGTGACGGCGGCAGCGCGCTAAGGCGGCCTTAGCATTCGCAAAGGTAAGGTCTGGCAGCGCAACTCGAAGGGCGGCCAGCTCTGCTCCAGTGGCCACCGCCAATGTCCTATTATGCTGTTTATCTAGAGTCGCAATTTTGGAGACGAGGGCGAGTATCTTGGCGGAGCGTTCCTTCTTAAGGCGTGTGGCTAGTTTAATGAACGAACTGCGAATGAAAAATTTATGGGCTTCCCAGACCACCAGAGGAGAGGAGTCCGCCGTGACATTAGTCGCAAAATAGTTGGTTAAGTCCGAGCGTACTTCGGCATGGACTCCGGGGTCCCTAAGTAAGGAGTCGTTGAGACGCCAACGCCAGGTCCGTGGTTGGGGAGGGACGAACTATAAGGAAAGAGAGATCATCGCATGGTCAGAGAAGGATATGGGATCAATAGAAGCGGAGATTACAAGGTCCAAGTGAGAGTGTGTAAGAAAGAAGTAGTCAAGGCGCGAGTAGAGATTATGAGGATTGGAGAAGGTGTAATCTGTCGCGTGGGTGAAGGAGCCTCCATACATCCATCAGCTGGTAGGAGTGTAAGGTTTGCTTGGCACGCCGAAGGGAAGAAAAAGAGAGAGAAGAGTGACCCGAAGAGGAGTCTAAAAGAGGGTCAAGAGCCATGTTGAAGTCACCTCCGAGAACCACCACTCCCTCTAAAAAGTCGTCAACCTCCGCGAGACAGCGTTCGAGAAAGTTCACTTGTCCAGAATTGGGGAGGTATATTGTACCAAATATGCAAAGGGTACCGGCCATCTTACCTTTAACAAAGAGATAACGGCCCTCTGAGTCCGACATCTGGGCAACGTACTCCCACAGTGCAGAGCGGGCAATTAAAATAGACACCCCTTTCGTTTTAGAATCGGGCGAGCAACTGTGAAATACATCAGGAAAATTACGATCTGACAGGTTCTGAACCTGATCCTTACGGAAATGGGTCTCTTGAATGAATGCAATCGCTGCACGCTTAGCCCACAAGAGGCGCAAGAGGGAAGAGCGTTTTTCAGGGATGTTCAGGCCCTGCTCGTTAATAGACACACACAGTACCGAGGACATGTTCAGTGAGGAGCGGTTTAGGGGAGGGGAAAGAGACCGGGGAGGGGAACGACCAGCAACTGAAGGGGGACTACCAAGGGGAGGTCCGTGCAAAGGAGGGAAAGAGGGGGAGAAGAAAAAGAAAGACTAGAGGAAACGGGTATCAAAGACCCAGGCACTAGGTGTGGCAGGGACACCCGGTCACCATCCAGGAACCCGTGCAAGAACACCACACGGGGGAGCGCGGGAAGGCAGACCAAGAGAGGCAGCTCGGTCAAAGAGCTCCAGGTAGAGAAGAGAGGAGGTCAGTGGGGACTACACATGGAGAGCAAAGTGTGTGAAGGGGAACTGCAAGAAGAGACAGACGAAGGGGGAGAGAGAAAGAGAGAGACTACGTCTAAAGGCCGCGTAGAGATAGCCACGGGCTGGAGAGTACAGGCACACCTATGGGCGGCCGCAGCTCCAGATGTATTCTTAACAAGGTGCCAACCCGACCAGAGGAGCGGAGGAGTGTCCCCCTTGCCTGAGGGGGAGCCCCAGGGATCACTAAACAACACATAGGGACTGGCGGGCGGAGGGGAGGGGGGAGTATAGGGAGGGATATGGGGGCAGCATGCTGAGGGGCGAGGCAGGGGGGGTAGGGACCAAGGGTGGGAGGGCCACTGTAGTAACTAGGACAGGAGTCGTAGGGGAGGAGATAACTGTACATACAGCTATCACAGCCCTGGTACTGCAACTCTTCCTCGTGTATTAGGTGAGCAGTGCCAGTAGGCGTACTGTATAGGCAGGCCGTAGACGGGGATCAAACTGGCCGTTGGTTCGTAGCAACGGGGAACACATGGACGGAACTAGGCAGACGGGGGGTGGGGGGCGGGGGTGGAGAGGGGAGACAGGGTCAGGGGGGTCGGGGAGGAGAACATCCCTGCCGGGCCTGTGTATACAGGCTATCCACAGTTCTGGGAGGGCACTCACAGGGCAACAAATATAATTGATATCTAAACCAATAAACAGTACATATCAAACCTAGCAACCCCAAACTAACCATACCTTAGGAAAAGCAAAAACACCCACCCACCTCCCCCTTATTACTTAAATAACCCCCCCCCCCCCAAGTCCCACCAACTATACGAACAGTTCCAGTCTCTGGAGCACTGATGAAAGTTCAATGCAGTCCATCACGCTCCCGGCAGGAGCAGACAACTGGCACGACTTTACCGCTGTTGGGGGAAAGAGAGAGTGACAGGGTGGGGAGGAGGGGAAAGAGGGGGGAGGGAGGGGGAAGAGGGGAAGAAGAAAAGGGGACCACAGGGAGGCAGTGAAGGGGTATAAGGCACCACCCGGCGACTGAGTAGCCCAGGAGAAAGGCACAACGTGGTAGCTCCGTTGTAACAGTCGGTCCGGCCAGGTTATGTAGCCTGGGAGTCGAGACAGGTTTTCACAAGTCGTGACGGAGTCTCAGGGTCCAACGGAGGCAGCGGATAGGTAGAACTGCAGAATCCCGCTTCAGTGGGCATCGGTCGGCTGCCTGGGGGGAGAGTGCAGGTCCCGGGGGCGGGGAGAACGGGGGCCTCTTCGTAGCGGCG
Source organism: Dendropsophus ebraccatus (assembly GCF_027789765.1). Lineage (NCBI taxonomy): Eukaryota > Metazoa > Chordata > Amphibia > Anura > Hylidae > Dendropsophus > Dendropsophus ebraccatus. The sequence goes on along the minus strand of NC_091459.1, from coordinate 115,334,669 downwards.
AACGGGATCTTCGGGTCTCTGAACGAGGAGAGCGGCCACCAGATAGCGAACCCGACACAGGAAGCGGAAGTACCGGGAGAGTCCAGTCAGGCAGATGCAGATGGCCATGATCCAACAGTTGGAGAGCCCCCGGTAAGGGTGCGCAGGATGTAGGAGGTGTTCCCTTTCCGGATGATGAGATGGAAGGGGTAGCCCCACCTATAGGAGGCGTCCGAGTTGCGGATGATGTCCAATAGCGGCTTTAGCAGCGGGCGCATGGCCAGGGTGCGTCTGGAAAGGTCGGGCAAGAGAGTAATTTCGGCGCCCTCAAAGTCCAGTGGACCCAGTTCCCAGGCGCGCTGGAGCAACGCCTCCTTCTGTTGAAAATAGTGAACGCGACAGAGGACGTCCCTGGGGCGGTTTCTGTCCGGTGGACGTGGGCCCGTCACTCTGTGCGTGTGGTCCATTTCAATATAAGTGTCCTCAGGGTCCCCCAGATATTTATTAAAGATGTATCTCGCCGTCCCCACCAGGCGATCAGGGCCAATCTCCTCCGGGAGGCCATGTATCTTTATGTTGTTCCGGCGACCCCGATTTTCAAGGTCGTCGACATGGAAGATGAGGTCCCGGAGAACAGCCTCCTGTGCATCCACGTGGGGGGTCAGAATAGATACCTGCTGGTCCAGCGCGGCATGACGGGTCTCCAGGCCGGTGACACCGGCGGCAACCGCCATCATAGAAGACTTGATTTCCGCCATGTCCCCTGCATGCCTCTCCTCCATGTGAGCCAGCTATGCTGTGAGGTCATCTCGGGTCGGGAGAGCCTGCAGTAAGGACCGGACCTCTGTCAGGAGGCTAGCCGGGGTGAGAGAGGAATGGGGGTCCCAGTCGAAGACGGTCAGTGAAGCCGGGTCGGTTTCACCGGGAGTCCGCAGGAGCTCCGGTAAGAATTGGCTCAGCTCTGGAAAGGCAGGAGCCGTCTTCAGGGCAGTGCTCCTGGTCACAGGTGCGGCGGCCATCTTGTTGCGCTGCTGGGCCGCGTGTGGATGTCGCCGATCAGAGTGGGCAAAACGGGCCAGAAATGCTTGGGGTGATGCCTCAGGGGTAGAGGGGGTCCTCCGAGACCCGGTGGGCATAACGGGGCAAAGAAGGTACAAGTTAAAGTCCCGGTAATGCGGAGCTGTGCCCGGAGCTCAGAGCCAGCACGTCCTCACCAGGAGACTACATCTTATGACAGTCGGGACATCACTTTTTATCCCCTGTCACCAATCATTCATGGTGACAGGGGATAAAAAGTGCCGGGATGCACGTGGCACAAGCGATCAGCGGTATATAGTATATACCGCTGATCGCTTGTACCGGGACCCCACAGGGGGGTCCCCGATCACTGCCCCATGCTCTCCGCTGCCTCCGGTGGCGGAGATCATGGGGTTTTCATTCATTTTAACTTTTCCATCGCTATGAACAGACATTAGTCTGTTCACAGCGATGGCGGCGGCCATCTTGGATCTGATGGCCGCCGGGGGAGGGGGGTTAGTGATCGCCCTACTAGGGGGGGGCTGATCTGAGGTCTGGGGGACACTTATTTCATCTCCCCCCGCCGTAGATTCACGGCGGGGGGAGATGAAAGGCGGCGGCGGCGGCACCGGTAATCCCCTTAACCGACGGCCGCCGCTATAACGTTATTAGCGGCGATCGTCGGTTGGGGGGGGGGGGGCGGGACGGACCCCACACACTGCCCCAACCCTTCAGCTACCTCCTTTAGCTGGGGGGATGGGGTGGGGGCCGTCCCGGCCCCGCAGCCTTATTCTCTGCCATTGCCGTAAAAAGCTGATGGCAGCAGAATAAGGACCCTTAGTGACCGCCGTAAAAAGCCGTATCAACGGTCACTAAGGGGTTAAAGGTGGTGTCCAGCTAAAATTATATATTAAAGTATTGTATTGCCCCCCAAAAGTTATACAAATCACCAATATACACTTATTACGGGAAATGCTTATAAAGTGCTTTTTTTCCCCCTGCATTTACTACTGCATCAAGGCTTCACTTCCTAGATAACATGGTGATGTGCTTCATGGAGCACTATGTGACACTTCATTCACCCTAGCAATCCATGCCGCAATAACCGGCCAGACATGTCCAGATTTTTTGCTCCACAGATCGTGGCGCCGTATACACGTACGGACGTGTAAACGGGGCAATTGAGTAACGTTGGTTTTCTGTTCTGTCCGTAATTGCGGACAGAACAACGGACATGTGAATTAGGCCTAAAGCAAAATCCAGAGGTAAGGAGCATCTTGATGACAGACTGGCAAGAGGATGGGTGCTGGAATGGATATGGTAGATTTGGTGTAGTTTGGATGGGACCATGTTGGTTCTCTGCAGTATTTTCAGCAAAGATTCCATTATGGATACCCGTCTTTCGCCTTTCCTGATCATTGTGAATCATTCGGGCCACTTCCACATCAACTTTCCATCCATATGTAACATCTAACTTAGTTGGGGAGAGGGTACAGTTCCTATAGAGACATAACCTCTCTATAGTATATGGTTGCATCCCATGGCAAGGTGGCGGTTAAAAAGCCTAACATTTGGTGGCTGTAATGAACTGGGTATTAGAGGGACCCTGCCATTGCCTTCATACTGCCTTAACCATGGGTCATCAGGTAGTCCCAGGTAGCTTCTCCTTGCCCAGTTAGTCTTTCTTTATAGATCTGCCACTGTTTAGGTAAAAGGGATCTATCAATCAAGATGTGTCCGACAGGGAGACCACCAAAGAATTCTGTGTCTGTCAGCATGAAAGTGATGACAACTTCCCTTTAAACTAGGACTTCTATACCCTGTTGATGTCTCTTCTGCACACCGCTGTAGTCTCCATCTTCCATCAGACTTGAAGCTCTATTAGTACCTTCCCCCTCCATAGTGATTTTCTTTTGATAGACTTTTTCTCCCCCCCAGGCGATATTAAGTGACCCCTGAATTATGACACAGTGAATTGCGTGGAATCAGCACTAGTTGACTGCTTATTTTGCACTTTTCCCTCTGCAATCTTGTTTTCCTCCTTCTCTTCGGTAGATCTGTTATTGCTCAGTACTTAAATTTGGATTTACTGGCTTAGTCATAAACATTATGGCTTATTGCTCATAAACTTGGGAAATATTCTTTGTCATTTTTCCTTTGTAGCAATGTTTGTTTCTGCGCTCCGATATCCCATCTCTCCAGTCTGAGCCGTTCCTCTTCTGTCAGACAACGCAGAGAGAGATTTGCCGTGAACAGTGCATCTGTGTTCACAATATGTCGGGATTAGACCGGCACAAGGCATCGGTGAAGTCGTGTTACGTGTAAAGTTCACACTGTTCCAAGAATGGTGTAGAACAGATGGACACTGGAGAATGAGCTGCTTTATTGCAACCTTAAAGATGTTGTGCCACCATTAGCACATATCACCTATCTATATAAGTGTATGATAGCAGGGGGTCTGACCACTAGGACACCCTACAGTCTTTTGAATGGAATTCAGAATCTTACACTTAGGGTCCTATTCCACGGGCGCATAGGGGCCCGATCAATAATGTAAAAGTGTGCCGATCTGCTAGATTGGCGCTCATTTACCGGCCTATTCCATGGCCCACGGCGGTCCTGGCCAGTGATTGGCTGAGCGGTCTGTCAGCTAAGACAGGCCGCACCAAAGCTGCTGCGCTCAGGACTGGGAGGAAGGAGTGCAGGAGGAGACCAGCAACATGTTTAGGTAACATTGTCGGTAACATTGTAAAATCGTTGGTCACCCGCTGCGCATTGCTATTCCACGCAGCGATGTGTGGTCAGTGCCCGATGATTTTAGGTTTGAACCTAAATAAACAGCCAATGAGACGATCATCAGCTGATCGTTGTCTCTATTCCACGTAGCGATATGCGGCCGAATTATCGCTCTTTTGAACAGGCCCCTTACTGAACCATTACTCCAATCAGATGGTAAATAGTGGAATCCTATTCTCAACCTTGCTAATGCAACTTATTATCCAAGCCTTAAAGGTAACTTTGTAGAGAGTAAAAATTGGCATAGTTAAAGAAACATCTGTAATTCCTTGATCTTGTGATAATTAATATTTTTATGTATTTTTTTTTTTATCCTGTAATAGAATTTCCAAAAATATTCCTACCACAAAGGATGTGGAGCCCTTATTAGAAATTGATGGCGACATAAGGAGTTTTGAAGTGTTCCTGTCATCCAGGACGCCGGTCCTCGTGGCCCGAGATGTGAAGACTTTCTTGCCCTGTACGGTAAACTTAGATCCAAAACTCCGGGAAATAATTGCAGGTAAATGTTTTTGCTTTCGTTTGTATATTTGAAGGGGTTTTAAGGTAATTCAACTTAATTTAATGTGTCTAATAAGGGAACATCTATTGGTAAAGTTGGTTTACTCCCTTTGTGGGGGTCTTTCTTCCTCTACTGTTTTTAATGCAATCTATTTGCAATGCGATCTGTCTTCATTAACCTTCTTTCTATTATCCTGTTTCTGTGGACACTTTAGCCAGGATTTTAGCCAATTTTATCTCTCTCTCACTACGTGGAAGAGGGATGTAGTCACAAAAGTGTAGTGGGAAGGAGATATAATTGGCTGAATTCCTGGCTACAGTGCACAGCAGGACCAGGAAGTCAATTACAGGATGTACAATAAATAGGAGTGGTTTGTGTCTCAGCATCCAGATCTCCACTTTTATGTGACCCTGCCCCTATATATAAAAACATACCCCAAATAGCCCAGTGAGGTTTTTACATATTTTGTTCCTATGATTGAAGATAAAGTAGAATAGTTTTATGGTGATTTTACGATTTCATGAATCAGTTTAAAAATCTGTTAGCGGTCAGAAATCTATGTGATCCCAGCCACGTCTTCCACCCTTGAGATGAGCGCAATCCTTCAGTGTCTTCTAATAGATAAAGGGAACGGATTGTGTTTACCACTCATGGCCATAGGGCTCTGAGGACAGGCAGATGTCTCCCCATTGGTTGGATGGATATGTGCCTGGAAGCCATTAATTTTTATTGATACGTGAGATGGCTTTTGGCTGTATTACACAGTTTGTTATAGTTTTTCATCATCTGCTCTTGATGTCATTCACTTAGAATCTGTACTGTATTTCTGTGGTAAATGTGTTTGAAGAGTTTATTGTAAAACTCTTACATAACTCTTAATAATGCTAATATTTATCGTTGATCTGTGTGTTCTGAACATTTTTCTTATGCTTATCTTAGACGTGCGAGCTGCCCGAGACCAGATGAATATCGGAGGCTTCCCGTATCCCACCCTACCATTGCAGGATGCGCCGCCCAGGGCGACCTCTGTGTTCAGCCAGCCTTCCTCCGTCTGCTCCTCCTCCTCCTTCAATGGTCCATTCCCGGGTGGTGTTGTGTCTCCACAACCACCCAGCAGTTATTATAGCGGTATGACTGGTCCTCAGCACCCGTTCTATAACCGGGTAGGTCGGGTTATCCAAGCACCTACTATTCTGTATGATCAATGCTGTGTGAATATATTTGTGAGTGTAAGGGAACCACAGATACACACAATTCTATATCATCACTTTCCTTATTCTCAGGATTGGTTTCACCAAAAGCTCATGATAAGATTAGATATGGGTGATATGTTTTCCTACATAAATGTTACTTATCATCCATCTAGGACCAGTATACTGTATGATTGGTCCTGGTACCTTTGCCTATCTAGGGTTAATTTCCCACCATGCCTGGTTATTTTAAAGGACATTGTTCGAACGGATCAGCCCCCCTGATATGTCCACTCCTGTTCCTGGGGAGACAATTCTTAGAACTCTGCCATATGTTATTCCTCTGTTGTTCTTCCTGGACCGGTATGATTTATCATGTTTTTTACCTTTTCCCTTGTCTTTCGGGTGCATCTCTACACTGTCTGATAGCACTAGCTGGACACTCTATATCATGCTGTTTTAGTGGTTTGGAAAAAAAAGGTAACACCCAGTTGTCAATTTATACCAAACTTCCCAGGACTAATAACAGAGGGACATTCTTTTTCACTTGGTTATTCTCATAATGTAAGTGTGACCACTCACCTGGCTTATTGGCTGTGAACACACTGTAAGGTAACACAATCCTATCTACATATGGACTACATATTTATTTACCCTTTGCTCATATTATTATTATTTTTATTATTGTATTTTTATCCTTTTGCTTTTAATCTTCACCTGTTATCATTATTTGCTTTATATCATGTTTCCATTTATTTTTATTCTTTTTCTTTTTGTATATTATTTCCACATGTTTTCTGTTCTTTTCCATAGCCATTCTTTGCACCTCATGTTTACGTGCCAAGGTATTACTTTGGCAACCCCCAACATCCCATGTCACGTCCACCCGTAAAACACAGTTTATCCAGGGATCAATCCACCAGCCTTGTAAGTATTCAGTAGGATATTCATGGCACTAACTTAGGAAAGTGATGTTAATGTTTACTCCTGCTTAACACACCCCATTCCTGTCTGGATGAAGAGAAGTAGCGCTTCTGCCTAGGTGAGGGGAGGCTTGTAGAAATTTAGATTTTTTTTTTTTTTTTTTTTTTATTATTATTATCACTTTGTATAAAGTTTGATTGTTAAAGGGGCTTTCTCACTACAAACATTTATCACTATCCGCAGAACAAGTGCTAAATATGGGATTGGTGGGATCTTGACCATCTTGAACCTCGTATCCCGAGTGCCCCTTGTGAATGAAGTACCACTTTTGGCTCGCAGTCATTCACAAGGGATGACTCTTACTGTTCTTAAAATTTTACCCCCCCAGCGACCTCACGTTTATAACCTATCCTATAGATGATAGGTGATAAATGACTTTAGTGGGAAACCACCTTTTAATGGCTATAACATTGGAGCATGCCACCAGCAATTCAGCATTGGCTTGTGGGCACTCTATCTTGGGGCAATTATTGGCCAAAGAGTCTGACTCTGCTTTGTATAATAGGGCCCAGTGATCGGCCGAAAAACAAGCAGCTGATCAAACACATTGACCCATCAAAAATCATTGCTCGTCGCCTGCACATCTCCCCATGCAATAGTAGGATATGCTGTTGGATATTAAAGGGGTTATCCAGCGCTACAAAAACATGGACACTCTACCCCCTCTCTTGTCTCCAGATTGGGTGAAGTTTGGGACTCGGTCCCATTGAAGTAAATGGAGCTTAATTGCAAACCGCACCTGAACTGGAGACAAAAGAGGGGGGAAAAAGTGGCCATGTTTTTGTAGCGCTGGATAACCCCTTTAACTTCCAATAGGTGGCACTAGAGAGACTTTTTTTTCTTTCTTTTTTTTGTGGAAAGCTTATTTGCATATATTTTTCCCATAGAGCATTGCCTGTAAGCTTCCATGCATCATCTGGTTTTCCTCAATGAGAACCAGTACCTGGAAATACTAGATATACCACATTAAAAAGAGGAACAAAGTTGATAAATAATGCATTACTAGGCCAAATTCTTATATGTAGTAGAGCAAATGGTAGGTATGGTGCAAATATTAAAATCAGAATACAGAAAACGCAATATTCTACCACGGTCCCTCCACCTTTAGTTGTTCCTATCAATCCGCCCAATGAGGAATTGCTGGTGACATCTGGAACCCAGATGAGTGACAAGGCTGTTCACACGATAGTAACACAACCCTGATGTTTCCACCCGTATCCCGTCATTCCCGTTGCTAGGTAACAGCTGGAACATATACAGATGGCGCCACGGTGATACAATTGAAAGCTGTCATTGACATTTCTATATGATGGTGTTGTAGTCTTTGTTCCCTGCCCCTGTGCCCCGGTACTCTTTCTTTGTAGGATGTCTATGATTGTGGGGGGTCTTTTTCAGACTGTGCATTGTTGTGTTGCTTAGGACATTATTGAAGAAGATTCAGCCGAGGCGCTGCCTACTCCCACCCACTCTCCTCTGGTAAAGCCTGCAGTATTGTGGTGCTGTGCTGTGGCATCCCATTGCTTTAGGATATTTAACGCTTGCATTACTAACAGTGTATCATGGTTGTCCAACATGCAATAGACTAGCCTAGAAACTAATTGTGTGACTCACTAGTGTTACTTGACTTATCTGGGTTCATACGGTATGCATTGTGGTTACATTATTATGTCATCTTCATTTTTACCTTTTTGCCTTTTTTTCTTTTATTCTCTTTGTTCACATTGCATTGGGGTATAGTGCAAGTTGTAGATGACCTTGTAACGCATTGATTGCATTTGGCCAAACATGGTCCGATCCTGCTATTGATGAAACTATGGCTGCAGGGCGACTTTGACTGTCACATGTGTCATGGACAGGGATCACAGTGTCTTTGCATTGCAGCCAGTGAAGGTGAATGCAAACTGTGAGTTACTGCGTCACTGGTATTCAAGCAAGTTAGGATTTCTAAAAGTTATCAGATCATGGCAATTTACAATGCAACCTCATTTACTTTCATTAGCTAAACATGGGTAGGGGCACTTTCGTCTTTGGTCTTTGACTTGCATCGCAGCCAATGCCGCCCTGTTGTCCTAGCCTAAATATTCTTTCATGTATGTCCAAATTGAACAGGGTCCAGTCCCACACTTGCCAGGTACTACAGGTTCCATAGCTGGCTATCATTTTATGAGTGGAAAGTAACATAGACTTCCTTGTGTTATGGTGCCTTGTTGAGGTGAAATACCTTGCAAAAATTGGAGCATAAATGTGCTTCTATCAAACTCTTTACGTACAGTCATAGATGACTAAAAAAGTTTAATGGAGAAGTCTGTCTATTCTTAAAATCTGTCAGGGGAGAATTTGATAACAAGTACGAACCTACGTCTCCTTGTGCCCAAGGCAAGCGACAGGACCCCCACCGGGATCTCCGGCACTGCACACTACACGACCCGGCTGATGGACTGCTCAGCCAGTCAGTGACTGGGGCAGGATCCCAGTCCATCAGCTGGGACAGGCATGTTCCCCGAGTTGTGATGTCGTCACAACTCAGGAAAATGCCTTCCTGCAGGGAATCCCGAGGCCTGTCCCGCCACTCATCGCAGGAGTGGGGAGAGGTAAGTTTGTACTTGTTATCAAATTCCCCCGTCGGCTGCTGGGTTTTAAAAATGGCCGAACTTCTCTTTTAATATTGCAGGTTTTCAATCGTGAAAATTCTTTTTAGATCAACTGAAACCTCCCTTTTCTTGGAAAAAAATGAGGTGATTAAACCCCATCCTGCTCTGGCATCTCCCAGTTGAGTTGTTTTGAGAACAAGAATTCATTTTGGCCCCATTTGTTGTCGAGACTAGAGATGAGCGCAGCTCGAGCATGAATACTGGTGACTGAAGAAGTTAGATACAGCCCTAGGGAGTCTGGGAAAACATGGATAGAGCCTTGGCTGTATCCTAGGGCTGTATCCAATTTCTTCAGCCACTTGTATTCGAATGTTGAACGATTGGACTCGAGCATGCAGGAGTTGCGCTCATCTCTATTGTGGATAGTTCTATCACCGTGCACTGGTTATTTCCGTCATTTCATTTCCCTCTCTACCAGAAATCACAGCTTTCCAAATGGGTAAAGATAACATAAATGCGACTGTTTGCAGTCTGTAATATGTAGGCGAGATGTTCAGGCCTAGAAAAAGTTCATTGCTTTGGGAAGAACCTGTTAGCATTTCCATTCAAGCTGATTGAGTCGTTTTCTTGGGAGCAAATAGTCCTGTGTCAGCCAATATATTATGATCATGAAATCTGCTCAGTCTTACATTCCTGGTCGCCTAGAGCTTGTTTTCCACATTGAAACAAGAACATAACAGCCTGTGTCTCATGCCAGGATAACCCTCTTACTGCAGTCATTTGAAGCGATACTGCTGCTGACTCCGTGCCCGAGCAGCTTACAGCCCTCACCGGGCCTTTTCCATGGTTGGGATTATACTTACAATAATCAAACGACAGAAATAGTGCCCAACGCGATTGTAGAGAAACATGTTCACCCTGGATGGTGTCACTGGGAAATGGATGGGGTGAAGAGCATGTTGGCACCAGTAATCCAATGCTACTGGTACAGACCCTACAATTGCATTGAAGATTTTGGGTACAGTCTCTGGGTATAAGCTTCTGGAGAGTAACAATACATTTTGTTAAAAGAAAGAAAAAAAAAATAGTTTCCCCCATTATTCTGCCCCATAACCCATAACGACAAAGTCATGAGTTTAGTTGAAGCTCCTTTGGTTTCCAGTCCACTTGGATGGGATTCCAAGCTTTGCTCACCTGGCTTTGGGTTTTCTGCCATTCTTCTCTGCAGATCCTTTCCACCTCTGTCGGGTTGGTTTGGTGCTGTCGCCATTTTCATGCCTCACATTCAAGTCAGGGCGTTGGAAGGTGAACCTTCTGCCCTGTCTGATGTCCAGAGAACTCTGCCATAAAGCCCAGATTGGTGGAGGCTGCAGTCATTGATGACCTTTTGTAGTTTCTCCCATCTGCACACAGGATCCTTGGAGCTCAGTTGGATTGACCTCTCTTGGTCACCTCTCTTACTGAGCCCCGTCTTCCCCTGATTATTTAGTTTGGTGGGGCTGCTAGCTCTATGAAGAGTTTTATTTGTTAGTTATTTTTATTTAAGGGTTATGGAGGCCATTATGTTCTTGAAAACTTTCAGTGCAGGAGACACTACTTTGTCTCCCTCTCCAGATCTGTGCTTCCACCCAGTCCTGTCTCTGAGCTGTACAGGCATTTCTTTCCTCCTCATGGTTTGGTGTTTGCTCTAATATACTTTGTCAGCTGTGACCTTATATAGATGGGGAGTGGGCGTGTCTTTCAATATCCTGTCCAATCAAATGAATTTTACAGTAATGACTCCAATCAAGGTGAATAAATATCTTAGAGATTTTCAAGAGAAATGGGAGGAGGGACTAAGTCCCAGCAAAATTAAAAAAAAAAAATATATAAAAATATACGTGTGTGTATGTATGTGTGTGTGTGTATATATATATATATAATATAATGTGTGTGTATATTTATATATTCTTTCTTCGTTTTCCCAAGATAATCTCTTAAAGCTTTTATCTTTATTTATTTCCCTTCCTATGCCGCTGTAGTAAATCGGTGTTGAGTAAATGAAAAGGGGCAGCGAGGTTTCCATCCATCTGGCAGGGCCGCGTGCACATGGGCCGCATCGCTCTGACGAATGTTCTTTTCATGGATGCAGTCTTCCGAAATTGCTTTTTCGGATTTGTATAGAATACTTCTTTCTTTTCTCACCTTCTCCCTCTGAGCCGCTGAAAAAAAAAATTAACAAAAAATGTGTAATAAATAAATAGCTGCCAGAACAGGGATGGCGAAATGTCGGCTCCAGCTTGTTCTCTTTTATACTTCATAAAGGGAAGGGGCCTGTTAAATAAAACATCGCTTGTGGGAAGAGATCCATCTGCATATTTAAGACGGATGGCACTCGACATAAAATAGTTATACAGCAAATTGTTCACCCCGTGCTAGTTTGCAATGGACAATTCTCTACTTGCATACTAATATATGGAGCGTGCTGAATCAGCAGCTTAACCCTATATGCCGGCTTATTTATTGCTCAATGAATGATGCTTCTCTGGCAGCGATCTCATGTGTGAGCCCCTCTACCTTCTCATCTATTCTGGCTCTGGACAATGATACCCAGGACAGGGGTCTTGGTATACTGTATACTGGTACCCAGGACAGGGGTCTTGGTATACTGTATACTGGTACAGTCTGTGTGCTACCAAATAAGAATCGGAAAGAAATCTGGTAGTCAGATTTGCCAAATCAGTCGTTCATCTCTGGTTACAAGATAATCCCTTCTACCAGTGATCTAAAAATTAATAGTTTCAATGCTGTAGACCAGCCAGGGATACAAGAATTGAATCCTTACTGCTCTAGACCACCAGGGACTTGTGGGCATGGACCTGTTCACATCCCTAGAACACCAGGCATGCACAAAGTACCTTCAGTGCTCAATACCTGCATAGTGTATCATACTATATGTCAATGCCATTTTGCCCTTTTATATTGGTATACTTTTATAGCTTAGTATTTATTTAGTTTAGCTTTATATCTGGCTTAAGGCCCTTTTTACCTGGGTCGATTATTGTTAAAGAACATTCCTTGGAACGCTTATTTGTGGCCGAAAACATTGAATCAAGATAGCTGCACGATCGACATGGCAATGGTTTGTGCAGCCTGGCCGCGAGATTAATCGCGCCATGTAAAGTCATATATATATTTGTTATAAAGCAACATTGAAACGTCCAGAGCTCTGCCATGAGTCTTGTGAGCGGCTGGGAGGGACCTACAATTTGCAAACAGAGCCAGAGACCTGACCCTTTCCGTTACCCTTCTTGGGAATCAGTGTCCCAGTTCATGGTCCCAGCCTTTCAGGCGTTAGTGCAGACACCCTTTGACGGGTTTCCCCATTTAGGTTTTCATGTTTAGCTGCGGTGGGTTTGGAAGCTTCTGGTCAGGATCTTGCTTAAATTGTGTCCATTATGTAAGCCTGCGGTGCTGCTGTGTTCTCAGTATTTGTCCTCTTAGTTCTGGTTTCTGTAGAATGATGTTGTACAACTCTATAAAGGGGAAATTGTAACACAGTTGTTTTCTTATTCTGAATAATAGTCTCTACTTGTCCATGGTTGTCCCCCCCCCTCTCAAAAAAAAAAAAAAGTGCTCCAAGTAAAATGGAGTTTATGACCATCAGGGTCACATGTGTCATTCCCACAATAAGGCATGTCATGTGTCTTACAGCAGAGCAGAGGTTTTGCTTTCTATACGTGACTTGGCTGGTTTGTATAGCTCTCAGTTTCTAAATGGATGGGAATATTCTGCTTATTGTCCATTGATGTCTAGTGGGATTAGAGAAGGTGATCACTTTGACCACCTAGAATAATCAGGATCATATTACTTAGTATATGAATGCTGGCTTCTTCACATCTGGGATACTTCCACAACTACCACATTCACACTGTAAGAGAACCCATAGTAAAGTTCAGTGTAAACATTATTATACTCCATACTAGAGTTCAGTGAACTTTGAGCATGCTCTAATACACCTGCACTCTCGGCATTTGATTACTGGTGGCTGAAGACTTTGGATGCAGCCCTAGGCAGTCCTGGAAAACATGGATGCAGCCTATGGCCGGGTTCACACTATGTATGACACCAGCTGTGTCACAGAACAGACTGTGTTAGTGAAGTTCATCCTGGCCGGTACTGCAGTACTGGCCGGATGATGTTGATTTTTTATTTGGGATGTGGGCGGATTCAGGTGTGCCTGCATCCAAATTACCCATAGCAGACAATGTAAAGTGCGTCCGGAGACGCACTTTACATTGTCTGCTCTGTCAGTCTTGTGCGGCCACTATTCAGTGAATAGGTGGCTGCACAAAAGTGCAGTTTTTGTTGCTGCCGCAAGGAATCCCGGCCAGAGAGTGTTGTATTCAATGTACAATATGTACAATAGCCCAAATCACTCCTCTGCTCATGTAGAATCCATGTGGTTTGACTGAATAAGTGTTACCACCAGAACTGGCCGTATTAGGTGGACGTTTTGAGAGGGAATTAGAAGAATACCAGGAGGTGCCATAACAAGTATGTAAAAGTGACCTACAGGACCATTCCTTTTAATAAATTCTATGAAAGACTTTTTTTTTTTTTTTTTTTTTTTTTGTGGCTTCATATTTTATCTTTTAATGTAACTTTAAGAAAAATAGGTCAGTAGGAAAGTCTTAGCTTAGCATTAACACATACACCTCCTTTTCCTGGCTGGAGAGTTTGCTAATACACAAAACAATTGGGAAGGAAGACATTGCAGCCATAAAACCCAAGTGATTCTGGGTAATTGGTTCCATGTTGGCTTAGAGGAAGCGTCCAGTATCGCTGCCGTCACAGAGTGCCCAGCCTACCTGGCATCACATGAAACAGGTCAAGTGGATCTCTGTAGGACAGAGTTGTGGTACGTGTCTGGCTGTCGGTACCTGTTCCGTTTTTTTTTATGACATGTCTCTTACATACACTTGTCTCTCCTCCAATATAAACTAATCTGGAGGAAGTATCACCAATTATGAAAAAGCAAACATTTTGTAAGTAATTTCCTGTGTTATAGAAAGTAGAAAGTCTACTCTCCTCGCTAGAGAGTGACTCACTTAAATGTTGTTACCGTGACCATGGGCAACATGGAAACCTGCTGAGTGCCCTCCAGTAGTCAGGTAGATCAGGGTCAGGACATCCTTTATGGTAGTTTACAGTAAATTTCCTTTAAAGGGGCAATTAGAAAAGCATAACCCCTTCCAGAAACAGCACCACTCTTGTCCTTAGTTCCATTGAAGTGAATGGAGCTAAATTGTAATTCCACAAACAACCTGAGGACATGGTGGTGCTGTTTTTGCAAGAAAGTAGCATAATTTTTTTTTTTTTCTAATCCTGGACAAGCTTTTTAAGCTGGCCTTACACCTCAGTTGACAGCAGCCGTCATTCCTGATTACCCCATATACACATGCTTGGGTCCATGCGTACTGCGGTGTATCTTAACATACCCTAGTGGTAAACCCTGAAAACTTAAAGTGACTCTGTACCCACAATCTGACCCCCCCCCCCCCCCAAACCACTTGTACCGTCAGATAGCTGCTTTTAATCCAAGATCTGTCCTGGGGTCCGTTCGGCAGGTGATGCAGTTATTGTCCTAAAAAACAACTTTTAAACTTGCAGCCCTGTGCCCTGACGCGGCCTAGAGTGTCTGTGCATTAGGCGTGCACCCCCCCTCCGTCCCGCCTCCCCTCCCTCTTCATCATTAGGAATGCCCCTAGAACAATTTCTGCTATTCATCACCTGTGTGAACACTGCATGTGAGCTGGATCGTTAAGGCACCTGTGCAGTGTTCACACAGGTGATGAATAGGAAAAATCCTACCCAGGGGCATTCCTAATGATGATGAGGGACAAAGAGGTAGTGCAGGCCTAGGGCACAGATACTCTAGGCCACACCAATTTGACAAAGGGCTGCAAGTTTAAAAGTTTTTTTAAGACAATAATGAAAATCTGAAGGTACAAGTGGTTTGGGGGGTCAGATTGTGGGTACAGAGGCGCTTTAATGTGAATGGGGCCATATGAACTATCCACTGTTCAGTAATAGAAGTTATTATTAGGGGTTGGTAGGCGTCTGTGCCTATAGGCTTTGACTCTAGAGTGGATATAGGTAAATGCTTGAGGAGTTTTGGGGCATTGATAGTTGCCTACAAACCCTTTTAGTGTAGGCTGCATAAATGCATTTTTCCATTTGATTTTTTTATTTTATATTATTGTAGGTTTGCATTGAGACAGCACAGCGTTGCAGAGTGGGGGTGGGGTAATAAAAAAGTGGGTTTAGGGTTCACCAGCTGTTTGCTATGACCTTGTGTTTGACTCTTACATGTGATATCGCTCCTTCCTCCAATCTGGGTCATAATAGATAGGAGTATTACATTCTGCTACACATAACTGTACTCGTAAGAGGAAGCGGTGTATAGGGAATGGATAGCTCTTATATGACTATTTGATTTTAGATGTTATGTAGGTCAGAGAGTTCATGCAGGGCTATTCATTTACTGTATACAAATGTACATTAGGTTCAGGCTACCTTCCCTATCATCTGATAGCCGCCAGAATTGTGTGATTTACTAGGTGGATTCATAGATTGGACTCAGACCTGGTGTTTGTGGCCTCTTGGTGTCATTTAAGTCTTTTCGGCTATGATTACACTTGTAATTTTTTATACCTTTTAGTTTAGCTTAAGTCAGAGATGTGAATCCAACATAGGCTGCAACAAGGCTCCCGCAGCACAGAGGATTGGGCAAGTTAATATTCCAAGTGCCTGATCCTACTTTCCTCTGATATCTGCATTTGAAGAAGTGCTGGGTAGCGACCATACACTTTAGACTCATTCTAAGGGCCTTTTACACAGGTCGATTATCAGCAAGGACTGATGCTAGAAATGCTTATTCAGCTAATCAGCCTGTGTAGAAGTGTCAGCGATCTGCCGGGGAGCAGGAAAACACTCGCTCGCTGGCTGATCTTGTCTCTTGTGCAGCCCCATAAACCAATGCTCTTCAATTCCAGTCCTCATGACCACCAACAGATCATGTTTTGAGGATTCCCTTAGTATTTCCCAGGTGATATAATTATACTCCAGGTCACATGCTTCATTTGTATGAGATATTCACAAAACATGATATAAGGACTGGAATTAAAGAGGTTGTCCAGCAAAAATCTTTTTCTTTCAGAAAGGTGTCAGAAAGTAATATAGATTTGTAATTTACTTCTATTTAAAAATCTCCAGTCTTCCAGTACTTATCAGCTGCTGTATGTCCCGCAGGAAGTGGTATATCCTTTCTAGTCTGACATAGGTCTCTATAATGACACCTCTGTCCAGATCAGAAGCAAATCCTCAGAGAAAACCTCTACTGCTCTGGACAGTTCCTGTCTCGGACAGAGGTGGCAGCAGAGAGCACTGTGTCATACTGGGAAGAATGTACCACGTCCTGCAGGATACGCAGCAGCTGATAAGTACTGGAAGACGTAAATTACAAACCTATATAACTTTCTGAAACCAGTTGATTTGAAAGAAAAAGGTTTTTGCCGGAGTGCCCCTTTAAGAAGCACTGCTATAAATCATCATTTATCAGCCGCATGTCTCCCTGTGTAAAAAGGAGATGCGCAGCTGATAACAATGTATTTAATGGCTTCACGAATGATGCAGGGATCATGCATGCGTCCGTAATCTCCAAGTGCAGATACATATAATGCCTATGTAATATAAATCATGAGGTTATCCTGTAGTTATCTAGATTAGCAGGGTAATTCACGTATCATCACGTATTAACACCATCTAATGTCTCACCGCATCTCATGTGTTGGAGTGCATTCTATAACTACTGTATATCTCTAGAGCAGGGATGGGGAACCTTCAGCCCTCTGGCTGTTGCAAAACTACAATTCCCATCATGCCTAGACAGCCAGAGCTTTAGCTTTGGCTGTCCAGGCATGATGGAAATTGTAGTTTTGCAACAGTTGGGGGGGCCATAGGTCCCTCATCCCTGCTCTAGAGTGTCCACTAATGTAGCATACTCTATTGGGCCGATGTGAGATGACTATAATAAGGCCAAATTCCCATTGTTCTGCAGAACCTAACTTGCATCATTGTAGATTCCTATGATAAACCAAGCTGACACAGACATCTATTTTAGCTGGAGCCTGCTCTGAATGTCATGTTCGGTGTGTACAGAGCAGGCAGATCTGCAGGGACTATTACAAGTAACTTGTTGCCAGCCCTAAACCATTTTGTCCTCTTACAGGTTGCAGGCAGCAATGTTGTCGGACCGCACAGTTCTGCCCTGGGAGCCATGAACGTTGATGCTGTGTGTGAAAAACTCAAGCAAATTGACGGTATTGACCAGAGCATGTTGGCTCAGTACACCGCAACCATCCGCAAGGTAGGTGAAGTCTATATACTGCTGGGTAATCCATTCAAGAGATGACAGGACTTGCGTTTTCACACATCGGCTGATTGGGCCATTCTGACCTGCTCTAAAGTCATTGGGGGAGATTTATCAAACATGGTGTAAAGTAGGACTGGCTCAGTTGCCCCTAGCAACCAATCAGATTCCGCCTTTCATTTTCCAAAGAGTCTGTGAGGAATGAAAAGTGGAATCTGGTTGCTAGGGGCAACTGAGCCAGTTTCACTTTACACCATGTTTGATAAATCTTCCCCATTGTCACGTCTTCCCGTGTAATTGTGGTTGTGTAGCTGACAGTTGACTGCAGGAAAGACAACTGATCGAGCGCTGTAAACAATCGGCGATCAGTGCTCAAATACAGGCCGTCCAATGCGGCTGTTATGGGTGGCATGCCAGTATGTCTGCTGTGATTTATTTTTAAAATTTTTATCCTAGGCAAACATCAATGGACGTGTCCTGGCACAGTGCAGCATGGAGGAGCTGAAGAAAGAGATGAGCATGAACTTTGGTGACTGGCACCTATTTAAGAGCGCGGTAAGGATGGCTATGACATATACCGTCACACATCCAGTGACTGAGCTGCAATGCCAAATACAAACTGGGGGCAACTGGGTGTCGCTGTTTCTGGAGGAAAGCAGATATGTTCTTTTATTCCCAGATAAACCCTTTAAGTATTTAAAAGATTGAAATAAGTGTAAGAAAATGATTTGGCCTTCATTGTCCTAAATAGATCAGGAAACAAGTGTCTTCTGTTTCACAATCCTTCACAAGGTTGTGTGGAAGACTGGTGTGCGAGTCACATAAGTGTGAAGATTCGGGTTGGAGAGGCGTTTGCTCCTTGTAGAATAATTATACTAATGCCGTCCTTCTCTTGTAAAAGGTTCAAGAAATGAGAAACTCTGAAGTGCCGCAGATACATCCTGAAGAAGCCCGAATGCCGGAGCCGGTCAGAAACGTAGGAGCTCACAGTGACATGGGCCGGCGTACAGTGCCAAATCCAGACATGCCCCACACTGACCTTGCCAACCAGAACTATGATTTTGGCTTCAGTTTTGAGGAACTTAACACACTTGGTTTTGAAGAGGCTCCGCGAATTAACGGCATGAACTGGCAGGTATGAGATACTGAGGGGTATATCCTATAAACCATGGTATGGACTACTGTAACCAACCAAAGGATTTACCTGTGTAGCCTTCACATGCAAAATGGCAGCTGATATCTGAAGGTGTAGTTTTACTACATTTACCTCATTAGCAATATATTCCTATTATTTCCAGCCTAATCCTGTTATGGATTATACAAATAAGACACTGGTTTTGTACTAATGTTTGTTTTAACACATTCTTTTTTCAGGGAAGGGCACCTAGGACTCCAAGCTTATCCAGTCTTAATTCCCAAGAGTCCAGCAATGAGATATCGAGGCTGACTGACAAAGTTCAGGCAGAATACAGAGATGCCTACAGAGAGTACATCGCCCAGATGGCTCAGATAGAAGGGGCAGTGGCATCGACCACAGTAAGTGGCAGATCTTCTCCAATGAGCTCCAGTGCCTACTTCATTGGGCAGAGTACATCTGTCAGCTCCTTGCACTCTTCCTCGGAGCAAGACAAAGCGAAAGACACAGACCCGAAGCAAGAAGATGGAAGGAAGCCTTTCATGTTGAAGAGAAATGATGTGGTTGATTATACATCCTCAACCGTGTCCACCACAGATGCTTCTCCCTTGGATCCAATCACTGAAGAAGATGAAAAGTCTGATCAGTCTGGTTCCAAACTGCTTCCTGGTAAGAAAAGTGCCGAGAGATCCAGCCTCTTCCAAGCACCAGATATAAAGCTTAAAGGAAGTGGCCTGCGCTATCAGAAGCTCCCAAGTGATGAAGATGAGTCTGGGCCAGAGGAATCCGATAATACTCCTCTTCTTAAAGATGGCAAAAAGCCAGATGCAACTACAGACAAGAAAGTGACTGACCATGGAGCGGAGCCTGTGAGAACATTCATTAAGGCCAAGGAGTATCTATCTGATGCTATCCTCGACAAGAAAGATTCCTCTGACTCTGGCGTCAGGTCCAATGAAAGTTCCCCCAATCATTCGCTCAACAACGAGGCTACGGATGACTCGCAACTGGAAAAAGCCAACCTCATTGAGCTGGAGGATGATCGCTTGCGAAGTAAGCGGGGAATACCCAATAGTCTGAGTGGCCTTCAGGACCCCACCATAGCACGCATGTCAATCTGCTCCGAAGACAAGAAAAGCCCATCGGAGAGCAGTCTTATAGCCAGCAGTCCCGAGGAAAACTGGCCAACTGGCCCAAAGGGCTTCAACCTGAATCGCACTCCCAGTACCGTGACCCTCAACAACAACACCGGGAACCAAAACTTCGATGAAACGGCAGAAGCAAAAGGAGAGTCTCCGATCATTGTGGTCCCAGGGTCCAGCCCAGTACACAACGAAAACCTGAAGCGAATGACCCACAAGAGAGGTCAACGTTCAGGGTACAGCCGGCTGGCTAAAGATGCCTCAGAGCTGCACACAGTCGCCTCCTCTGACACCGCTGGCTTTGCAGAAGAGCGAGAGAGTATCCTTTAAACGTAGTCTCCATCTGTTCAGCCTGTCCATGTGCTCATTCCATCCTTTTTCCACATCCTTTTCATCATCCGCCCCTAAAAGCCTCCAACAGATTGTGGTCCTTAACATTGTTTCCTTAAAATGACCTGGAAAATATTTAAGTGCAAAAACCAGCAAGTAACGTAATAAAGAGCACAGAGTCCCATCCTCATCGGCTGTAGTCCCGACACTGCCAATGTTTTCTTATGAGAAGAGAAGATCTGGTTTCGATCTCGTCCTACTTAAAGGGACACTATCACTTTATCATTCTCTTTGTCCACCACATTGGGGTATTCATTCACCATACATGTAATTTGTCTTCATGAAATCCATTTGCTCGCTCTATTACGTTGGTTTATGGATTGGGAAGGGGGGAGTAGCCACTCGTCTCTAAACAGGACTATCACGTGGACTTGGCTCTTGTCATGTTTTTTTGATGGTGGAACAGGACATTGTTATTGCAACGTAATGTTCTCAGTTATTAGAATTCATGGAGCCTTTGAGGGAACCATATAAGTGATAAAAACAGGGCACTGACATACAAACCACCATATAGTATGAGCAGAACATTAGCCCTAAGGACATTGGAGAATTGCAGCCCTGACTCCCCAGTAGGCCGAGGGTTGCTGTAAAAAAAATATATATTTTAGCACCTTGGAGATGTAGATGTCATTGCTGCCATGTTTTAATTTATTGATGGTGTCCCTTCAAGACTGCAAGACGTTCATTATGTGCTGTTATGTTTTATTATTGTGTTACATTCATATAGAAGTAACTAGGGTTGGATATACTGTCCATACAACCGTATTACAGTGTCTGAAAGCTTTAGTTGCACAGTTTATTGTATTCCTTGTAGAAGTCTTCGCACGCAGGTGCATGTATAGGGCAGATGGCCATACCAATCAAAGGGTAAAGAACATTGGCTAAATGACCTTTTGGGCCCCATGCACGCTGTTATATTAAGGGCTTTGTTATAGGGCATCCTTGGATGTGTATGGGGCCGTGCTGTGACTGCATATGTTGTGGGTATATACAGAAAAACACTATATACTACCAAGGATATAATGATAATATAGGTAAGACAAGAGGCCCATACCATAGTAGTAGTGGTAATACACTCTAAATGAAAGTAGCTTTCACACGCTTAAGGGCAGTGGTCTCTAAGCTGTAGCTCTCCAGCAGTAGCAGGACTACAACTCTCAGCATGCTGGGAGATAGCTGAACAGCCACAGGTTGGAGACCACTGTTATAGGATATAGGAATGCTCTTCGCCTATCAACACATATGTAGATGTTCACAGTACATCCTTTTGTCCAATGTACCAGGATGTGAAGAATTCTACAAGACCACTTTCATGCTTCGTCCCTCTGATCTGCCATTCTTCTTCATTGTTGATCTGTGTTGTATTTGCCTTGGTTCTACATATTTTCCAGGGTCTACGGTACAGGGTATACCTGTTCATCATGTGTAGCCTGTAACTGTTTAGAAATGACTCTATGTGCCATAACAGTAGTGACTGTACACGCCGTAAAGTGTTTGTGGTGCATTCATACAGTATAGTCTGTAACCGGACTGCATGTTCTAGATGTCTTCATCTGATGAGTCGGGACCCTGTATCTCTTCTTGGCCTGTGTTCTTCTAGTTATGTGTGTTGTGGTTCTCTTTGGATGTGATACACGTTAAGTCGATGTATAGACTAATCTGGCAGAACATTAAACCAAGGTAGATGTCTCTATGGTGCCCATAAACATTATATGACCATCTCCCATTGTGACTGATCAGGAGATCTGCTCCTGGCCAGATATTCTTTTAAGGGTCCAGCTTCTGCCACAACTCTTCGGATGCATGCAGCAAAACGTATTGGATGTTTGTCCCTCGTGTAGCTGTAACGTTTGACATCGCTCTCTATTGGCCATTGCTTGCTATGGTGTCATATTGATGTACAATGCTCCTGTGATGCAGTATCTGTGAGGGTCAATGATACATGGTCTACCAGACAAGCAGGCATTATATGACGTGCACTGCTAAAGATGAGACTTATTTGATGATGATATACATACAATATAGGCTTGTAATAGGCGTAAGGCCAGTCTGGTAGATATTCCCTCATTCGCTCATAGGATAGTCCTGATCTGGCTCTGTTAGGTCTTCTAAAATACTGGAAAGGCAGCATGAGTTAGAGGAGGAGATACAGAATTCAGGAATATAAAGTCTATATTATAGAGCAGGTGTTTAAACTTGCGCCCCACCAGCTGCTGCAGAACTACAATTCCCATCATGCCTGGACAACTAAAGCTTTGGCTATCCAGGCATGATGGGAATTGTAGTCTTACAACAGCTGTAGGGCTGCAAGTTTGACAACCTGTTTTACAGATGATTCGAATTAGCTGTATTAATGTTACGTGTGCCGATCCCCATGCCCACACTTGTTAGATAGCTTTTTGGCGGGGATGCAGGACTTGCTTTCTCCCTGACCTCTGGTTCTCACAGCTGTTGGAAAACTGAAGCTTCCAGCATGCTGAGACTTGTAGTTTTTACAGCATCTGGAGGGCCACAGGTTGGAGTATGCTGCTCCTGGAAGCATCATTAAAAACCACCCATCCCCGAGCTCTTCACCTCCTCCTCTACATCTGCTGAAGACGAAAAAAAAAAGTACTATTAAAAATTCATAAATTCCAGCCCATAAGGACATCACATGAATTCGTTCGCATCAGAATTTTGGAGAAATACTTTAAGGAGAGAGAAGGGGTGTATGTTTAGTGCCATGTTCCTTCAGCTATACTGCATCACGCCTATAGGGACACTGTCTGTCTATGGAGCTTGCATGGCTGTATTGTAAACTTTCTTATTAAAGTGATGTAAACGGTTTGATGTTGTGAAAAGTGGAAATAAACATCTGACGTGCGCTGCTGTAACTTCTGGTGTCTTTATTGTAGATTTTTAGTGTGACGTTACATTACACGCCTTTTTTTTAGGCATCTCAGAATTTTCTTTTCTTTTTTCTTGTCCATTGGCTGATCGCTGGCCCTACTACACGTGGTGATATTGACCTTATTTGACAGATCATTGGCCCGTGTGATGGGGCTTTAGCCTGGACCGTTTTCTACATGAGAATGAAGCACATGTCCCATCTACCTAAAGACTGTCATTTACTCTCTGTTTGATGTAATGTGTACAGTGTAACGCCAGCTATACACATTAAAGGGGTTATCCAGCGCTGCAAAAACACGGCCACTTTTTTCCAGAGACAACACCACTCTTGTCTCCAGGTCAGGTGCGGTTTGCAATTAAGCTCCATTCACTTCAATGGAACTGAGCAGCAAAACCCCGGCCAAGCTGGAGACAAGAGTGGGGCTGTCTCTGGTAGAAAGTGGCCATGTTTTTGTAGTGTTGGATAACCCCTTTAAAATTGGCTGAACCTGACATTTTTGGAGGGATTGGCCAAGCATCTAATGTCTGTTAAGGCCACCAGACCCTGCAGGTGTCTATGAAGGGAAGGCTCAGACATGTTGGCTTTCAGTATGCCCAATCCTTTTGGTCTTCGGGAGATAAGGTGCTATGAGACTAGCCATTTTGATTCAGCAGAACGTGCATGAGGATCAGGGGAAGATAGCTGTGGGCAGATAGCTAGCTGAAATGTATTGAGCAGATTAACCAAGCAACCATGTACAGAATCAGCTCGGGGGGGTCTATTCTGTGGGCCCCAACCTTGCCAAAGAGCTGCCAGGGGGAACATGCCAGTCATGATTGATGAATGTGTAGAATGGCAGAGGGAGAGGTGGCTACAGACACCAAATATAAGGTAGAAGTGTAGAGTGCAATGTAAGACCACGGAAAGGAAATTCCCTTATGGGGGCGCTGCCGTAACATACTACTCTATGGACACTTCTCTAAATGGCTGGCACAATGGTATGGGTAGTTCTATGAGGTGAGTACACGGTTATCAAGGTTGGCTTAGTATAGTGTGCCTGACAGTACCATTTAGTCAACACTTATGAGTGGTACTAGAGGGCAGGCTATGACTATGTAATTGGTGACCAAGTAAAGGATAATAATAAAGCACAATAAAGGGGCATTGTTGGCATTGCTAGGTCTGGGCACTTAGAGCACACTGTGGTTTTACCATTACCGCCATGATTGCCAATGGCTGTTACTCAGAAGCCTCATAGTCTTAATGTGTGCAACATGCAGATTCTAACATGACAGAAGAAAAAAAAAAAAAGTGTGCGTGATACAACATGGCCGATATTTAGTTCTAATTAGATATAAGCCACTGCAAGAGAGGTGTCTGACACAGCTCAGCTCTCTCTATTGAGAACACATTCATGCTATAGAGCAGGGTCCTGGTTGGCCGTAAATCTCACATAGATGACATATGCACAAACCTGCTTATAAATACTTACTACGAACATTGACGTTCACTACTAATAAAAGATTTTACATTGCTTCTATTGTAACATTACATTGCTTGAGATGGAAATGTCTCCTCTAAACTGGCTTACAGCCTTATAGCCCAAGCAATGCCCCTGAAACAGCTGTCTACAGATGGGGACCTCTCCCTTCTGCAGGAGATTCTGGTTTGACTGGTAATCGCTATCATGTTTGTACATTCCTTTAGGCGGTCCCCATCACTAGTAGGCACTGGAGGGCACGCTTTCTTCCTAATACAGCAGAGCAACTAAGCATACTTCTTCAGACACTGAAGCAGCTGTCCACAGATGGGTGAGCCTTCCTTCTGGAGGGGTTTGGCTGATGATGACAATAATGCCTAGTAGTTTTATCACAGGTATTTACAGGTTGAGCACTGACTTTGGGCTCTTTTACACAGGCCGATTATCGGCAAGAAGCATTGCAAGAGCACTCCTTCAGCTGATAAATGGGCTGTATCGGTGAAGCAGGACAGTGCTCGCCTGTTTTGTGTGGGAGGTAAAATTTATCGCTATGTGCTGCTCTTTAGATCTGACCCTAAAATCATTAATTGTTCACTGTAATTTTAGATTCGTTCGCTGTAATTCCGCATTCGTTCAGTGTATATTCCAAATCGTTCCTCCTTTTGCTGGGATCAGATGGAGTAAACGATCGTAGTAACAATCGTAACTAACCACTATCGTTCTGTGTAATATGGTGAACGATTTCAGATTACCGATAAACAATCTTGTTTGCAATCGCTAATCACTAAAAATCGCTTCGTCTAATAGGACCCTTACTCGTGCCTTGTAAGTGCACGGCAAACGATGGGCGCTCGTTTGCTTCTGTAGACCGCTCCATATGGGGTTGTCTAAAAGGGCCCTTACAAAGAAGAGTCCTGTAATGCACAGTGTTGGAGGGACCAGCGTTTTTCTACCTGGAGGTGAGCTACTTTGCATGCAAAATGCTCAACAATGTTTCCCCCCCCCCCTTTATTACAAGTATAAGGGGGCATTAACATGTATGCAGAATTCTGTTTGTGCAAGTATTCTGCCGTCCAAAGTTCCTGGCATCAGCATTCATTATGATGCTGGGAGCTCTAAAGCTGTTTAAATGTTTGCGCTACTGTACTGACACAGGACCATTTACATTGTCAGTACAGTAGTGATAACATTTTAAACAGTTTCAGAGCTCCCGGCATCATCATAAATCATGATGCTGGGAGCCCCGAGGATCAGTCTGCACCACAAGAATAGTGATTATTCCTCCATTTACTGTTTCTCCAGGCCAGCAGGCCTGACACCACTCCCTCCTGTCATCCTGTAAATTTGCATGGTAACTCCCAATGTCCCCACGTGGAAGTACTGCCAGCACCAGCGAAGAATTACAGCCTCCATATCCAGCGCAGAGGATCATGTCATCAGAATAAATCCAGGCTTCTCCCTGTGTCACTGATAACTCTACAAGTCGTGTAATGTTTTTCCTGCAATAGAAGCTGCCAAATAGCGTATCAGATGATGATGGGCCTTCTCTGTGAAAATAATGAAGTTCATTCCTCATGTCACACTCTGTGATTCTCCGCCGCTCTACACTGTGATCACATTTTAGTTTATTTATTAGCAGCCCCGGGTCATTTTCCATTACACTGCTTCCTCTTCTCGGTTATTATTGTTTGATGTCTGATGTATTGCTTACATTAGTCCACATAACAATGGCTCCACCATCTTTCTATCCAGTGTAGCACTTGTCTAGGTCACCGGAGTAATTAAATGGCTGACCTTCATCCTATTTCTCCGGATTACAGGCTCTGATGGGCAGGAAAAGCAAAGCTGCACACATTAAAACAAGCTGTATAGAATGTATGAATTATATTGCATACTGGCGGGTAGGCTCTTTGTATAGCTGCACACACCGGAGGGTATCTATCATTTGCCCCCGTTTTCACTCGCTATTTTTCCTTATACCGATATTAAATGTGTCAAATCCATATTGTCGCACAAGGTATGACTAATGTAGCAGTTTCTCACTTGAATATCTTGTGGATTTCTATGCCACCCATTCAGTGGAGCCAAATGGCACAAAAATAATAAATGTTTGTAAAAACTTCCTGCAGCAAAGTTACATCCCAACATCTGTCAGAAAGTAAGGGCCCTATTCCACCGGACGATTATCGTTTAGATTATCGTTAAATCGTTCGAATCTAAACGATAATCGTTCGGTTAAAATGCAGTTAACGATTGACGACCGAACGAGAAACCGTTGATCGCTTTATAAGACCTGGACCTATTTTTATCGTTGCTCGTTTGCATTGAATAAGACGTCGTTCACAGTAGATACGCACGCAATAGCGAAGAAAAAATTATTGCAAATACATAAGTATCATATACATAACGATCATAAGTAACGATTATCGGGCCATAAAAATGAGTGAACGTTTTCAGGTCTTTCGCAATAGCGGTCGTTTGAGATCGTTAACGATTATGCGAATGGTAATCGTCCGGTGGAATAGGGCCCTAAGGCACCAATGTGTTAAGGCCCTATTCCACGGAACTTTTTCGAACCACTATCGTTCATAAAATCGTTCAAACGACCGCTCGTTAACAATATTCGTTCTGTGGAATAGCTGTAAACGAGCGAACGACAACAGCGAAATCGTCGTTGAGTCGTTCACTATTTTTTTTCAACATGTCGAAAAAAAATCGTTGGTCTTTCAACAATAATTCGCTAATCTTTTCGTTGAATAAAAAAATCTTTGTCGTTCTTGAAATGTCTACCTACATTTCCCCACGTTTTAAACGACCATGTAATGATGTAACGACCGCAAAAAAATCATTACACTACAGATATCGTTCCTGTTCCCACACGTATTATGTGTTATCGTTCGCTTAAAAAAAAATTAAGTGCTCGTCAACGAGCGGTCGTTGGAGCGAGTCTATGAACGATAATCGTTCCGTGAAATAGGGCTATTAGGGTGAGACCTCAAAGGTAAGTCTCTCAGTTATACCTGGGGGATGTCTGATTGAAAAAGTATGGCAGCTGCAGCCTGCCGAGGACTAGAGATGATCGAACAGCGGGAATTTTCAGGTTCGTTCGAACTCAAACCATTGGGTTTTGATTCCCGCTGCCTTCCTGTTCCATGGGGAAGGTGGAGACAGCCTGAGTACCGCCTGGAAAACAGGGATACAGCCTAGGTAATAGTCTGGATCCCTGTTTTCCAGGCAGTACTCGGGGTATCTCCACCTTCCCCACGGAACGGGAAGGCATCGGGAATCAAAACCCGATGGTTCAAGTTCGAATGAACCTGAAAATTCCCGCTGTTCGATCATCTCTACCGAGGAACAGAAAGGACACGTGAGGCAAGTAGAGTCCAGACTGATTCTGTTAATTATAGGAATATCACTTGTTTTTATATCTTAACAAGACCACTTCAAGGGTAACAGGAGGACCCAGAAAGCTTACATATGTTGCATGAGCGGTCATAGTATCTAGTGTCCTTGCAGTCATCTATTGGTAACAACTCCCAGACCTTGAAGCAAAGCAAAAATTAAGACGGAGCAAAATTCTCATTGTCACAAAACATAGATGCTGACAGAGCATAACACAAAGCACGTATACAGTGTAAGGATATGAGATGGAGAAGCACAGATAAAATGGACTCTCAACTCCACAAATGCATAATAATGAGAATGGCAGTCCTGTGCCATCTCTTCCCGATTGAATGAGGAGGTTGGATCTGTAAATTCTGCACCATTGTGAGAAGGTGTTTCCCCCTTTGCATGGCGAGGACAGGGTCACAATTGAGAAAGGAAATCAGGAATTAATCAGATCCATGGGGGAAAAGAACAGTACAATAATGTACTGAATATCATTTGTAAATTCTGCGGCCTCATGTTAGCTAAGAATTGATAAGGAAATATGAAACTTTATACCCACATGGTGTTTGTGTGATTTTTTTTTTTTTTTTTTTTTTTTTAGCTCAATGGCAGTACAAAGTATCAAAATCACAGAATATTCTGGCAAGAAACAGTAGACTTCTATAGGTCGAAAAAGTACAACCTACCTTATGCAGTAAAGTAAAAAATATGCACAGCCTATGGGCAAGAGCGGTGTGGTTTCTTGTAGAAATCCACAATACTTTTCTTGATAACTAGAGATCAGTGAACCTCGAGCACATTCAGGTTTGTCCGAAACTGAACTCATGGTATTTCAGTGGCTGAAAAAGTTGGATGTAGCTGTAAGACTGTATCCGTGTTTTCCAGGACTCACTAGGGCTGCATCCAACTTCTTTAGCCACAGGTAATCAGATGCCTGGAGGTCAGGTTTGGATGAACCCAAATGTGCTTGAGGTTTGCTCTCTCTATTGATAGTGTTTTTTTTTTCCTATACGTTGAGGGACCAAACATAGTCAATCAAATGTTTGTTGGAAACACATTTTTATGACCACCTCCTACTTTTGACATTGGCTGCCTCTAGTTCATAAAAGAAGTTACATGTCGTGAACTGGCTTGGTTTGGACGAATTGTCACTCCATCTTTGCTCATGAAGTTTCATAGGCAGAAAAGGCTCTAAATTTTACAGTGGCTTTCTAATTAGACCTCTGCAAATCTGGGTGGCAAACAATTGTCCTCCTTCCTTGAGGAGTCCCATTTTCTGCTTCGTCAAACAGATTGACGTTGGCATGTTGGGGCAAGAGACATCAGAGAACACACGCCCTGCAACCATTGTTGGACAAACACAAGCTGGGGGTGGCAGGGTATGGCCTGGGGAATATTTTTGTGGCATCCTTTGAGCCACTCATCCTGGGTATGAATCCATCCATACATATCACATACACCAATACATTGTAATTGTCTTCCCTGAGGTAGCTGGGATCTTACAACAAGACAATCTGCCATATATGTTCGACATTGGTTGGAAAAGCATGACCAAGACTTCCATGTACTACCCTGGCCCCTAATTCCCCAGAATTATGGTGCGTTTACACGGAACAATTATCGGTCGAATTGATAATCTGCTCGCGTAAACACAGCGAACGATCAAGCGATGAGCGAGAAATCGTTCATTTCGATCTTTCAATATGTTCTTAAATCGTCATTGGTCGTTCGCTAAAAATTCGCAGATCGCTTCATGTAAACAGTTTTTCACTGATTCACTCTTTTGTGTGAGATGGGCTTAAGCGGTCTTTAAACAATATCAATAACGGTTTATTTAACAATTTTCCACTTCGTCTAAAAGCTGATCATTATAAAACTAAATTGTTGCTTCAAAAACGTTCAACGATCAATTGGGCGAATTATCGTAGCATTAAACCCGATTGAGCATCTGTGGGACCACCTCAATCATCATGTTCTCTCTATGGATCCTCCCACATATAGGCTTGATCGAACAGCGGAAAAAGCTTGTACCTAGCCGGACCTTCCGCATTTGATTCCTGATTAGGTTGTATCCTGGAATTCCAGGCGATACCTGGGCTGTCCCCTCTTTCCGCACGGACTGTGAAGGCATCAGGAATCAAATGCGGATGGTTCGGCTAGGTTAGAGTTCAATCAAACCTAGTTTTTTCCGTTGTTCGATCGAGCCTACCCACATACACCCTCCAGCAGCTGTGGGATGCACTGCAGTCAGCATGGCTCCAAATACTTGCTACAACCTACCAGGACCTTACTGAGTCGCTCCCAACCCAATCGAGCCGATATCCATGCTGCACACAGTGGTTACTCTGGATATTATATACTGGGTATAATGTGACAATGTATTTCATTATCTTTTTAAACATCAGGGCAATTTTTTTTTGTTTTTGTTCTCTTTGTATGCGATGCTGTTACGTTTTTCTCACATCTAAGTCCTGTCCTGAATCCCCTTGCCTCCATAGCGTCTTTGCACTACTGGGAGATATACATCTTACTTATAGCGGAGAATCCACAACTTACACCTAAAATCGAAGGGGTGGAAATCTGCTGCTATAAGAAAGAATAGCAGGAATAGCATTGTATGTAGCCAGTAGGAGCTGCGCCTCGTGCCAGTAATCCAGCCGTACTCCTCCTCTCCACATGAATTAGTGATGCTTTGTACTGGTGACTGGTCCTGTCCCTTCTGGCAATAACTTGTTTATTGCCTCATATATCACAAGTGGAAATGGCTGTCAGAGGTAACCCAATGGTAATGCATAGAGAGCTGCAGGTGTGCAAGGGGTGGACAGGTGTAATGAAAGTTTCTTTCTACTATAGATGTCGGGGGAGGGGTATAATGGTCACTTTTGTTGTCCTTGCCATGTTTTTGCATATGTACTGTTTTGCTTTATTGCTCTTACATAAGGATCTATAAAATTTGCATCCAATTTGACCACTATATGACATTCACAAGTCTACTTGCAACCTGTGGGTCTCCAGCTGTGAAATACAATTCCCAACATGTCAGGGCATGCTGGGATTTGAAGTATTGGAAGAACGGGGGACCAATGATTTAGACTTTGTTGTTATTTTGCACCACCTGGTACCTGCTGTATATTCTCCCCTTTTCCCTTTCCAACTCTACATTCTGCCATCTATATAAATAAACTTCACCTAACCCCCCAACATGTACTACGTCTCGGCGCTGGCAATGTGAAATGTAGACTTGGCGCCGATTCTAATGTGTATCAACGAGTTTATCCATCACCCATTCCACCTGCAAGCTAAAGGCAACCTATAAAGCTTTATGATGCCAGTTCAGCTATCATAATGAAAACCTACATAAAAGATTTTACTACAGGTAAATGGAAGTTGTTCACATTAAAATATTATGCCTTTCCAGGCGGGTTCCAAGCATAATATTCCATTTCCATCTCCTACATGGCCCTGAAAATGCCATCCAAACGATCTCCTCATGGTGGTAGAGCCTGTGGTGCAATAACACTCCGCACACCAGGTCAGCGGCAGATTAAGAGAAACAAGTCATGTGAGTGCCAAACGGGAATGAATACAATGGAAACTGGGTAACCCTGTGAGTGCCAGACCGCCTGCTACAGATCTTGGAAGCATACCACCATCTACTATATGTCATCTACAGCTGGGAGCAGGTACAACCATATCTGCTGCAAGGAAACCACGGGTTTCCTCCCCCTCCTCCCCTTAAAAATTGGCCATACGTTAACATCATTGGAAAGATCAAGCACTTCCAGCATTTGGAAGGCATACCCAATGTGCCAGGTGTTAAGAGGTTTTGCTCCTGGACAAGAAAAAAAAAAAATAGACCCTTTGTCTAATTCCGGACAAGGCTTTTTTTTGACACTCGATTATAGCTCTGTCAGATTTAATGTAAAAAATAGTGTATAATACAGCAGTATCCTTAAAGCATAACTGTCATTTCAGGGCCATTTTTTTGAAAACATTAAATATCAACAGTTTAAGCGATTTTAAGAAACTTTGTAATAGGTTTTATAAACCAAAAGAGTTTCCTTCTGTACTGAAAAAGCAATCTCCCAGCCTCCCCCCTCACTTCAGAAGAAGCAGGATTTCTGTGTCCATTATGTGGCTATGGAGAGGGGAGGGGCTGTTAGGAGTGACTGAGCACGGAGCAGTCCTGCACAGCACAACAACCTGCAATCTTCTCTCAGTAAGTTCATAGATAAGAACTGACCTTTCTGACCCCAGAATCCAGCGTTTTAGGTGCCCAGACAGTCTACAAACAGCTGACCTTCATGTCACCTCTTCCTGCTCCCTCATCTCCCTCAGCCCCTCCCCCCTCCATAAGGATAGAATGGGAGAGCAGAGCCCGTCTTCACTGGCTTCTCTGTAATGAAGACGTGTTTGCCTGATAATGCACAGATAAGAAGTCAGGGGGGAGGCTGGGAGATTGCTTCTTGAGTACAGAAGGAGGCTTTTTTGGCTGATAAAACCTATTACAGGGTTTCTTAAAATCGCTTATACTACTGATTTCTGCAATAAAAAAAAAATATGACAGTTACGCTTTAATGTCAACGTTTTAGCGTCAAGCACCACAAAGGAACCCTACAAGCCCCATTATAAGTAGTGAGGGTTGTTGATGGATCTCGCACATCCAAATAACAGAGACCATGACACATGATACATTAGGTATGTTTCAGAAGGTCTGTTCTTCCTTTGTCTTCTGTGATGGTAGGTGTTGGTCAAGAGAAGGCTTGGGTTATTGGATTTCAAAAGCATAATCCCTTTCTTGTGGAGTTAAATAGGCACTTTAATTTTAACAAACTTTGCATAGATCAAAAGAACAAGCGAATATAAGAAAGTTAGTAATATATCTTACCAGGTAAAAATGCTTCAAGCATCTTCTTATACCCTCCCCCACCACCTGCTAAATAGTCATCCATTCTCAAAGTCAGCTTAGCAACAACTTTAGCAGTTCAGAGATCAGATTACAAGTCTATGGAGGTGGAAGACAGGAGAGGGAATGCCTGGGAACACACTGCAGATAAAGACAAAGGTAAATGATAACTTGCAGCAGAAATCTTCTGAAAATGCCAAATACAAGTCAAATAATGGGCAGATATAGTGATACTCATGTACACACACAGGACAGCTTATCCTGAAGCGACACAGCAAACCCTGCTCTATTAGGTGATGTAGAATAAAAGGCCATGATAGCAACATCACACCTTGTTGAGTTCCTTAGCCAAAGCCAGTCAATAAACGTGTTACACCATAAACTTGTTTGTTGTGTAATATTGGAGGTCACAAAATGTATATAAAACGTTAGGCACTAGGGCTCACACTTCTGCTGAAGTTTCAGTTCACTGCTTGTTGTTAGGCTCAGTCTGTCTTTACTAATAGAGAGAACAAGACAGAACAGAGGAATTGGCTGCTCCTATGTGTATGAGAGAGCCTGGACAAACAGCAAGTAAAAAAAACTGGTCCTGAAAAGTAAAATCAAGGCTTTCCTCCCATCTCTGATCACTCATAAAGCTCTGGGCAGCTGTCTATTGTTTTGCTTGTCTTTATCATCATCAGTTCTCCACTAGGATCCAGGCTGCCTTCATTGCTATAATCTTAACTCCCCCCTCCCTTTATCTTGTCATTATTATCATCATTATTAGTTCACTAATCACATTGTTTAAAGGGGTAGTTAAAAAAAAAAATCTTTCAAATCAACTGGTGCTAGAGATTTGTAATTTACATCTATTAAAAAATCTCAAGTTTTACAGTATTTATCAGCTGCTTTATGTCCTGCAGGAAGTGGTGCATTCTTTCTTGTCTGGAAAGCAGGAGGGGTTTTCTATGAGTTCCTGACATGGACAGAGGTGGCAGCAGAGAGCACTGTGTTAGACTGAAAAGAATACACCACTTTTTTTTTTGTTTTGTTGAACTACCCCTTATCCCCTTCTTTGCTTTAATTGTGTTGCTATTTTTTTTCTACTCACACAGCACCTTGCAAAGTCAGTGCATCAATAATCCCCTTCTCCCCCCTATAGTATTGTACTGTGTAAAAATCATCACCACACAGTACCAGCTTATTTAGTCTAGTGTCACCAGCACTATATTGTGGCATAGCAGCGAAGCACCTTGTAACCACTCTTAAAATGTTACTGTAGCCATTTTATAGGGGAAAGTAGCATCTTTCTCATATATCCTCAGCACAGCCATCAATAAATGTGTCTATAGACAATAGACTTCCTGTGCCTCCTCACATCCTCATCTCACCATCATCCAGTCTGTCTGGGATTACATGAAGAGATAGAAGGATCTGAGCAGCGAATTCCACAGAAGATCTGGGCTTAGTTCTCCAAGATGTCTGGAACATCCTCCCAGCCGAGTCTCCTTCTAAGCAACCAAGAAGAGCTGATTGGTGGTCACACCGAATACTGATGTGATTCATTAGGGTCTATTTACACAGAAAGATTATCTGACAGGTTATCTGACAAAGATTTGAAGCCAAAGCCAGGAACAGACTATAAACAGACATCAGGTCATAAAGGAAAGCCTGAGATTTCTCTTTTTTTCAAATCCATTCCTGGCTTTGGCTTCAAATCTTTGGCAGATAATCTGTGTAAATGGAGTTAGTTAGCTCTTTTCATTCATTTTGCATTTTGTTAACTAATAAAATAAACTATTAACACTTCAATTTCTGAAAGTTTTTTTTTTTACTTTACCTTTACAGCCTTTTATCCACACCTGCCTAAAACTTTTTCTCATTACTATAGACAAATGTATCTGATGTCTTAAAGATACTTTTCTCCAAACAGACTTCCTTGGCTAAGTAAAGCAAGTGTTTAACATTTCCATGAAAATTTGACCAGTAGGTGGCAATGTTCTGCTAGAAATAGTGTGTAACCTAACATAAGGCTGCAGAGACTGAGACATAGAAGGCGGGCGAATTTCAAGAGAAGGTCGGCAGAACGCTCTGTTAAAGCATTAGGATAACCCCTATCAGGACTTTTACAATAGACCCTCACTAGGACATCCCCTATTAGGTCTGGTAATGTACATTAAACATCACCAGGATATCCCCTTTTAGAATTAGTTCTATGCTGTATGATGATTAAATCTAGGGGAGAACCCACCACTATATCAGACCATGTGCAGGGAAACCAGCGCTAAATACACGTTATTATATGAACCAATATGCAAATAAGTATAAGGGGAGACTATAACATTTGGTTTCATTACCAATATGCATGTAAATTGTCCTGTTATAAATACTGTTAAGCGAGGTTCGGCAACGTTCTCCAAAACTGAACGCTCTCCCAGCGTCTGGAGAAGTTAGATGCTGCCTTAGGGCTCCAAGGTTTTCCATAGGCCGGCATATAACTTCTCCAGGCGCTGGGAGTAAAACGCCAAAGTTCAGGGTCGGAGAAAGTTGCTGAACCCAAACAGTTCGGCTACTCCGCTCAAGACTAGTTCTAACCCAATATATCCGTATGATATCCACGATCATAGCATTGCCTATAGCAGCAGTTTATATCACAGTTTATATCCTTTCACAATGGTTTCGGTTATATTAGATGAGCCCTTATTGGTTGCTAATGTATATACGATAGAGTCCTGATGCATTTCAGGCCCAGTTTATATAACCGCAGTCCCTGGTGTACACTTGTATTTGAGGACACAAGTTCCACCCATGACTATTGGGAAGAAAACTTGCTCCTCCACATAGCTTTAGCAGCTTTCACAGATCTGACAGCTCCTCGACACTTGAACTTTACTTGTTGTTACTAAACCCTGAAGGAAACACTTGTTACTTGCGATGTGCTAAAAATAATTGACTCAAAATTCTTTGCGATGGGGAAAGTTCTTATGAATGTTCCACCCATTAATGTAAACAGAAAAATGCAGCCCGTCTGCAATATACGGTGTACATAATACAGCTGGTCTTAACAGTACGGCATCCACAGGCACTATCAGTGATGGGACAACCACCATGCAGGGGCCAGTGAGGGGGCCGAACATTATGTTTTATCTCTTACTAGTTCACAGGTTTTGCAGCATGCTTTCCTTCCTCCTTACAGTGTTAAAAACTGGCCTTTGAGGGGCCTGCAAAAGGAGATCTCACTCTGATGGACCATGCAACCGTGTATTACATCCCTACAGCAGTGATGGGTTTGGGGGTTTGTTAAGATAGGACACCCCTTTTAAGGTGCAATGCACTCTTTCTAACATAGACACGGTATTATTAGAGGGTTTAACTGCTCTGATCATATGATTCCATAGAAGTGGGACCACATGGAAGGCCATTGTAGTCAGCAGACACCTCACCAAGCAATGGTGGTGAATTCAAGCAATATGGCACCAATGTCTAGGATAAGATAAAGCTAGTTATATACACTGAATAGGCACTCTAATAGAGACCCGCATCTAGTAGTACTTTGGCCTTTAGGACTACAGGAATTCTTCATGGCATAGATTCCACTAGGTGTTGAAATCATGCAAAGAAGATGACCCTCGCCATTACGCCTCCTCCACTAATTTCTGAACCTGAACAGTTCACACCTGACAGAAAGGTTCATTGATTCCTGCTGTCTGACCCTCCCATCAGCATGGCTGCACAGAGATCCAGATCCTTCTGGCCAGGCCATGTTCCTTCGCAAAAATCGGAATCCATCTGAACAGGTCCATGTTTCTCCAAAGAGATCTGGATCCATCTGTCCAGCCAGGTTTCTCCAAAGAGATCTGGATTAGAGATGAGTGAACCAGGTTCGGGTTCAAGTCCATCTGAACCCGAACATTCGGTATTTGATTAGCTGGGGCTGCTGAACTTGGATAAAGCTCTAAGGTTGTCTGGAAAACATGGATACAGCCAATGACTATATCCATGTTTTCCACATAGCCTTAGGGCTTTATCCAAGTTCAGCAGCCACCGCTAATCAAATGCCCAATGTTCGGGTTCGGATCGACTCGAGCATGCTCGAGGTTCGCTCATCTCTAATCTGGATCCATCTGACCGGCCATGTTTCTCCAAAGAGATCTGGATCCATATGACCAAGCCATGTTTCTCTAAAGAGATCTGGATCCATCTGGCCAGGCCATGTTTCTCCGCAGAAATCTGGATCCATCTGAACAGGCCGCGTTTCTCCGTAGAGATCTGGATCCATCTGACCAGGAAATGTTTCTCCACAGAGATCTGAATCCATCTGACCAGGCCATGTTTCTCCAAAGAGATCTGAATCCATCTGACCAGGCCATATTTCTCTGTAGAGATCTGGATCCATCTGGCCAGGCCATGTTTCTCCAAAGAGATCTGAATCCATCTGACCAGGCCATGTTTCTCCAAAGAGATCTGAATCCATCTGACCAGGCCATATTTCTCTGTAGAGATCTGGATCCATCTGGCCAGGCCATGTTTCTCCAAAGAGATCTGAATCCATCTGACCAGGCCATGTTTCTCCAAAGAGATCTGGATCCATCTGACCAGGCAATGTTTCTCTGCAGAGATCTGGATCCATCTGACCAGCCATGTTTCTGCTCAATTATTTGCATTGTTTTGTCCATTATTTGCATTCTTTTGTAGCCCTCTAGACACATTAGCTAGACATCAGCGTTGTATTTGGCCGCAGTTTTTATGGCTGACCCCTGCCATTCTCTTTCCCACCTTTCATCAATGAGTTGCTTCCAGGGTCCCCCCTTTCACTTGATGTTTTTCCTCAATCATCCTATTCTCCATATACTCTCCGCACCATTACATCAGAAAACGCCACAAGGTTGGCAGTGAGATTCTTGCCCTGGCTAGTCCAGCAACAATGACCAGACCCTCTAAGGGCCCCATGTCAGTGTATATGAATAACGTATACTTAAGATTCCTCTACAAAAATGTATATGAAGAACTGGCTAGCAAGTCCGTTGATTATTATATTACACCACTGGATGGTCGATTTAACAGGTTGCTGGAGTGCAGAGCGGCCATCACAAAGACACCTAACTATGGATGCGCCCAATGTTCCCGATGGCATCTCATATCCAGCGTTCCCATCTCCGGCCTGGATCTGTGCTATCCTGTCACCTCCAGGCCATGTTGCTCAGGGCCGGATCTCCTCTCTCAGCACACAAAAGTTTTGCATTAAACACTTTCGCGACAGCAGCATAGGAAATGCAGCTTTACTTTTTTTTCCTATCCAGGAAACGTCTACCTAAAAATACCCTGACTGCAATGTAGTGATCTGCTGTGTTTAACCAAGGGACGCTGTGAAGATGAGAGATCGGCGGTACGGCCCTGCTCCGCTGTTTAATCTGACACTCCCGGGGCCGGCTGTAAGATTAGCAGAACAGGAAGGAGACCAGAGTGTTTATCAGCAGGAAGAGGCTTCAGCTACTGGCCAGAACTGGGATACTGTCTGCTTACAGCTCCAACCTGTCACACTGCAGCTGTTGCTAAATTACAACACCCATTGTCCACTGAGGGCATGATGGGAGTTGTAGTTTTGCAACAGCAGGCATGCCACAAGTTATAGGAACATTGTGCTACAACAGATACAACTACTGCAATGCATCCCTTGGCAGCTAGAGGGAGCCAAAGAGCTGCTAATCTGCTGCTTCCAGACACGAAGGATCAATGCAAAAACGTGAAAATCTGCTACACAGAGAATAGAGGCTTTTGCCACCTCTGCAGATCGGTGTATGGATTTTAGTAACTTTTTTTGCTTTTATATTAACTAAGTATTTCTCTGTGCTATACAAAGTGCTATGATCTTAAAGGAATTCTCCAGGAAAAACTCATGACAAAACTGCATGCAAAGTCCTCTCAGATCAGGGACAGAGAACCTGCAGCCCAACAGCTGTTTGCAAAACTACAATTCCTATCATGCCTGGACAGCCAAAGCTTTGTGAAAAGTTCTGTAACCACTAGAGGGCCACAAGTTCCCCTTCTTTGCTCCAAGAACACGCTGTTCCTTTAAATTCTTAATATCCTACATAGTTTCTATAGATATAGGGTAGTAGGAAATATGGATTATACATAACCAATATATGGAATATAGAAATTATTTTATTGTAGTCAACTAAAACTATGCAGCATATCTGTGGTGTAAGTATATGACTTATCTACAACTCCCATCATCCTCAATAGCTTGGGGTGTCAAGCTGTGCCAAGGGGTACAGATCATATAAAGAACTATTCCAACCCCCAGATCTCTTACCATCATATTAAATTCATGGCCTCTAAGGTTTTATGGTGATCTAAGGTTCTCAGATGTTGAAGGGGGCCACAAGGTCTTTTGGCTAGGGGCATAACCAAAGGAGCCCATAAGGTCCTATACCTATATGAGGTAACCAGTTACTATAAATCAATTACTATAGCTCAGGGCATCAAGTTTATCAAGCTATAATATGGAGGCTATAATATGGCCACCATAGGCCAGTCGTCTATAATACAGACGGAAAAATACGTATACAAATCCCAACCCGACTATCTGATGGCCCAAGGTCAGGTTAGGACTGATGTTTGTAATATAGGGAGCCGGTGCGTTTACACAGATTTATCCGACAGATTTTTGAAGCCAAAGCCAGAAACAGAACAGGTAATAAAGACTAAGGTTTCTCCTCTTTTCAAATCTGGCTTTGGCTTCCAAAATCTGTCATAAATCTGTATGTAAACGCACCATAAGGCTCTTTTATACAAGCAATTGCGGGTCTAAGGCAGGGATGGGAGAATCTTCTGCCCTTCAGCTGTTGCAAAACTACAACTCCCATCATGCCTGGACAGCCAAAGCTTTGCATGATGGGAATTTTAATTTTGAAAAAAAAATAAAATAAAAAAAGAAGACTGTTCCCCCATCGCTGGGCTAAGTAGTAGAACAAGTTTGTAGTGTTATATGCCGCCATATTAGGCACAGACTTCAGTATCTGTAATACAGCTGCAAAAATGCGTCCATGTTACGGTTATGAACCCTGCCTTAAATTTACACAAAATTTCCAACTCTTTAGTTCCATGTAAGAATCATGCACCAATGTTACCGAGAAGAGTGTGCGACACTTATTCATAGATGAACTCTTGTTTCTGCTCCTAAGTGGTTAAACCATGAATGTAGCATGCTGGGAGTTGTAGTTTCATCGCTGCTAGAAACCAGTCATAAGCCAGCAGCAGGGTTAGGTCATACAGAAAAGTGTGAATACCCTAACCCCATGTAGGATGCCGCCATTGTCAGCATGTCCTAGTCCATTACCCTCCCTGCTCCGGACGCCCTGCTTACAGCTTCTCACGACAAGGGTTACGTCTTCTCAAGTGCTCCATTGTCTGCCGTGATACAAGTTTATGTGCCAGTCATGAGTGTAGGAGGAGGGGGAAGAAGTTACCCAGATCTATGATAGATGACTACACACAACCCTGGCTCAATGTGTGGTCAACAAGCGAGACGGCCAGTGGATTTCCTTATCTGATCAATGCATTGCTTGTTTTAGGTCTCCCCCTTCCCAATAGTCCTGAAAGCCCCCCCTGGCCGCCTTCCTGGCTGCTAACCTGTCAGGGCACTGTTTGGATAAGATGAGTACACTTTGGCTTCCAGGCCTGAGAGATGGATTTTGTGTCAAGGGCAAGGAAGGGCAGCTGCTCCAGACTGCGCGGCGCCTCCCAAACACCTGTTTAACTCAGGTTAAAGTGTTACGGCGTACAGGTGAGGCTTCTTTTTACAGCAGCGCAAGCAATACCTTGTCTTCAGTTAACCCTTTCTAGCACAACTCTAGGGAAGGAAACAGCAAAGTTTACCAAAGTTACCAACCAGCAATATAGTCATGTTTTATTGCATCCTGTATACCCAATATAGTAGAGGTGTAGAACAGGCGATACAACGCCCCAGAATCCTTAATTTTAGGGTTACGTTTAGACTGGTTTCACATGACTATTGAGTATTTTAATAAAGAACGAGTCGAGAACACACAAGTACAAATCTTGCTGTCTCGCCTCTAAATTCCAATCCTGGTTTTGTCTGCCAACTAGTGAGTAGATTTTGCTGTGTGAAATATATAAAAATATATAATCAAATTGAAGCCATGGTTCCTTTAAGATGTTAGATTGTAATATAACCAATACCTAGAGTTTACAGCCTAGTCTTTTCATATATTACTATTTTTTTTTAGTGACTCCATTATACAGGTATAACCACCACTGGGCACTTAAGGTAGGTGCTAATGTTCAGAGTTAGTGAAGCCGCACACATCCAGCACAGAAAGTGATCGATGTAGTAGAGCTGAATTTGTCACACACGTTAACAGAACCTATGTCAATGGACAAACTCCACTCTACATCGCCAAGTCACACAACTATTAAAGATGACAGGACAGTCTGGGCATCCAAAGTCACCACCACCGCCTAAGGTGGCGACAAGAGCATTAGCATTTCTGCACCAGTCACTCACACCAATGATTTATGTTTTCACATGATCGAACATGAAAGACGACCAAAGTCTCCTGGATAATCATTGACTGGTAATGGGGGTCAAAGAATGTGAATCATATGGAGTCTTGGCACCCAGACTAGCAATGAGCGGTTTATACATTAACCCATCGGGGGAGGTCGTATATATGAGTAAGAGGCACAGAACTAATGTAGTCATTTCAATAAACACCATTGATTTATTCTGTATAAAAAGCTTACAACCAAACTTTTATAAAAAGTTCAGCATGATTAAGTCTCATCATTACACATTTGCAGAAATGGAACATCCCTGCTACTGTACAAGGGGGCATAAGGGTTGGGGGTGGGGGTAAGAGGAACTTTGAATAAAGAGTTCACAACGTCTTATTTATCTATATACAACTTGTCATCGAGTCCAGTCCGATAAAATCTCTATAGCCGGATCCTCCGTCCGCTCATTGCCTCCAATGCTTCACCTTTTTATTTAATAAAAGGCTTAAAAAAAGCTGATGGAAAAGTGGCAAATCCCTTGTGGTACGATGATAACTTCCACTCCCCATGTAGGAGAGATATAGTATAGAATTAAGCCTTCCGCCTTAGGAAAGGTCAATCGTAAGTCTTTTTCATAAATAACTAAAAACAGCAGTCCAACAAAAAAAGAAAAAAAAAAAAAAAAAAGCTTGGCTGGGAATGGGTAGGAAAAAAAAAATAGGGCAAAAACAAAAAAAAAAATTGGATGCGAGTCTCTTTTCATAGCCACATTGAATCCCCTTGTTCCACAAGCTTCTGTACAAATGCAGTACTCAAATAATGAAATAGAGAAGTCTTGTAGCCATGTTGTGCAAAGAAAAACACAGTCAATGTGAACACCTGCAAGAGATTGAGAAGGAGGGTTTTAGTGGAAGAGATCAGTAGACAGACTGGCGCCAGTGAGGAAGCCACCACTGCACATTTAACCAAACACTCATGCTCCAGATGTACACAGGAGCTGGAGGTTAACCCTTACCGCACTGGAAGCTACGGGCTGCAACAAGCTGGGTGTCCGCCACGCTAGACCCCCCACAACCCCATTAACCCTTTAACCCACAGACAAAAACAGCACTCTTGTAAAAACTATGATCAGTTCT
The DNA here is from genome assembly GCF_027789765.1 of Dendropsophus ebraccatus. Lineage (NCBI taxonomy): Eukaryota > Metazoa > Chordata > Amphibia > Anura > Hylidae > Dendropsophus > Dendropsophus ebraccatus. The sequence continues at coordinate 115,292,247 of NC_091459.1, read as the reverse complement.
GCAATATGCAACATAGCAAGGGGTGACCCTGGGGTGTCAACCCATCAAGACGACCTGTGCAAGCCGGGTTTCCACAGGTTAAACGGTAACATATGATGGGAGAAGGGGAGGGGGGGGGGTCCTCAAACTCGTTCTGTTTGGATCCATTTAAGTGCAATGAATGTAGGCGCCAGTCGGCTGCTTGCACCAATTATTTGATTAAACGCAGCCACTTTAAGACGATGACAGGAGCCCGCAAGACGTTTAAGGCATTACTGAGAATTCCCAGCTTGTCTGCGGAGGGGGGGGGGGGGTTTAGGAGGCTTCCAATACAAGGTTTAATAAAAGGAACCTCAATGGATCCCCATCTAAGACGGCACAGTCTACACCACGGCGTGACACTCACCATTTTGCTTAAGGACAAAGAGCTTTGCTGTCATTCGTGATGAACTCTGTTGATAGATCAGACGCCTGGAAGGAGAAGAGGAGACAAGCACGTGTTACTAGAAGGCGATGGGATGCGGATGGGAGAGAGGAGGAGGAGGGGGGATGATGGGGGGCACAAGAGGAGACAGAATAGAGGGGGATCAGACCAGACTAAGGGGGCATCATGGCCACAGATTTTTTTGCAATATCTGCTACACACCCAATAATAAGATGATGCTACAGTATATAACAATACAACTGATGTATGAATGAAATGTATACAGCATCAGGGTTATAGAGTGCTATGTTATTGTAGCAGGTTGCAGATTTAAAGGGCCAGTGTGCCTTGTGTAGCAGGCAGTGTCTGTACCTGCAGGGTCAGGATGCTGATGTCTGTGTTCAGGGTGGTCAGGGGGCTTCTGTTGGGGGAAGGGCTGGACAGCCTCGGGTGGTGCAGGCTGACTATGCTCGGGTGAGAGTCCAGGGCGATCTGCAGGTCCAGGATGTAGTCGATGACATGCTGCAGGATTTCCATCTTGCTGACCTTCTTGTTCTGCGGGATGCTGGGCACCAGCTCCTTCAGCTTGGAGTAGCAGTCGTTCATGTTGTACAGCAGGCTCATAGGGTCATCCACTGGCGTTTTGCTCCGGGAGATGCCCAGGCTATGCTCCGTCAGGCTGCTTTTCCGGACAGATCGTACGGGGCTAAAGGCTTTCATGTTTTGATGTTGAATTGTTATAGAAGCAGCGAATCCCTCCCCGATCTGATCGATTACACGAACTAGGAGCGCGACTGACAGGCTCAGAGTGAGCAGAGCGGCCAGGAGCAGCGCCTTATATACCCAGGCACGGAGCGGCTGACAGGTGGGCGGGGCCCTCTGATGCTGATTGGCTGCGAGGGGCGACCGCGCTCTACTATTGGCTGGCAGTCGAGACTCGCGGAATGTGAATTTCTTCCGCATTCTAAACCAATGAGTGGCACCGGTGGGCGTGGCCTGTGTCATCACAGCTGTGCTAGTAAATAGTCGGTGTCACACTGTCAGTGCACAGAGCGCGGGCGGCGGCGGCAGTGAGCTGTCTCCTCATCAGGTGGAGCACTGTCTACATTACCTCATGTATGACTATATTCATAGGACATGGTGTTATGTGCTTTACGGCAGTGGCTCCAGCTGTTACAGCACTACAACTCCCAGCATGCCCTTACATGATATAGTGTATGCTATGCAGCTGTTTATGAACCTGTGGGTGTCCAGCTGTTGCCAAACTACAACTCCCAGAATGCCCTGACATGATTTTATATGCTTTACGGCAGTGTCTCCGGCTGTTACAGCACTACAACTCCCAGCATGCCCTTACATGATATAGTGTGCGCTATGCAGCTGTTTATGAACCTGTGGGTGTCCAGCTGTTGCCAAACTACAACTCCCAGAATGCCCTGACATGATTTTATATGCTTTACGGCACTGATACTGGACCTTAGGCTCTACAGCTGTTGTAAAACTGTTGTTTTGCAGCAGCTGAAGAGTCACAGGTTACTTTATGGCAGGGATGCACAGCATATATATATATATATATATATATAATATTTATTTTCTATAGAACCCTATGATACAGGATATAGTACATATATCATGTAATACAGAGAGCTGGCATCTAGGAGAAATTATATGGAGGAGTTATATATTATATATCAGATATATAACAGCATTCTGTTCTATTGTATATGACGGTATATATGACATGATATTATACTGTATATCAGCGTATCATTCTCTTTTACATGATTATTGTTCTAGCAGCAAATCCGTCTCATCTGTACTAAGGGACCAGGACGTCACTGCAAATTACAAGAAAATAGGTAATATTCATAAATCTAACCATGAGTAAGGGTTGTTACTAAGCCATGAAACCTGTCGGCCAATAACCTTTGTCCTGTGTATGACATTTGCAATATAACTGGGATATAGTATTGAGTTTTTCCGAACATAGGACTATCCCTATATCTATATACCAGTTATTATATACCTCTATATGATAACTATGTTGTATTTCTTGTTTGTTTGTTACCTGTTACTTGTTTGTTTGTTATCTGGTGGTCTGGCTATACGGGTTTCTCCTCCCCTTGTGTGCGGCTTCCTCATAGCACAGTCATATTTGGAAATAAACAGATATATTTGGTTCTCATTGTATAAACAGAGATAATAAGGAGCCTTTACCCGGAGGAGGAATGCCAGGCCCCGGCCCTGTGTTATGGGTAAATAAAGGTGGCCGTGGAGCTGTTTAAAGACAGACAGCTCGCTCGCTGAGTAATAGAGCAAGCATTTCCACTTCAAGGTCTTGAGAAGTGAAAGCAGGCAGGAGTCTGCGTTCTTCCCCTCCGCTCTGTGTGAGGTTAATCTTGTTCCATTTATCTCATGCTGGCACTATAGGATGACATTGAGTGTCTTTAAAGTGTAACAAATTGATCCAGTAATAGTAGTGGTTCAGGACCCTACACAGCTCTGGAGGAAGCAGAGCCGCTGCCGCTGGAGTCTCCGGCTCTGGAGAAGAAGCCTGATGAATGGTTGGGAGGAAACACAGCGGGAGGTATCAGTGAATTGTCACAACATATTAGAGACATAGGCTGGCCTGGGCTCCCCCCATATGGACTCAACCACTCGGCTTTATCTACTGCATCCAACCAGCTGAAGCGCACAATGAAGCTACGGATAGAACAATGTACTGTAGACAAATAGCTGCAATCTCGTTTATTCTAGAAACAACTATGTAGAAGGAATTCACCGGCACTACCACACTGACCAACTGATCTTCTGGATGCAGGGCGGGGTGATATAGGTGTGTGCTATGTGGAGGTGCTCCTCATATAAACCTACTTGGTAGTACGTATACATAGAATGGTAGAAAAAACAGATTGAGGGCACTCACCACTTCCATGTGCACTTTCTTTATTCCATTTGTGGCATACAAAAATATTAGCAGGTAAAATTTATATCGGCACGGACGCCAGACACTCGTCAGTGATTGCAGTCACAGCCGTATTGCATGCAGTCTGATGAAGCACTCATGCGCGTGAAACGACTGTGACTGCAATCACAGACAAGTGTCTGGTGTCCGTGTCGATATGAATTTTACCTGCTAAAATTTTTGTATGCCACAAATGGAATAAAGAAAGTGCACGTGGAAGTGGTGAGTGCCCTCAATCTGTTTTTTCTACCATTTTATGTATACGTACTACCAAGTAGGTTTATATGAGGAGCACCTCCACATAGCACACACCTATATCACCCCGCCCCACATCCAGACAATCAGCTGGTCAGTGTGGTAGTGCCGAAGGGTCTGATTGGCCAAACATTGAGGTATTAAAGTAGCAGTTCACACATTTTTTTTATCTGCCCCCTCCCCCTCCCACTGTGCGCTGGCATGTATACTCACCAAAGGTGATCTGTGTCCCGCAGCGCGGCTTCATTTTGTTCCCGTGGCGCCATTCAAATCCAGCGCACACCGCGTCACGTCACCTTCTCCTGTGACCCCTCTTCTGTCCCCTGTGATTGAAGGCCAGAAGTCGTGCTTACCCATAGAGAATCCATTGGAAAGCGTGACTTCCGGCCTTCAATCACAGAAGGGGGTGTCACAGGAGCAGGAGACGTGAGCGTGCGCTGGATTTGAACAGCGCAGCAGGATCGTAACGAAGCCGCGCCGTGGGATACCGATCACCTATGCGTGCATTGGAGGGGGGGGGGGAGATAAAAAAAATTTGGGAACTGCTACTTTATTGGGTGAAATATCCCTTTAAGGATTCAACTTTATTTGTATGGGGCTGTACCATCCCCAGTGGCTTTTCTGTGGGTGCCTCCACAATACATACATTTCTGATTATGAAAAAAAAAAAAAATTGCAATCGAATAGAGATGAGCGAACTTTGAGCATGCTCGAGTCGATCCGAACCCGAACTTTGGCATTTGATTAGCGATGGCTGCTGAAGTTGGATAAAGCCCTAAGGCTATGTGGAAATCATGGATATAGTCATTGGCTGTATCCATGTTTTCCAGACAACCTTAGAGCTTTATCCAAGTTCAGCAGCCACGGCTAATGAAATACCGAACGTTCGGGTTCGGGTCGACTCGAACCCGAACCCGGTTCGCTCATCTCTACAATCGAACCACTAATATTGGGGAATGGTTTTGCAGGTGATTGTGTAGGTCCTGAGCATTGGTCGCCCACACGTCATTCTCCTCCATCACACCCAGTGATTGTGGCTGTAGGTCACAGACCGGCCATGGAAAACAAAGCCTCGGTGCGTCTCCATAGCTATGTGGCCGGCGGCTTGTGTGATGGCATTCTGATCTTAGTTTACAGAGCTGACTTTAAAGAGCCGGTGACCTCTACTACACACCTGCTGTGCAAAGATTATCTGCTTTACTATAATTAACACGTATCAGTAGCTAAGTAAAAGCCTCTCAGTGTTTCCTGATTTACATATCAGGTAACACCGGCTGAGGAGCTCTCTATGTTTGTGGTGCGCTTCAGCCATCCAGATCTGGCCAGCGCACATAATGCCACCTGCTACCTCAGAGTCACCCCTGCCTTTCTGGATGGTGAACCCTGTAGGGGCTTTGAATGTGACTCTTGTACACCTGGACGCCTTCCAATCGCAGCATCAAAACTGATCCTGTGTGTGCGTGTGTTTATGGCGGAGTCTCCTATAAAACAAGTGTATATACGCTATATATAACAGAACATCAGACGTTACCAGGTGGTGACCTTTTCACAGAGAAACATAAACATTAAAGGTACAAAAGTCCATAGCATTGACTAGGCAGCTGATGACTTCTACAGATCAGCAATACAGCGACAACGACATAAGTTCAGTGCTTGGTTTATCAGAAGGTTGCAGGAATGGCTGTGCATGTATATATATATATATATATATATATATATATATATATATATATATGCACTGCCTAAAAAAGTCCCATTCCCAAAAGTCCCAGAGTGGTGTTGAAGAAAGAAAGTTTTTCTAACGCTGGGTAACCCCTTTAAGAGATATTTCATAAAACGAGTCTCTGATAATAAACTGACCAAATAAAGTTCCTCTGCTGGGACCGCCAGCGATCAGCTGTTACCTGCATGTGTTCAATTTCACAGCAGCACCTCCGCAGGAGAAACGAGGTATTACACAATTCTCTTGTAGCCCTGCTCTCCTCTTGCTGGTAGAGGAATCCAAAATCCAAATTTTTTTTAATGTTTGAAAGAAGGTCTGTGTGTATTTCTATATTAATACTGTACATTCATTCATAAACCAAGATTTTTTTTCTTTCTTTCCTGATGATAAATGATTTTCCATAACCGGTTGTCATACAGATTTTTTTTTTTTAATATCTTTTATACCTGAAAGCAATCTCCAGCTTTAATCTGGTCTCATTATCGTATCCACGTTAGGTACATACTTAATTTGAATAAAGGAACAGTCACGGTGAACATATGTGCGCAGGATTTATTCTAATCTATTGCTTTGACAGTTAATCGTGTTACAGTAGAGAACGCTTTATAAATGACCATGATGGATTGCTCTCACCTGTAACTGGATATTAACCAAACTCATGCCTTGCTTGTACGCGCAGCACCCAACATAGGAGCTTTTGGGGATTTTAGATAGGTGAGGGTGCGATTTCTGACACTCCCACTAGGGCTGTTTATTGATCACAGCTCCATACATTTCATAGTGGTTATATCTGGTACTGCAACTGTACTATTTACTTGACCAGAAACAGTAAGCACAGCCACTACAAACCTTCTGGAGCTCACCTGGTAAACAAAGAAATCGCTGCAACTCAATGGTGTCATGAATCATCTGATTGTGTGTGTGTGTCATAAGTATAAGCCGGTAGTATTACAGTCTTGGAAAAACCTTTAAACATGACTGTGGACTGCATACACCAAGTGAGGGCTGTACATGTATCCTCTGACTGCTACTTTCTTCAAATGTATAAGGAATGTAGCAATATAATTGTAAATACTTTACAATGCTTGCACGTATAAAGCTTAAGCAGGATGGTAAAGGGAACCTGTCGCTATACATTTGAGCACCATTAAAAGGTTTAAAGAAATTATTCTTTTGTTTACCTTCCTGTGCACAAAAAAAAAAAAAAAAAAGCCTGCTTACTCACTTCCACCTCCACCATTCTCCATGGCTGCTGCTATTGTCAGGTCTTCCAGTCCCCACTGCAGTCTTCTTCTTCCTCATTCTAAAGATGTCTTGTGCCCACTCAGCCAAGCAAAAGGCTAAAGGCCCTGCTACACAAAGCGATTATCGGATGTATTTGGCTGATTATCGGCCATTACGGGCGACAATCGCTTTATGTAATAGAAGGCAACCATCAGCCGACATGAACAATGTTGGCTGATCGTTGTCTGTTGTTATCTTTCAAAATGTTAAAAGAGAAATGACTAAGGGTGGTATTACACGGAACGATAATCGGCCGAATTGGCTCGATTCGGCCGATTATCGCTCCGTGTAATAAATGCAACGATCAGCCGATGACAACGATCATCGGCTGATCGTTGATATAATTTAGAACCTATTTTCGTCGGGCGCCGACCGCGCACCGCTGCGTGTAATAGCGGTGCGTGGCCGGCGACTAACGATATACATTACCCATCCACGTTCCAGGGCTGCTCCTGCCGTCCGCTTCTCCTTGCGTCCCGCGCGCGCTCTAGCGTCACAGCGGCCTGTCAGCTGATAGGCCGCTCAGCCAATCACAGGCCGCGGCGGTCCCGGCCTATGATTGGCTGAGCGGCCTACCAGCTGACAGGCTGCTGTGACACTAGAGAGCGCGCGGGACCCCCGGGAGAAGCAGACGGCAGGAGCAGCCCTGGAACGTGGATGGGTAATGTATGCCAGTTTAGCAAGGGCTGCAAGGACATCGGTAACGATGTCCTTGCAGCTCTTGTCAAACGATTATCGGGCCGTGTAATAGGTCCAGTAAACGAGCAACGATCTAGCAGATCGCTGCTCGTTTACAGGTATTATCGGGCCCTGCTCGGCCCGTGTAATACCACCCTAAGACAACAACAATCTGCTGCTGTGGCTCTGTGTAATAGGAGCAGCGATATCTCCTATGGGCTGCCCAGACGATCTAAAGATCCCCCAACAGGCTACCCAGGTGATCACTAATTCATCCGGGCAGCCCATAGAAGATAGTGGCGGTCTGCTGCCACCGCTCCTATTCCACGGAGCAATGGCAGCAGATCGCTGCTATCCCAGTCGTTTGTTTTTCAGCATGCTTGAAAGACAAACGATGCAACAATCATGAACATGATCGATGTCGGCTGATTGTCAAAACTTAATTGGTAGGAGCATGACAGATTAGAAGGACAACTCCACAGCACCAGCAGAGGAGATGGGTGGGGGTGAGTATGGAGGGTTTTTTAGTTTCAGTGCACAGGAAGGTGCATTAAAGGGAACCTGTCACCCCCCGGCTCCCGACCCCCCGCTACAGCCCCCTATACTCACCTGATCCCGCCGGGTCCCGCTTCTGGATCCGGTCGGGTCACGGAGATCTCAGCCACTGCAGCCTGGCGCGCGCTGAGAGATGAGTCCAACGCTCATAGAGAATGACGCAGAGTCCAGCGCTCCGTCATTCTCTATGAGCGTTGGACTCATCTCTCAGTGCGCGCGCCAGGCTGCAGCGGCTGAGATCTCCGTGACCCGACCGGATCCAGAAGCGGGACCCGGCGGGATCAGGTGAGTATAAGGGGCTGTAGCGGGGGGTCGGGAGCCTGTCACCTCAGCACGGGGGGTGACAGGTTCCCTTTAATATACTCTTAAAGATGTCCAAGCATCATGTGAGTGAGCCTTGTGCACTGCATGTAGATTACCTGCCTTTTTGTGGAAATTATTGTCAGTGCAGAGTGATTGCTGGATCGATTGTACGGCCCTTCATTATGATTACTGATTGTTGAACATATTGGGGGAGATTTATCAAACTGGTGTTAAGAAGAATTGTCTTAGTTGCCCCTAGCAACCAATCAGATTCCACTTTTCATTCCTCACAGATTATTTTAAAAATGAAAGGTGGAATCTGATTGGTTGCTAGGGGCAACTAAAACAATTCTACTTTACACCAGTTTGATAAATCTCCCCATTATGTTAACATGGGGATATACACAGCCCGCTATCATGGATTTTTAAGGCTATACATGCTGGTTTGTCGGCTCACCACCGGGTCTGCTGGGGCAAAAATCCGTCCTTTGTCATGCCTATTAAACGACAATGGAAATACAAAATGAAAATTCTATACTAGCCGGTGGATTCATCTCTACAAGTGCATCCCAGTCATCCTTCCTGTGCAGAGAACGAGTCCTTTCTTTAATTTGAACGATTCTCATGGCCACTTAGAGATTCCTCTTTCCCTTCTTGTTCCAGTCTTGCTTCTTTCTTGCCAGATGTTTCCTGTATCCTTCACAAACTCTTGTCTTAATTCCCAGCCTTTAGCTTCTGTTCTCAGCCATAACTGTTTTGTGATTGACCCTGAATTCCCTGCGATCGCAGTCAGATAGAAGTGGCAAGCTTTATCCTGCATATACCAGTATACACTGTAACAGAAGCAAAATGCTTGTCATACCTGCCAGGTGAAGCGCTGACTATGTGGGAAGTATTTAGGTGTAGTGGAAGAGACCATCTAAGTTGAGAACTAAAGCTAAAACTACAGCTGCTTTAACCCTTGATAAATCTGCCAGTAAACAATCTGCCATTTTCAAGATACAGTCTCACTTCTCATCCTTTCCACTCTTCCATTACTACTTGACTTAGTGCTGAGGCTGCTGTAATCACAGGACTTTTATAAGTTAGCAAGATACCTGTAAAGACATGAAGACAGTTTGTAATTCCCAGTTTGGGTATCTCATTCAAACTATTTTAGATATATTAATCTGGCTAATCTATCTGCTCCATCAGCTGACAACAGCAGGGGGGAAGTAAAGGGCTGTAGTAAATCTCATCCCTTTTTATTCTGCATCATACTGAAATGAATATGGCCTGCTAGCTAAATAATGCTACAGCTGCATTAACCTTTGATATATCTGCCAGTTAATTTGTCATGTTAAAGATACAGTCTCACTCCTCATCCCTTCCACTCTTCCATTACTACATATTTATTTAAATTAGTGCTGAGGCTGCTGTAATCACAGGACTTTTATAAATTAGAAAGATACCTGTAAAGAATTGAAGACAGTTTGTAATCCCAAGTTTGGATATGGCATTCAAACTATTTTAGATATATTACTCTAGCTAATCTGCGCTATCAGCTGGCAACAGCAGGGGGGAAGTAAAGGGCTGTAGTAAATCACGTTTCCTTCTATTCTGCATCATACTGAAATGAATAGGGTCTGCTAACAAAATGATGCTAGCAAGCAATAATTTTAGTTTAGAAACTGGAATTTATTATATATATATATATATATATATATATATATATATATATATATATAGGCAACTGATTATGCCATATACAGCTTATTAATATTTCATTTAATAAAATATTCTACCATGTTCTGTAGATGTAATCCAGTTTCGCTGTTATTCTCTGGAATCCATTTAATAAGATCATCTATTTTTAAATGTTTCAATAAGCAACATTGCAGAATATTTAATTTAATGGCAAAAAATGACAAAATTTAAAATGCTATGCTTGGAAAACTGTTGTATACCCAGCTGACAGACAATTTCTTCTAAATCCACCACTAGTAAAATATGCCCCTTTGGCAGGTATTGCACATTTTTCTGAGATGTTAAAATAGAACGGCGGTTTTCACCAAGATGAAGTTAAAATGGACTTTATTGCAATAAAAAAAAAAAATATTCACTGAAACGTACTGGGAGTCATGTATGAATAAATCATTACCCGAGAGATGTTGGTCATTGGATCCATAATCAGTTTGTTATGCCCTATCCCATGAATTTGTTTGCAAATCGTTTGCGCATCGTTCGGTGTAAAAACACGTGGTTCGCAGTAGCATCTAACGCAGTGGCAACGACAGGACGACCGCAAGAATGATCATAAGTAACAATCATCATTCCCTGTAATTGGACAAACAAGTTCAGGTTGTTCGCCATAGCGGTCATTTGAGATTGTTTATCGTTAATTGTCGAAAAATCTCTTTGTGGAAATAGGACCCTAAGGGTAGGTGTGGGTGGGTGAGGATTCCTATATGCCAACAATGGTGTTGTTTCCACAGCACAACAAGTAACAGTGAGCATACATCTAACTTTTTCCCAATTGTCCTATTTTACAAGGGTACCAGCACATGCAGTGCCATCTTTTCCATACCACACAAATCCCCTGCATTCACATGAGCAGTTACGGCAGATGTCCCAGAAGTCGGACCTCAACGGATCACACACTGTTGGCCTATAACAGGCATGTCCAAAGTCTGGCCGGAGGGCCATTTGCGGCCCGCGTTCCGAACTTTTACGGCCCCCCAGGTATCCAGCTTGCTATTATCTGCCTGTGTTATAAAGCATATAGCATGTAGCATGTAAAATGGTCGGCCCTCGCACATGTTCACTTCATCAAATTTGGCACTCTTCGAAAAAAGTTTGGACATGCCTGGCCTATAAGGACAGGTGGTTGTATGCCAGCACTGGGGTCCTGGCTCCAAATTTCACCAAGGACAACATCTTAAAGGAGAAGTCCAGCGTTTGAAATAAGACGGTGGCCTACAGAGGAAAGAGGGAAATTTATTTCAAGCACGCACTTACCACTCCTCATGCCCGCGGTTGGACTGGCTGCTCGGACAATCAGTGTCTGGAGCGGTGTCCCGCCCCAGTCACTAATTGGCTGAGCAGCCATTCCATCAGCCGAATCGTGACGTTGACACCCCGGAGATCCCAGAGCCTGGTGGCCGCTTACCTCGGGCACAGGGAGAGGTAAGTTGTCACTTGAAATCAATTTCCCCCCTGCCCCTGCCTGCTGATGGCTTTTAGCAAACGCCGGACTTCTGTGGAATAAGTTATTGCTATATAAATAAGGGAATTATAGGTCATCCGTTTTCTACTCTCAGAGAACTCCTTTAAAGGTACCAGCTTTTTACAGAAAAACAACCTCTGGTTACCAGGCATTAATACTGGTGGCAAGCACTGGGTCCGCCATCATGAGAGTTGCCCTCAAAGGGCATACACATAGAAAATTGTACTAGTACCAGACATAAAAACTTTTATACATTTGGTCCATGTTGCATCTTTCAGATTGATTTTGTACCATTACTACTTACATAGATTACCCTAAGCGTCTATTGTAATGAAGATGACAATTAACCTTCACTGTCCGGGTTGCTGCTGTTTTTTCTTGCCCACATGGTTCTGGGTCTTGACAGATCCTTACCACAACATACATTGCCTGTTATGTCTCTTTCAGTTACTGATAACAATGGTCCTCACTTCCACTCCCGGGTGGTCACACAGACAGCTGTGGAGGACTGGGGTTAGGTGATAAGACGTTGCTGCACCCGATCCTTTTCTTGAACCCATAATATAGATTGTTATTGTTTTTCTTGTGGTTCAGGATGACTGTGTGTGAAGCTGACTGCGAGCACAAAGATTCGCAAAGTTCAACTGCTTGTTTACAATGATTTTGCAGATGGTGCAGAATTTTTCACTTTAAAAAATATATATATTTTAATGCCTGCATTGTCCACATGGCCCATGTACAACCGATATATATTTCCAGCCAATAAACAAAACATTATCAACATGTTCAATACACTATATGAATGATGGACCGGATGTATATTACTCAAAAAGAGCAATTCACTCCAATAGACTGCACAGAGGAATCCTTGACACTGTCCAAGAGGCCTCAATGTATAGTGTGTTCTCTCATATGGAGACACAGCTTGCTGCCATATTGTCCTTGGATGGTGTGCAGTTATCCGAGGTCACGGCTAAGAGGAAGAGCCCATGATCGGCAGCAGAATGTCTCTGGCGTGTCACATATACATGTGTGCCTTTGCTCTCTGTTTGCCGTCACCGCTCGATGGAACAGATTTTGTTGTGACAGTATTAGGAGGCATGATGTTGTTGCCTGACTGCTGAAGGATGGACTCAGCATAAACAAACATCTCTCGATTCCTAGAAATATCGTTCAGAGAAGCCTGCCAGTACCAGGCAAGTCCCCTTTTGTACAGTGTGTGACATCCTATTAGCTCAGCTTATAGTTCCATAGAATAGGCAAGTAGGGAGAGGCGAGAAAGAGATGGAGGGTGCACCATGTGATATCTCTGATGACATCACAAAACACATAAATTCAAAGTAATACAAGGTCTGTCCAGAAAGTGTCCAATAGAGATGAGCGTAACTCCAGTATATTTAAGTCCGATCATTCAGCATTTGAATACCGCTGGCTGAAGAAATTGGTGTCAATTTCTTTAGTTTATGACTTCATCATCTCGATGACCACAATCACTATCATCAGTAGTGATGTTAGCAGCGTGACACTGCCGGCCTATGCAGAATTTGGATGGCTGCCTGGAAAAACATGGGTACAGTCACAGGCCATAGGCCGTATCATGTTTTCCAGGATTCACTACGGCTGCATCCAACTTCTTCAGCCACTGGTAATCGAATGCCAAACAATCGGACTTGAGCATGCTCTAGTCTCCAAATATTGTTTAAAAAAAATTCTTTCACATCAACTGGTGTCAGAAAGTTATATAGATTTGTAATTTACTTCTATTTAAAAATTTCAAGTCTTCCCATACTTATCAGCTGCTGTATGTCCTGCAGGAAGTGCTGTTTTATTTACGTTCAGACACAGTGCTCTCTGCTGACATCTCTGGCCGAGACAGGAACTGTCCAGAGCAGGAGAAGTTTTCTATGGGGATTTACTACTGCTGTGGACAGTTCCTGTCTCGGACAGAGATGTCAGCAGACAGCACTGTGTCTGAACGTAAATAAAACAGCATTTCCTGCAGGACATACAGCAGCTGATAAGTTTGGGAAGACTTGAGATTTTTAAATAGAAGTAATATACAAATCTATACAACTTTCTGACACCAGTTGATTTGAAAGATTTTTTTCTTTTGCTGGACAACCCCTTTAAGGTTAAAAATTCTTCTGCGGAAACTATTAAGAGGATTTAGAAATGTATCCACTTCAAAGGTGGCGGAGAATAATAATAATTTTTTTTATATAGGGCCAACAGATTCCGCAGCACTTTGAGACATGAGAATTCGAGCATGCTGGAGTCCGATCGTTCTGCATTTGAATATCGGTGGCTGAAGAAGTTGGATGCAGCCCTAAAGAGTGCGGAAAAACAGGGATACAGCTTATGGCTTTCCAGGTAGCCTTATGGCTGCATGCAACTTCTTTAGCCACCAGTAATCAAATGCTGAACAATTGGACTCGATTCAAAAAACGATTATATCCAAGATGGATTTTCAAGGTCAATTGATTATCATGGAAGGTCACGGATGGTGATCCGTGAAAAACCATCTGTGATTGCATCCGTGTCCGTGTTTTTCATTGATCTGTTTAAAGTTTTTTAAATTACACTGATTACATCACAAACCGATTAGCGATAATCTTTGGAAGAACAGCGTTTTTTTTTTTTTACATGCTGAAACATAATTTTAAATGACAATATAACAATTTCACATTTGTTGTTCGCTCTTTTACACCTATTACAGGGAACGATTATCGCTAACAATCGATCGTTTTAGCGGGTTTTGAGCGATAATCGCTCCATGTTATAGGGCCTTTAGGGATAGCAGGTGTATTTTATCTAATCAGTGGTATCTTTTCAGCAACTGGTATGCCAGTTGGCTCTAAGATTGTTGGCATCCCCTTGATTGGTTTACATGGTAATTCTTAGGGTACTATTACACCAATCGATTTATTGACGACTAACGATAAAGGATCGCTATGGCAATTGTTCGCCCAATTTCACAGAACGATGATCGTTACTTATGATCGTTCTTGCGACCTTTTTGTCATCGCTATTGCATACGTTTCAGCTATGACTTCTTATTACACCGAACGATGTGTGAACGATTTGCAAACGATCAAACAATAAAAATAGGTCCGAATTCTATCAAACGACCAACGATTTCTCGATGGTCATTTAATCGTTGTCTGCTATTACACAGAATGATAATCGTCCCTTATACACTGGATGCCCATGATGGTCAGAGGTGAAAATTGTTAACGTTGTCTTACTTTTCATTCAACCAACAGCTATCTCACCCGATCCACCATCCTCCCTATATGAATGTTCGGATGAAGGCAGAAAGGTAAGCCGCCGACAGACAGCTGCGGTGGCAGCTTATCTCCCTGAAAACAAGAGGGTTGGACAAATGAAATCCAATATGTCCGATCCTTCGGGAGGTCCCCATACATATTACATATTAGATAGTCAGCCACTCCTGCCTGAAAATGTCACTACTGTTTATTCTGCAGATAAGAAGCAATAGTAGTAATTCAGTACCGTCTAAATCCCTGTTTAAGAAGGCTGACGTTACACCTTTGTGGTGTGTAATGGACTTTGCAAATGTGTAGAATTAGTTTATAACAGCTAGAATTTTGGCTTTTCTTAAGGCCCTATTCCACGGAACGATTATCGGTCGTATTCGGCCGTTATAGACGACAATCGTCCTGTGACATAGAAGGCAACGATCAGCCGACATCGTTCATGTTGGCTCATCATTGCATTGTTTGTCTTTCAAACATGTTGGAAGACAAACGACTCATATAGCAGCGATCTGCTGCCGTCTGCTCCCCCCCCCCCCCCGGACTCACCCGTTCGCTGCCGACGCGTGGAATAGCGGCGGCAGCGAGCAGGGAACGAGGAGCAAATGAGCGCTAATAGTGCTCAGTTGCTTCTCTCAGTCGGAATGGGCCTGTCCAGGCATGATGGGAGTTATAGTTTTGCAACAGCTGGAGAGCCAAGGTTCCCTACCCCTGATGTAGAGTAAACGTGGTGGGAAAAAAAACACCTAAAGTGCTTTCGTAGCCTAAAATAAGGTTTACTGACCCAGACCTTTGTCCCCATAACTTGTTCACCTGCAGTGAAGTTATTCCAAGCCTTCGGCTCAACAAGAAATGACACAATTGTGTTGTACCGCCACTAGCAAAAGAAAACAGATACTAACCATACATTTCATTATGCATTATTGCTATTGCCATGCCCTGACCATGGCTTGGCAAATCTAACTTTAGACTTAAAGGTGGAGATTTATCAAACATGGTGTAAAGTGAAACTGGCTCAGTTGCCCCTAGCAACCAATCAGATTCCACCTTTCATTTTCCAAAGAGTCTGTGAGGAATGAAAGATAGAATCTGATTGGTTGCTAGGGGCAACTGAGGTAGTTTCACTTTACTCCATGTTTGATAAATCTCCCACTTTTTAAAGGGTTTTATATGACAATAGCTATTTATTTATTTATTTTTTTTTAACTTTAAGGGTATAAACCCACACACCGTATACGCAGCAGATACGCAACAAATACGCAGCAGATTTGTTGGTACAGATTTGATACTGTGTTCAGTTATTTAGATCTCATCTGCTGCGAGTTTGCTGCGTATCGCAGCAGTAAATACGCTGCATATACGGTGTGTGGGTTTATACCCTTAGACAAGTTTTATAAATGAGTTTGGTGGGGGACTATGAATGTGCTGTCACTATGTAATAATATGAAGGTTGTAGATGTAGATCTATGGATGTACACAGTCCATGGCCTGATTGCACAGGGACAACATGTAACAGAGTATATTCTCATATCTCTCACAGATAATATGTGCCTATTAGGTCTATCACTCCCACCTGTACCTCTCCCACCACTATCCCCTCCATCTCATCTAGGAAAAGGGGGGGAAAGAGTAACATGGTCAACAGAAGCGTGAGAAAAATCTGTGGGAAAGGACAAATCTGGTGTTTTTCACCTCATTGCCCATATGGACAGGACACTACATCCTTATGCCGCACTTATCATATTACCTATCCGTGTACATTTAGGGAAGAGCAGTGATATGCATTTATATGCCTATGTATAGGGGAATCCCCTACACCCCCGATCTGCCCATTGTGATTGATCAAGAGTATCAGAAACTTAGGGAACTTTTCATAACCCTCTATATAAGATGATACTAGACATGGCTTCCTGTACTTTTTCCTACTATAGTATATCTTATGATGGTTCTACGTCTAATGGTGGTTTTACACGGAGCGATAATTCGCCCAATTGCACGATTAACGATTTTGAATGAACAATGTTTTTTTTTATAACGATCAGCGTTTAGACGGAACGATACATCGTACGGAAAAATCTTTATGCGATCGCTTAATCCTAGCTCACACATAGGTGAAATCGTTGAAAGACTGTTTACACGGAACGATCTGCAAATTTTTGGCCAACGATCAACGACAATTTGAGAACTTGTTGAAAGATCAAAATGAACGATTTCTCGCTCGTCGCTTAATCGTTTGCTGCGTTTACACGTACGATGTAAAACCACCATAACAGAGCAGAAGTTTTCCATGGGGATTTGTTACTACTCTGGGCAGTTCCTGATATGGACAGAGGTGGCAGCGGAGAGCACTGTGGCTGGAAAGAATGCACCACTTCCTGCAGGGCATACAGCAGCTGATTAGTACTGGAAGACTTGAGTTTTTTTTTTTTTTTTTTTTTAAATCTTAAGTCATTTACAAATATGTATAGCTTTCTGACACCAGTTTATTAAAAAAAATCTCTGGAGTACCCCTGTAACATTGATAAGGTGGGGTTTAATTGGTGATATACTGAACATGCATTTATTTTTATGCTCCTGGCTAAGTGCGATCTTTTATGTATGTGTGTAGCACAGCAGCCAAAGGGATTACATGCTGACCAGTTATCCATCGGTCACTTTAGATTTTGTCTCTGTCAGTATTAGCCATATTCCAATTTCCCAGGAGATCCTAGGATGGGACAGCAGTGCCACTCTGACTAATTTTCTGTGTATTTTTCTCTATCATTGTGATTCTAGCAGGAAAACATTGCAGCATAACATTGGAGTTACCCTGTCGCCCCATCCTACAGCTAGTCCAGCCCTTATCATTGCCACCTGCACCTCTCCCACCACTTAAACCTACAACCACAGCAGAGAAAAGAGTAACCAGGGACACTACAGGCATGTTAGAAATATGGGTGGGAAAAGGCTCAGGATTCTCTCCTGCTTTGTACTCCTTTATTATTCTCTGAAGGAACTTATGGTGTCCAGACAGGAACATCTGCTGCTCCCGGGGGTGGCTGTGCACTCTTCAGCCACGCAGCATAGGGAACACAGGCAACGTATACAGAGATCAGGGATGGGGTGCACAGTCAGCTCCTGCATGGCCCATATGTATGATATAGAGAGCAGGGATGGGGTGCACAGTCAGCTCCTGCATGGCCCATATGTATAATATAGAGAGCAGGGATGGGGTGCACAGTCAGCTCCTGCATGGCCCATATGTATAATATAGAGAGCAGGGATGGGGTGCACAGTCAGCTCATGCATGGCCCATATGTATAATATAGAGAGCAGGGATGGGGTGCACAGTCAGCTCCTGCATGGCCCATATGTATAATATAGAGAGCAGGGATGGGGTGCACAGTCAGCTCCTGCATGGCCCATATGTATAATATAGAGAGCAGGGATGGGGTGCACAGTCAGCTCATGCGTGGCCCATATGTATAATATAGAGAGCAGGGATGGGGTGCACAGTCAGCTGCTGCATGGCCCATATGTATAATATAGAGAGCAGGGATGGGGTGCACAGTCAGCTCCTGCATGGCCCATATGTATAATATAGAGCAGTGATTTTCAACCAGTGTGCCGCGACACATGGTCGGGTGTGCCGCGGGGAAAGTTCCTTAAACTATGGTGCCCCTGTGTTTTCTTCCCCGGCAATGCGCAGCGATTAGTGGCGGATTATAATGTGGGCGGTTGCGTGGGCCGTGATGCACGCATCTAATCAACTTGAGCGCTACGGCCCGCCGCAGTGCACCACGCTCCCGGTCTCCGCTGATTGGAGGAGCACGTCCGGGCCCTACGGGCGGCCAGTAGGTGAGGCAGACAGCAGCGGCGACCATCTCGGAGGAGGTGAGGAGGAAGGGGGGGAGAGAAACCTGGGGATGGGGGAGAGAAACAGCAGAGAGAAGCAGGGGGGAGAGAAGTTTGGTGGAGAGAAGCAGGGGGGAGAGAAGTATGGTGGAGAGAAGCACAGGAGAGAAGCAGGGGGGAGAATAATGGTGGAGAGAAGCACAGGAGAGAAGTATGGGGGAGAGAAGCAGGGGGGAGAAGTATGGTGGAGAGAAGCACAGGAGAGAAGCATGGTGGAGAGAAGCACAGGAGAGAAGCATGGGGGAGAGAAGCACAGGAGAGAAGCATGGGGGAGAGAAGCAGGGGGAGAAGTATGGTGGAGAGAAGCACAGGAGAGAAGCAGGGGGAGAAGTATGGTGGAGAGAAGCACAGGAGAGAAGCATGGGGGAGCGAAGCACAGGAGAGAAGCAGGGGGGAGAAGTATAGTGGAGAGAAGCACAGGAGAGAAGCAGGGGGGAGAAGTATGGTGGAGAGAAGCACAGGAGAGAAGCATGGGGGAGAGAAGCAGGGGGGAGAAGTATGGTGGAGAGAAGCACAGGAGAGAAGCATAGGGGGGAGAGAAGCAGGGGGGAGAAGTATGGTGGAGAGAAGCACAGGAGAGAAGCATGGTGGAGAGAAGCACAGGAGAGAAGCATGGGGGAGAGAAGCACAGGAGAGAAGCATGGGGGAGAAGTATGGTGGAGAGAAGCACAGGAGAGAAGCAGGGGGGAGAAGTATGGTGGAGAGAAGCAGGGGGGAGAAGTATGGTGGAGAGAAGCACAGGATAGAAGCATGGGGGAGAGAAGCACAGGAGAGAAACGGGGGAGAAGTATGGTGGAGAGAAGCACAGGAGAGAAGCATGGGGGAGAGAAGCACAGGAGAGAAGCAGGGGGGAGAAGTATGGTGGAGAGAAGCACAGGAGAGAAGCAGGGGGGAGAAGTATGGTGGAGAGAAGCATGGGGGAGAAGTATGGTGGAGAGAAGCACAGGAGAGAAGCAGAGGGGGGAAGTATGGTGGAGAGAAGCACAGGAGAGAAGTAGGGGGGGGAAGAAGTATGGTGGAGAGAAGCACAGGGGGGAGAAGAAAACAGGCCCAGGTTTCACACTGAGTGAGTATAAATACATTTAGAATCTATATTATTAACTATATGTATAATATGTACTGTTTTAGTGTCATTTTGTGCCATTTTGGTTGGTGGTGTGCCCCGGGATTTTTTAAGTATAAAAAGTGTGCCGCGGCTGAAAAAAGGTTGAAAATCACTGATATAGAGAGCAGGGATGGGGTGCACAGTCAGCTCCTGCATGGCCCATATGTATAATATAGAGAGCAGGGATGGGGTGCACAGTCAGCTCCTGCATGGCCCATATGTATAATATAGAGAGCAGGGATGGGGTGCACAGTCAGCTCCTGCATGGCCCATATGTATAATATAGAGAGCAGGGATGGGGTGCACAGTCAGCTTCTGCATGGCCCATATGTATAATATAGAGAGCAGGGATGGGGTGCACAGTCAGCTCATGCATGGCCCATATGTATAATATAGAGAGCAGGGATGGGGTGCACAGTCAGCTGCTGCATGGCCCATATGTATAATATAGAGGGCAGGGATGGGGTGCACAGTCAGCTCCTGCATGGCCCATATGTATAATATAGAGAGCAGGGATGGGGTGCACAGTCAGCTCCTGCATGGCCCATATGTATGATATAGAGAGCAGGGATGGGGTACACAGTCAGCTCCTGCATGGCCCATATGTATAATATAGAGAGCAGGGATGGGGTGCACAGTCAGCTTCTGCATGGCCCATATGTATAATATAGAGAGCAGGGATGGGGTGCACAGTCAGCTCATGCATGGCCCATATGTATAATATAGAGAGCAGGGACGGGGCAGGGGAGAGGCAGCTCATTTATAGCTATAATACATAATATATGCACCAGCCAGAGGCAATGTGTAGACCAGAAGGTTGCTGGGGATTGGTGAGATGATGAGAGTTATGGATTATGATGAAGGTTGGAGTGGTCATGATGGCTAGTGTCCTTCCACCAGATCTCCCACACACCCTAAGCACTAAAATCATGGTAGTACTAGTCCACCCTGGCAATCTGTGTATATGTCTCCTTCCCTTGATAGTAGTGTGCAATAAGAGCCAGAAGCCTTGGGTCACTTTGAGTGGTTTGTCCAGCGAAAATCTTTTTCTTTTAAATCAAGTGAAATGAGAAAGTTACATAGATTTGTAACTTACTTCTATTAAAAAGTCCCAAGTCTTCCCATACTTATCAGCTACTATATGTCCTGCAGGAAATGTTTTATTTTCAGACTGACACAGTGCTCTCTGCTGACATCTCTGGCCGAGACAGGAACTCTGTTTTCTATGAATCCCCATAGAAAACTTCTCCTGCTCTGGACAGTTCCTGTCTTGGCCAGAGATGTCAGCAGAGAGCACTGTGTCAGACTGAAAAAAAACAACAACATATCCTGCAGGACAAACAGCAGCTAATAAGTACGGGAAGACTTGAAACTTTTTTATAGAAGTAATATACAAATATGTATAATTTTCTGATATCAGTTGATTTAAAAGAAAAAGATTTTCGCTGGACAACCCCTTTAAAAGAAAAAAAAGCAGATCTCTATTTGCAGAGATATCGTAACACTTCCAAGATGGGGGCATAAACCTACAGATACGCTGGGTTTAGGTTAGAGAAGGTTTCCCAATGCGCACTTACTTTGTAGCTTTCTGGAGCTGTAGTCCTTTTGTTTTCAGGTCTCTAACTCTTACATTTTCTCATTCTTTGTGTATCCTTTTTGTGCTGCAGTTCCCAGCTGTGGGGTGCAGAGCTGTAATAGCTGTGACGTGCCCCAGGCCTGGTCCAAAGCCTGTGTGGGTCCTAGTTTTTGAGCTATAAATCCCTTGTTTAACTTCTCACAGATGAATGCTTTTTCCTTTCTTGACTCCAGGGAGAGGCCCAGGCATCTTTTATACGGCTATAGTGTGTTATATACGGCTATAGTGTGTTATATAGAGGGGGGTTACATGCAGCTTATATACAGCTATAGAGTCTTATATAAAGGAGGGACACAGGCAGCTTTTATACAGGTATAGTATATTATATCGGGGTATAAGTATTTATAATATAAGTATGTGATACATTGCCAATTTTGCAAGTTTGCATGTAAGTCAGAATCTGCAGAAAATCTCACTGTATCATTTTTAAATAACTATTTGCATTTTATTGCATCAATTAAGTATTTGATCACCGACTTGTTAGGGCTTATTCTCATGTTCTGTGAAACACAAAACCTACGAATGGGTAAGCGGTGTAGTGGACTCTACGACCGCATTGTGTATTCATATTATGCTGGGAGCAGGGAAAATGCTTGAATCTTCACAGCACTGTAATAACACATCCAATAAGGAGATAAAAGAAGCTTGCACTCACCAGCAAATCGCTGCGGTAACAGTCCGTTTTATTCGTCTACATAGACATAAGTGGGGAGGGGAAGTGAAGGCAGGAGCGTCCGATGGCTACAGCCGTTTCACGTGACTTATCACGCCTCTTCTGGCCTGTGGACGTCACTGCTATGGGGGATAGTGCTTACATAGGTGAATATACCAATCAGAAAACATGTGCGTATAAAAAGTTAAAACCAATACAAAAACACCTAAAGAAAGGAACCATAATCGTTCCTTTCATTAAGACCTGCTGGCCCTACGGCATTAAGCCGACTAATCCACACAGTCTCTCTTTGTAAAAGTCTTTGATGCCGGTCTCCTCCTTCTTTTGGTGGGTGTATCCTTTCTAAACCCACGTATCGGAGGACTTTCGTATCACCTCCGTGCATTTCTTTTATGTGGGCGATAAGTCTTGGGACCCCCTTTCCCGATCTTACGGAATAGCAATGTTTTGCACCCCTATGCTGCACACCGTTAGCCAAACATCCTCACACTGGTTATCCTAGCTCGTGGGTACGCATGACCAAACCTGGGACTTTGGTGCTAATTCAGACTTCTCTCCCATATATACTGTAATAACACAGCCACATATTAATCGCTCCTGTTTGTCAACACATACAATCAATCACACTCCAACCTCTCCATGGCCATGACCAAAAAGCTGTCTAAGGACATCTGGGACAAAACTGTAGATCTGCACCAGGCTGGGATGGGCTACAGAACAAAAGGCTAAGAAGGCAACAACAGTTGGTGCAATTATTAGAAAATAGAAGAAACAAAAGATGACTGTCAATCTTCCCCAGTTAGAGGCTTCATGCACGATCTTGCTTCATGGGTAAGGTCAGGAATCAGCCCAGAACTACACAGAAGAACCTGGTCAATGACCTGGAGAGGGCTGGGACCACAGTCTCAAGGATTACTGTTAGTGACACACTACATCATGGATTGAAAGCCTGCATGAGGAGGCATACAAGAATGCCATGTGGTCAGAACCTTTTGGTATCAACTCCAATCGCTGTGTTTGGAGGAAAAAGGATAGGTAGGGGTGGAAACTTGATACTTTGGGGGTGTTTTTTGCAAAGGAACAGGACGACTGCACTGTATTAAAGGGAGGATGGATGGGGCCATGTATTGCAAGACTTAGGCCAACAATGTCCTTCTCTCAGTAAGGGCCCTATTCCACAGTAACGATAATCGTCCGAATCGGCCCCATTCGGACGATTATCGCCCTGTGAAATAGAGAGAACGATCAGCCGATGATCGTGTCATCGGCTGATCATTCAGTTAGGGACAGTCCTAAAATCATCGTTTCCCCACCGCGCATCGCTACGGTTGAATAGCAGTGCGCGGCGGGCGACCGACGATTTGAGAAGCAGCAGCAGCATACATTACCTGTCTGGTCTTCTACCCTGCTCTGTCTTCCTCCCCGAGTCCCACGTGCTCTATCTTCAGAATGGCCGGTCAGCTGACAGAGCGCTCAGCCAATCACAGGCCGGGACCCCCGCGGCCTGTGATTGGCTGAGTGGCCTGTCAGCTGACAGTCCATTCTGAAGATAGAGCGCGCCGGACCCGGAGAGGAGGACGGAGCGGAGCAGAAGACCTGACAGGTAATGTATGCTGCAAGGGCTGCAAGGTAACGATGTCCCTGCAGCCTTCGCTCAACGATCATCGGGCCCTGGAATAGGCCCAGTAAACGAGCGGCGATCTAGCAGATCGGCGCTTGTTTACATCGTTGATCGGGCCCTGCTCGGCCCGTGAAATAGGACCCTAAGAGCATATAAGAAGGGTCGTGGCTGGGACTTCTAGCATGACATCGACTTGAAACACCCCAAAAGCCAGGGCAACTAAGCAGTGGCTCCATAAGAGACTTTCAAGTCCCTGGAGTGACTAGCCAGTCTCCACACCTGAACCCAATAGAAAATCTTTGGAGGGAGCTAAAACTTATGGTCCTTTTACACGGAACGATTGATCGTTCGTTTTTGCACGACAACGGTCGAATTTGAACGATAATCGTACGTGTAAACGCAGCGAACGATCAAACGACGAGCGATAAATCGTTCATTTTGATCTTTCAACATGTTCTCAAATCATCGTTGATTGTTCGCAAAAAATTCGCAAATCGTTCAGTGTAAACAGTCTTTCAACGATTTCACCTATGTGTGAGACAGGCTTAAACGATCGCATAGCGAATTTTCCGTACGATGTATCGTTCTGTCTAAACGCTGATCGTTATAAAAAAAACATTGTTCATTCAAAATCGTTAATCGTGCGATCGGGCGAATTATCATACCGTGTAAAAGTACCATCAGTGATGCCCAGCAACAGCTCCAAAACCTGAAAGATCTGGAGAAGATGTGTATAGAGGAGCGGTACAAAATCCCTGCTGCAGTGTCTGCAAACCTGGTAAAGAACTACAGGAAATGTCCAACCTCTGTAACGGCAAAGGTCTCTGGACTAAATATTAAAGGGGTTATCCAGCGCTACAAAAACATGGCCACTTTCCCCCTCTCTTGTCTCTAGTTTGGGTGGGGTTTCAAACTCAGTTCCATTGAAGTAAATGGAACTTAATTGCAAACCACACCTGAACTGGAGACAAGAGAGGGGGAAAAGTGGCCATGTTTTTGTAGCGCTGGATAACCCCTTCAAGGGTAGCTTCACACGTACCGTATCGCTGCGTTTTTAACGCTGCGTTTTTGGTGTGATTTTTACATGCGCGTTTTGATTTTCACATGAAAATCATATAAAAATCAAAACGCGCATGTAAATATTGCACCAAAAGCGCAGCGTTAAAAGCGCAGCTATAAAAACGCAGCGATACGGTACGTGTGAAGGCACCCTTAGTTCTGTTTTTCTCTTGCAATAGTTTAAATTAAATATTAAGTTCTGTTTTTCTATTGTATCAAATCCTAATTTAATGTAATAACATGCAGAAGAGATATTCTGTCTCTCGCAGTTGAATTATATACCTATGTTATACCTATGGTAAACATTACACACCTCTCTATTCTTTGTAGGTGGGAAAACTTGCAAAATTATCAGTGTATCACATACTTATTTCCCCTGCTGTATATAGAGAGGCAGTTCATATACAGCTGTTCATGTACAGGCAGCCTGTATAAAGCCAGCTATATAGTGTGTTATATAGAGAGGTCAGCCTATATACAACTATATAGTGTGTTATATAGAGAGGTCAGCCTATATACAGCTATATAGTGTGTTATATGGGGGGGGGGGCAGCCTATATACAGCTATATAATGTGTTATATGGGGGGCAGCCTATATACAGCTATAGTGTGTTATATAGGGGGGGGCAGTCTATATACAGCTATAGTGTGTTATATAGGGGGGCAGTCTACAGCTATATTGTTATATAGGGGGGGCAGCCTATATACAGCTATAGTGTTATATAGGGGGGGGGGCAGCCTATATACAGCTATAGTGTTATATAGGGGGGCAGCCTATATACAGCTATACAGTGTGTTATGTATGGGAGCAGCCTATATACAGCTATATATAGGGGGCAGTCTATCTACAGCTATACAGTGCAGCCTATATACAGCTATATAGTGTTATATAGGGGGCAGTCTATCTACAGTTGTACAGTGCAGCCTATATACAGCTATATAGTGTTATATAGGGGGGCAGTCTATCTACAGCTATACAGTGCAGCCTATATACAGCTATATAGTGTTATATAGGGGGGCAGTCTATCTACAGCTGTACAGTGCAGCCTATATACAGCTATATAGTGTTATATAGGGGGCAGTCTATCTACAGCTATACAGTGCAGCCTATATACAGCTATATAGTGTTATATAGGGGGGCAGTCTATCTACAGCTATACAGTGCAGCCTATATACAGCTATATAGTGTTATATAGGGGGGCAGTCTATCTACAGCTGTACAGTGCAGCCTATATACAGCTATATAGTGTTATATAGGGGGGCAGTCTATCTACAGCTATACAGTGCAGCCTATATACAGCTTCATATAGTGTTATATAGGGGGCAGTCTATCTACAGCTGTACAGTGCAGCCTATATACAGCTATATAGTGTTATATAGGGGGGCAGTCTATCTACAGCTGTACAGTGCAGCCTATATACAGCTATATAGTGTTATATAGGGGGGCAGTCTATATACAGCTGTACAGTGCAGCCTATATACAGCTATATAGTGTTATATAGGGGGGCAGTCTATCTACAGCTGTACAGTGCAGCCTATATACAGCTATATAGTGTTATATAGGGGGCAGTCTATCTACAGTTGTACAGTGCAGCCTATATACAGCTATATAGTGTTATATAGGGGGGCAGTCTATCTACAGCTATATAGTGTTATATAGGGGGGCAGTCTATCTACAGCTATACAGTGCAGCCTATATACAGCTATATAGTGTTATATAGGGGGGCAGTCTATCTACAGCTGTACAGTGCAGCCTATATACAGCTATATAGTGTTATATAGGGGGCAGTCTATCTACAGCTGTACAGTGCAGCCTATATACAGCTATATAGTGTTATATAGGGGGCAGTCTATCTACAGTTGTACAGTGCAGCCTATATACAGCTATATAGTGTTATATAGGGGGGCAGTCTATCTACAGCTATACAGTGCAGCCTATATACAGCTATATAGTGTTATATAGGGGGGCAGTCTATCTACAGTTGTACAGTGCAGCCTATATACAGCCTGTGTTGTTATACAGAGGGCAGGGAGGGGCGCAGGACTCCTCCATGTGATGCAATGCAGACTTGGGATCTTCTCCTCCTCCCTTCTCTTTCTTGTCTCACTCCTCTCCCCCCACACACACACATCTGGCCCAATTGCGCCGTGTTTTTTGTTTCTCTTTCTCTTCCCTCCTTTTTGTTCTCGCAGCTGTGTACATGACACCCCCTGAGTGATCCCCCTGACAGGTGATGAATTGGCACCACAGAAAGGAGCAGGGGCCGCAGCCGCTGCAGACTCTCTGGCGCCAGCCCCCGTGACGTCACCGCCCCCTCCCTCCTCCCGCTCTCTCGGCTCCATTCATGTCCAGCCCACTCCCAGAGCTCGCTGTCCCCGGGCCGGCGCCGCTGAGGCGGTTGCCATGGAGACGCGGCCTGTCAATCACGGGCGGAGAAGGGAGAAATGAGGCTTCACATTCCGTCACCTCGGCCCCTGTGAGGAGGCCGCTCCGGGGCCCGCACACCTGCACACATTTACATTTCTTAGGTTACAAAGTATAATGTGGAGAGAGAGAGGGACTTACTGCACAAGGAGCAGCCGGGACCGCGCCACTGCATGTACACGTGTGCTATATAGCATATATATGTCCCCTATATACATGTACACGTGTGCTATATATCATATATGTCACCTATATACATGTACACGTGTGCTATATATCATATATATGTCCCCTATATACATGTACACGTGTGCTATATATCATATATATGTCCCCTATATACATGTACACGTGTGCTATATATCATATATATGTCCCCTATACACATGTACACGTGTGCTATATACCATATATATGTCCCCTATACACATGTACACGTGTGCTATATATCATATATGTCACCTATACACGTGTGCTATATATCATATATATGTCCCCTATATACATGTACACGTGTGCTATATATCATGTATATGTCACCTATATATATGTACATGTGTGCTATATATCATATATGTCCCCTATACACATGTACACGTGTGCTATATATCATATATATGTCCCCTATATACATGTACACGTGTGCTATATATCATATATATGTCCCCTATATACATGTACACGTGTGCTATATATCATATATATGTCCCCTATATACATGTACACGTGTGCTATATATCATATATATGTCCCCTATATACATGTACACGTGTGCTATATATCATATATGTCCCCTATATACATGTACACGTGTGCTATATATCATATATGTCACCTATATACATGTACACGTGTGCTATATATCATATATGTCACCTATACACGTGTGCTATATATCATATATGTCACCTATACACATGTGCTATATATCATATATATGTCACCTATATACATGTACACGTGTGCTATATATCATATATGTCACCTATATACATGTACACGTGTGCTATATATCATATATATGTCCCCTATATACATGTACACGTGTGCTATATATCATATATGTCACCTATATACATGTACACGTGTGCTATATATCATATATGTCCCCTATATACATGTACACGTGTGCTATATATCATGTATGTCACCTATATACATGTACACGTGTGCTATATATCATATATATGTCCCCTATATATATGTACATGTGTGCTATATGTCATATATGTCACCTATATACATGTACACGTGTGCTATATATCATATATGTCACCTATATACATGTACACGTGTGCTATATATCATATATGTCACCTATATACATGTACACGTGTGCTATATATCATATATGTCACCTATGCACGTGTGCTATATATCATATATATGTCACCTATATACATGTACACGTGTGCTATATATCATATATGTCACCTATACACGTGTGCTATATATCTTATATATGTCACCTATATACATGTACACGTGTGCTATATATCATATATAGCACATGTGTATAGGTGACATATATATGATATATAGCACACGTGTACATGTATATAGGTGACATATATGATATATAGCACACGTGTACATGTATATAGGTGACATATATGATATATAGCACACGTGTACATGTATATAGGTGACATATATGATAGCACACGTGTACATGTATATAGGTGACATATATATGATATACTGTATAGCACACGTGTACACGTATATAGGTGACATATAGCACACATGTACATATATATAGGTGACATATATATGATATATAGCACAAGTGTACATGTATATAGGTGACATACATATGATATATAGCACACGTGTATAGGTGACATATATATGATATATAGGACACGTGCACATGTATATAGGTGAAATATATATGATATAGCACACGTGTATAGGTGACATATATATGATATATAGCACACGTGTACATGTATATAGGTGACATATATATGATATATAGCACACGTGTACATGTATATAGGTGACATATATATGATATATAGCACATGTGTACATGCATATAGGTGACATATATATGATATATAATGGATAACTAGATCCAAAGTCCAATAGGAGGTATCATTAACTAGTAATCTACTGGGGCAATATACCCCATAAACACCTATATTCCCTATTGGTTAAAACATAACTTTTATTGGATGAATAAATAAAAAGATCAAGTGATATTGAAGAACAGCAAAAACGCAAAATGTGAACAGTGAGTTAAAAGGCTTTTCACAATCTGCCCATATACTTGGTAGTAAGGGATACAGATAGGGAGTAGGAGTGCATCAATGAACGGTTAGTACTTACATCTGAGTCACCACAAACGATTTACGGACCCAGAGGGGATAAAGCAAGACACCCCTGTGGGTTTAGATGCCTCCTATCCTATAATGTATATTGGCAGGGCGACACTGTGACTGGGTTGACCTATCTCGACCCTTGAGCGATTTTGCGCGTTACGCTCAGCTAGCTAGCCCCCCGTATTGTCAGTGGCAGCGTCATCCTATACGGCAGTGTGAAAAGTGTTAAAACAGCCCAGCGTCTGACATGTTTCGTTGCCAACGCAACTTTCTCAAAGCCATAGTCTTTGAGAAAGTTGCGTTGGCAATGAAACATGTCAGACGCTGGGCTGACATGTACACGTGTGCTATATATCATATATGTCACCTATATACATGTACACGTGTGCTATATATCATATGTCACCTATATACATGTACACGTGTGCTATATATCATATATATGTCACCTATATACATGTACACGCGTGCTATATATCATATATTATCTATATACATGTACTACATATATTACCTATATGTCATCTGTATACATGTACACGTGTGCTATATATCATATATTATCTATATACATGTACTACATATATTACCTATATGTCACCTATATACATGTACTACATATATTACCTATATACATGTACATGTGTGCTATATATCATATGTTATCTATATACATGTACTACATATATTACCTTTATACATGTACACGTGTGGTATATATCATATATGTCAACTACATACATGTGCTACATATATTACCTACTAGAAAATGTACCCGGCAATGCCCGGGTGTAAAGTGCCAGTGTGTTAATTAGATTTGTTTTAAGGTGCCCAGGAGGCCAATCTAAAGGTATTGTTTCATCTGAGTTAATCAGTGGAATTAGTGTATACCTGTAGTGCATAGTTGGAGGGGTTCTGTATACCTACAGTGTATATTTTTTAGGGGTCCTGCATATCTGTAGTGCATAGTTGGGGGATGAGGGGTGGGCTGTATACCTATAGTGTATAGTTGGGGGGTCCTGTATACCTGTAGTGTGTAGTTGAGGGGGGGCTGTATACCTGTAGTGTATAGTTGAGGGAGGTCCTGTATACCAGTAGTATATAGTTGGGAGGGGGGGGCTGTATACCTGTACTGTATAGTTTGGGAAGTCCTGTATACCTGCAGTGTATAGTTGGTAAAGGTCCTGTATACCTGTACTGTATAGTTCAGGGGTCCTGTATACCTGTAGTATATAGTTGGTGCTGTATACCTGTAATGTATAGTTGGTGGAGGTCTTGTATACCTGTAGTTTATAGTTTGAGGGTCCTGAATACCTCTAGTGTATAGTTGGTGGAGGTCTTGTATACCTGTAGTATATAGTTCGGGGGTCCTGTATACCTGTAGTATATAGTTGGTGGAGGTCCTGTATACCTGTAGTGTAACGTTTGGGGGTCCTGTATACCTGTAGTATAGAGTTGGTGGGGGTGCTGTATACCTATAGTATATAGTTAGTGGAGGTCCTGTATACCTGTAGTGTATAGTTTTGGGGTCCTGTATACCTGTAGTGTAAAGTTTGGGGTCCTGTATACCTGTAGTAAATAGTTGGTGGAGGTCCTTTGCACCTGTAGTGTATAGTTTGGGGGTCCTGTATACCTGTAGTGTCCTGTATACCTGCAGGGTCGTATTTACCATTAGGCACCCATGGTCTGGTGCCTAGGGTAGCACCTTGTAGAGGGGCAGTACCCTCCCGTTCAGACGTGCCAGAAAATCTGGTGTCTTTTCAAGGGGGGGGGTATTGTGGTATCGGTCATGTCTGGTATGGCAGTGTTATCCAGTCACAGTGTGGTGGTATTGGTCAGGTCTGGTATGACAGTGTTATCCAGTCACAGTGTGGCGGTATTGGTCAGGTCTGGTATGGCAGTGTTATCCAGTCACAGTATGGCGGTATTGGTCAGGTCTGGTGTGGCAGTGGTAAATGTGACGTCTGGAGCTATTATCTACCAATCTTGATGCTAATTGGTGAGTGAGGATGGGGCGTCTTAGGGTTTAGTGCTTAGGGCAGCAGCAGCTGGTAATACGGCCCTGTATACATGTACTGTATAGATGGAGTAGGGGCTTTGTATACATGTACTGTTTAGATGGAGTAGGGGGTCCTGTATACATGTACTGTATAGGTGGAGTAGGGGGCCCTGTATACCTGTATAGATGGAGTAGGGGGTCCTGTATACATGTACTGTATAGATGGAGTAGGGGGCCCTGTATACCTGTATAGATGGAGTAGGGGGTCCTGTATAAATGTACTGTATAGATGGAGTAGGGGGTCCTGTATACATGTACTGTATAGATGGAGTAGGGGGTCCTGTATACATGTATTGTATAGATGGAGTAGGGGGTCCTGTATACATGTACTGTATAGATGGAGTAGGGGTTCTGTATACATGTACTGTATAGATGGAGTAGGGGGTCCTGTATACCTATACTGTATAGATGGAGTAGGGGGTCCTGTATACATGCACTGTATAGATGGAGTAGGGGCTCCTGTATACATGTACTGTATAGATGGAGTAGGGGGTCCTGTATACATGTACTTTATAGATGGAGTAGGGGGTCTACCAGTTATTTCTGTGGATGTTGTGAGGCAGCTTCCCTAGCAACCATTCAGATTCCAGCTCCCTATGAAAATGAAAGTAGTAATCCTATTGGTTGCTAAGGCCTCCAACTGCCGTTTCCTCTGGGCATATATATATATATATATATATATATATATATATATATATATATGTACATGTGTGCTACATATCATATATATTACTTCATTAGTTCAGTCTATGCCGGATTATCCTACTTTCCGGAATATTACATGGTTTGTGGGTGACCTGGATGTAGATGTGTGGTTGCCCTGCACTCAGTGTACAGCAGCATCTACGGGCAGGGAGATAGACGCCTTAGCTCCATAGCGGAGGTCCCTCTGTGAATATAATGTCGTGATGTATCTAACACATTACATGGCAGCAATATAACATGTACAGTCCACAGACATGAACTATATAGTGTGAATAGAAGTTTTCTATACACATGTGTCTGCAGTACACAGTGTATGACCCCAGCCTAACTATTCAGGAGTCACTGGTCGGAGTAAGTGTCAGCAATCTGCTTTACCACGTAACAGTAAGTAAGTGTAACCCCGCATCTCACATATGTGATGAATAAGCACTTTCAGTGGGTAAAGGCTCCGGTGTTCTTGGCTATGAGGAAACATCGTATAATGGAGAAGAATGTGGAAAATTCAATGTTACCACAATAACTACTGGAAAGTCTACGAGTATCATGAGGGCCAGGCATGTCTCTGAAACATCTGTGTTTTCAGTGTCCTGCTGGAATGAACTCACTCCCAGGTGCCAGTTCCCGGGGTGTACTCGGCTTACTATTTCTACACCAGCCATGACAGTAGAAGATAGGAATGATTTATAGCTGTATGGAAACCACAGGATAGTATTATCCTTTATTTCTGCTCAACATTTGATGGACTCGATAATTCTAAGTAATAGTTATATCTCTGAAGAAGACAACTTTGCACAACCTATAAGGTAATGCTGCGGGGGCTTCACAGATGTTCACATGAAGGTGTTGGCCTGTGATGTGACCCAAGTGTCCTGGGTTCTTGGTCAGATGCAGTTTTGAGAAAACCTGTTGAAACAGGTAGGCCCTGCCGTGCTTCGGTCCCTTGGGCTCCTGTTCTGCTAGGGTTTTAAAAGAGACATCTGGTAGGGCTGATACCAGAGGGAAATAACACGCTCATGTGAATGTCACAACCTGATCGTGACTGTTCGGGTCCTATTACACGGGCCGTTGCTAGATCGGCCCTCGCTTACTGGGCCGTTTACTGGTACGCGGCCCGATAATCGTTTAGCTAGGGTTGCAGGGACGTAGTGATGTCCGTGCAGCTCTTACCCAAACAGTTAATACTTTACCTGTCCACGCTCCCGATCTTCTCCGGGACCGCCGCAGCCAGTGATTGGCTGAGCGGCCTGTCAACTCAGACAGGCAGATCTAAAGCTGCAGCGCGTGGTGCCAGGATGCATACAGAGCGCAGGAGAAGACCAGGAGTGTGGACAGGTGAAGTATTAAAGGCCCTATTACACAAAGTGATTATCAGACGTGTGATAATCGTTTCATGTATTAGAAGACAATGATTATCTGACATACACAATGTCGGCTGAATGATGTCTTTCAACAGGCTGAAAAGCCATCGATCAGCCTGGCAACGATCTGCTGCCATCGATCTGTATAATAGGAGTGTCAGCAATAGACAGCGGCAGTCTCCTATGGGTTGCCCTGACGATGGCCCGCGCAGTTTGCCGTAGCCCCTCCCGACTCTTACCCGTTCCTCTTCGCTTGCTGTTGGCGCTAGCAGGTCGCTCACCACATCGCACGCTGTAATAGGGGCGTTACTGTTGGGCAATTGTCAGCTGGCGGCCGCGCATCGCAATCACACGTAGCAATGCGTGGCTAATGATTTTAGGTCAGGGCCTAAAGAAATGATCAGCCGAATTGGTCCATGCAATAGGGCTACATGCTGCGTTTACACGAAACGATAATTGGCCCGAACGTACGATTAACGATGTCGAAGTAACGATTTTTATTTTTATAACGATCAGCGATTAGACGGTACGATATATCGTACGGAAAATTCGTTTTGCGATCGCTTAAGCCTATCTCACACATTGGTTAAATCGGCGAACGACTGTTGACACGGAACGATCTGCAAATTTTTTGTGAACGATCAACGACGATTTGGGAACATGTTCAAAGATCAAAATGAACGATTTCTCGCTCATCGTTTAAACGTTCGCTGC
Organism: Dendropsophus ebraccatus; assembly: GCF_027789765.1. Taxonomy (NCBI): domain Eukaryota; kingdom Metazoa; phylum Chordata; class Amphibia; order Anura; family Hylidae; genus Dendropsophus; species Dendropsophus ebraccatus. The sequence continues at coordinate 115,258,025 of NC_091459.1, read as the reverse complement.
GTTTACACTTACGATTATCCTTCAAATTCGATCGTTATGGCGCAAATTCGCACGATAATGGTTACGTGTAAACGTAGCATTAGACTTTATGACACTACTTAAGGGTGCATGAAAAAAATTAATCTTTCAGGCATCTTAAAGTGCAATTATTTCAGAAAACCTTTGAGAAGCCATCGAGATATAAGAGCCCCCACCAAGTGTTAGAACCAGTAGGGAGAAGCATACAGCGATGTATAGAAATTGTTACTCCGATTAGTCCCATTGGGGCTTACAATTCATTTTTTAATAAGAGGAAATCCATGCAAACATGGAGAGAACATACAAACTCCTTACAGATGTTGGTATTGATTGGATTCGATTCCAGGGAGCCAACAAGGCAATACTGTTAACCACAACTACTAAGCTACCGCTTCATATATGTTCTTCCATGTAATGTCCTCCGCCTGTGCCTCTCATCTTTCCTTCATCCTGTCTCCTGAAATAGGCAAAGCCTGCTGCGGCCTGTCCTTCATAATAACGTCTTTCTGAATCCAGTTGTTGATGATCCAGAAAATGGAGAGAATTTGCCAAGGCCTGCATGGTATACTGTTGCTGAATTTTTTTTTACTCAGAAATCAATGATGAGGAAGGAAGGGGAGGTGAAGGAAGAGGAGAAGAAAGTGATGATTGAGGGCAAGGAAGGCACTAAGGAGGAAGAAGAAACCAAGGATGAAATAGCCGCAGATATTAGTGGTTTGGGAAAAACATCAGTATGATCAAGATTTTTGTCCTTGTGCTGCTGCTGCCTTGTGAAGGGTATGTTCACACTGAGAAAATGAGGCGGAGAGTTCCGCCGCGGAATCCCACCTGCTTCAATGTCAGACGGCATCTCTATTGAATTGACATGTCAATTCTTTGAGAGGAGAGCGGAGGCACGCGAGCCCTTCCATTGAGATGCCATCTAACACTGAAGCAGGACTCCCTAGGGCTGCATCCAAATTCTCAAGCCCCCCGTGCGTCAAATGTTGAGCATTCAGGTTCAGGCGGGAAAGTTTGTTCATCAATAATCCTGAATATACCCGTTTAGGCCAGGTCCAGTATTAGAGCTAGAGTATTAGCTCAAGTGTATTACAGCACTTCCAGAAGTCCCGTTCCCCTCTCATCATAAGAGGTCCACATACCTGCAGGATTTTTTCAGTGTATTCTGCCATGGTCTTAAAGTGATATGTACCCTTTAAGCACTTACTCGCCCCTAGGTTCAATTTCATAGGTAATCAATTACCATTAACACTTCGCTGGTGTGGGAAGAAACTGTACAACCCTGGAAAGACTGATGCAAACAAGTACAGACTCCTTGTCAGATTTGAATGCTGGACCCCAGTGCCTGAAACCCTGCACAGAGCTCCTGTATTATTACAGCTGTAGACACGTGCATTTCTCACTGTAATTATAAGGCCTAATCGGACGCCACCATCTAAACAGTGATATTTTATTTTTAACATGTAATAGCACAAGGGAATTTCCCTTCTGACTAGATTTTTTTTCTCTTTTAGCTCGACGATTGCCACAAGAGCAGTCAGCAGCGGATGGAGTGACATCATGACCTCTGCACTGTTTGCTCTAGGTGTAAAAAAGTTGCAGGACTCAAAACAAGAACAACTATTTACATCTCAAATACAACAAATTATCTCGCTTTAAATCAGCTAATGTGGCAGAGAAGCTGCTTATTTCCTCCCTCTAAGTGTTCAGCAATTATTTTCTAATCTGTACATTGTTGCTTTGTGAGGAGACACTCGATAACCAAGTTTATAACAGTCAAACCAGCCCTGTCTCCATAGGTGCTCAGACAGACTTGGAAAAACAATGGAAACCACTGAAGGGTATATTGATTTAGCAGCGTCTGATAAGAACTGAGGCACCGAGTGGCACGTTAAATTGGATATACATTATGGTTTAGTATGTCTTATCAGTCCCAGTCCTGACAGGTTTGACAATGAAGAATCTCACTCTCAAACATCAATGCTATGGATTAGCTTTCCGTGGGGCTTGTCAACTACTGCCAAGTTGTTAAGTGTGAACAAATTTAAGGAATGTTAAGGTGTCTATATCCATTAAGTGATGGTCTGTGGGTTACGGCTGACGCCCCCTGAGCAATGCGGTTTAGGAGGCATTGGATTTTCTCTTTCTGAAATGGCATAAGGGTGTCTATACAGATGGTAGTGTTGCCCGATGTGTATGCCTATGGAGTTAGCTTCAAAATGAAAATTTATTTTGGAGCATCAATGTGAAAATGTTGCAGTTTTCATTCTGACTACCAAAGATCCTCATACACTTTTGATGGCCATACCCGCCACTTGCAGCAGGTTTGGCTGTCAGTATACTGTATGGGGCTCTCCCGACTGTCAGAAGCAGCGGAGATAGGGGTCAGATGTGGAGATAGGAGACAGATTATTACAGATAGAATTTATAGTTTTTGAATAGACAGTTCTCCTGTGATGGCGTCAGGTGCATTGCTCATGTGACGCTGTAGCCATTTGCTGGCCCCATTGGTCACTTCTTGAATGTACAGCACGTTACTGCTGTGGACTTTGTTATACATTGTTCTTTTAAAATTCTATTGTTTCGAATGTGCATTGGCTCAAAGTCAGAGGAACCCTATTCATTTACAAAGACCCATAGCTTCGTAAGAACATTTGGAAGGGGCCAGGTGCGACCCAAAGAGAGGAATATCAGTGATATGTGGGGAAGAAAGGAGAGAAAAATATAGAGGAGGAAGGGAAAAATTGGACAGGAACCCCATAGCAATTCTAGAACCCTAAGGACGTTAGGCCAGACCTAAAAAAACCCCCTACCTTATCCAGAGAACCTGCACCCTACAGTGGGAATCGCAGCACAACTCAGTGAGTACTAATTATTTATTGAAAGTCAGCCAGTGAGTATATACCCCTCACAGAAAGAACACTGGGACTAGAGTTTCATGAAAGTACTAAAACGGAGCATATAGGGTAACAGAGACCCCTGTTTCCCTCCTCACTTTCCCTTGCTCCATCCATTTCTGGGAAAACAGTGTTACAAGAGACTGTCTATTCTATTGTATGCCTTAACTGCTGGGTTTGGCTTGTTATCTAAATATACATTCCCTCAAAATTGACTCGGTAGGATGTGACCTTGGATCTTTAAGAGGTATGTGGTGGAACTCCTATATACACTTATACTTACTTTATATACACATACACTTATACTGCATCATATACATCATATACACTTACACATATACTGCATCAATTAAAACACAAAAATAGAGTGAGAATTTGGCTAGGTAACTGCCAATAAACTCTAATAGTCAGTAAAAGGCATTTCCAGTATACAAAATGCTCTTCCAGTGTTTTGTCCTCCACCTTTGCCAAGACATAGATTCTGGCGGACACAGTCTATACATACACCTACTAATGCATAATCATCCATTAACACTTCACTTTAACACCTCCATCCTCTATCATCTCACAAGTCAATTCTCACATCTTACAGGAAACAGTGGGGGGCATTATAGTAGTACACCTGTTTATATAGCTATACTCTGCACTGACAAAACAATATCTCAGAGGCATTCGTGCACTTTTTAATATGTTATATGTTAATAAAATTTTCTAAGCCAGTCAACACACAGTTAGGTTGTGCTAACTAGGACTATAGGATCCCACACAATGTGCCAGGATGTTGTCTGTGCTTAGAAGCAGTGAGTAGTGGAGGAAGTTGAGTATTTTGGCCATGTGTAAGGGCCTTATTACACGGCACGATGATCGTGTGAAAAATCGTTATATTGTTCGAATTTAAACGATAATCGTTCTGTGTAATAGCAGGCAACGATCGAAAAATCGCCCGTGTGTCGTTGATCGTTGATTTAGATCTGAACCTATAAACACCAGTAATTGTTTGCTAATCTTCGCTAATCATTCGCTGTAATTCCACATTCGTTCGCTGTAGTTCCGCATTTTTTCTTTAATCGTTCAGTGTAATTGCACATTGTTCATTGTTTTGCTGGGATCATATGGAGTAAACGATCTCAGTAACGATCGCAGTATCGATCGTAACTAACAACAATTTTTCTGTGTAATATGGTGAATGATTTCAGGTTAACGATAAACAATCTAGTTTGCGATCGTTTATCATTAGGCGTTAATCGTTAAAAATTGGGTACTATTACACAAATCGATTTATCAACGATTAACGACAAAACAATCTCAAACGGCCGCTATGGTGAATGACCTGAAATCGTTCACCCAATTACATAGAACGATGATCGTTACTTATGATCATTCTTGCGGTCATCTTGTCATGGCCATTGCGTTCATCACTACGACGTCTTATTCCATGGGAACGATCAACGATAAAAATAGGTCCAAATTCTATCAAACGACCAACGATTTCTCGTTGGTCGTTTAATCGTTGTCGGCTATTACACTAAACGATTATCTTTCAAATTCGAACGATTCAACGATTTTTCGAACGATAGTCATCCCGTGTAATAAGGACCTTAGTAAGCATAAGTTGCAGACAAGTAGCTTCATGTATGTGATACTAGGGGCACAAATACATTTCTTCATTGAACAGAACAAAACATAATGTTCAGTTGTCCAGGTACGTGATGTGTGCAGAGACTGTTCATAACCTGAACCACAAAAGAGGAGACAAAAGAAACCCTATTGATGGTACACCCGGGTTTACCGGGCAGTGAGCCGTCACCTTAGAGATAAACTTCTGTTTTCTTTGGACAATTCAATATTGCTAATGAAAACAAGAGACTTCCTTATAGTTTGCCTGCATCCTTGTGAAACCTCACATTATTTTTTTCTCTGTAGATTTTCCAAGAATATTCAACCGTGCATAGAAACTCAATGTAAATCTGTACAAAAAATGCAATGTGTATACTGAAGATGGCACACCCTCACGCTCCAGGGGCAAATACATGGGTGATTTAGGTTATAGATAGCAGTAATAACATAAAAATATAATAAAATATGATAAGAATGTGATTACCTTTAGAACCTTTGTTTAATAGTTTCGGAGAATTTTTTTTTTTCATATGAACTGGTGTCAAAAAGTTAAGTTAAAAACCTCAAGTTTTCCAAAACTTATGAGCTGCTGTATGTCCTGCAGGAAGATGGTGTACTCTTTCCAGTCTGACACAGTGCTCTCTGCTGCCACCTCTGTCCCTGACAGGAACTGTCCAGAGCCGTAGCAAATCCCCATAGAAAACCTCTCCTGCTCTTGAAGTTCCTGTCACAGACAGAGGTGGCAACAGAGAGCACTGTGTCAGACTGGAAAGAATACACGACTTCCTTGTATTTGTGTAATTATACATCATACTAGACCTTTCTATCCCGGACATCAGACATATGAGGAGAGTCAGAAAGCCGCGCACATTAGATGGAGGCCTAATTCTGCCAATTCTGACGCTACAGCTGACTTTAGCTAAATGTGTATTGTGGTTACTAATCCTGGAAGTGATGGCATTTAGTTGACAGACACAGACTGGAGAATAAGGGAAAAGAAAGAAAGAGGTATCAGGCAGGAATATGACTGAAATCATGTTACATGGCCTGTTCTATGTATTATAAAAGTAACATGTTGTTTTGTTGTGAACTTTGGCTTTAAGATTTCCATCTCAACTAATGTAGGTAATCTTGTAGGGTTAGTCAGGTTAGATATTTTTGCAAATACTTTCATTTGGCAAACTTGCCTCCTTCTCATGATATGCTTTCAGCTTGCTGTGTAGGTTACTGGCCAAGACTCTGCTCTAAAGCAGTGGTCAGACTGATATACATTCAGTTATAGTATACTCATTTATATATATTATGCAGTATATACACACTACAAATCTATACATCTAATATATATATATATATATATATATATATATATATATATATATACAGTATATATATATATATATATATATATATACACACACAGTGGTACCTTGGTTTAAGAGTAACTTAGAATAAGAGCGTTTTGCAAGAAGAGCTTACAGTTTTTTAAAATTGTAACTTGGTTTAAGAGCATTGCTTTGGTTGAAGAGCTTCCTGTACTGGGTGGGATCTAAACGATAATCGTAAGGTTGAATAGCAGTTAATGATTAAACGATGAACGAGAAATCGTTAATCGCTTAGTAAGACCTGGGCCTATTTTTCTCATTGCTCTTTCACAAATTGTTCGCATTGAATAAGACGTCGCTCGGTCGTTTGCGGTAGCAACGAACGCAATAGCGATGACAAGGCGACCGCAAGAAAGATCATAAGTAACGATTATCGTTCCAGGTAAATGGGTGAACGATTTCAGGCCCTTCGCAATAGCGGTTGTTTGAAATCATTTATCGTTAACGATTATGCGAACGATAATCGTCCCATGGAATAGGGCCCTAATAGTTGAGCTGGGAATATCCCTTTAATTTACACATCCTATGTACCCTCAGACCATGAACCTGGCAGGATGCAATGGATGGTCTATTTGTTATCGGAGAGGCTTCATAACCATAGAACATCCTGATGACTGGATGTCCAGAGATAGGCATCTGTGCCGTGTTCTATGTTACATATACCGGGTTACCTAGATGTATGATTAAATACCTAAAATTCCGATAACATGTTGAGCAAAGGTGTTATGGTTTTTTTTGTAAGCTGTTGTTTCCTGTCTTGTAAGTAAGCTTTGCAAGTGGAAAATTCTGTGTCATATTGTACCATGTAAGAGAAGATGCCTCAGAGAGGAAGTGACCTAGACTTTCATGTCCCATTTTGCTTGGGGATAATGGAGGAAGTCTAAGAGGTTTCGACCACCGTTGTATGGCGTTAGCTTGCATAGACGTAGATGTTTTGTTCTGCATTAGCAACAGAATTACACCGGGAGGATTATAATATATGTCTCAAGTTTAATGGTGTCACGCTTTATTAGGGTGGGCTAGCAACTACTATCTTCTATGGAAACGAGTATTTTCCAATATATACCTATATGAAAGGCTCCAACCTAAGTCACCGTATTGTTATACAACAGAATATACTCCCCATTGATTACATTGTAAATCATTTATACAATGCAGACACAGGTAGTCATAACTTTATACAGTATGCTTGATGGAAAAGGTACGTTTTCAGTGATACTTAAGGCCGGGTTCACACAGCGTAAGACACTGGCCGTTCTTTGACCCGGCTGTGTGAGAGAACAGCCGGTGTCAGTGAAGATGATCCTGGCAGGTACTGTAGTAAGACCTGCCGGATGAACTTCATTTATGTTGAATTCACCATTACACGCAATGGAGAGTGAGGCCGGAGCCGCACTTTCCATTGTGTGAACTGACAGTTCTTTGTGGCTGCTATTCAATGAAAAGCGGCCGCACAAAACTGACATGTCAAGGGATATGCTCTGTATACACTCTGTCCTAAGGCTATGTTCACACGGCGTGTGAGACCGGCCGTTCCGTGACCCCGGCCGGGTCACGGAACGGCCGGTCTCAGCCCGGATCATCCCGGCCGGTACTTAATTACCGTCCGGGTGATCTTTCTGGCCACGGAGCTCTAATTTGGGCGCATCAGCGTGCGCCCGCATCAGAGCTTCCCATAACCCACAGTGAAGCGAGCGGCCAGAGCCGCTTGCTTCACTGTGTGAACTGACAGGTCTTTCATGTCAGTGACATGACAAGTCAGTTTTTTCCTGCGCCGCATGGGATCCCGGCCGGAGCGTATATGAGCGGCGAGAACTACGACCGTAGTTTTACGTAATGTGAACATAGCCTAATAGTGTAAAAAAGTTTTCTAACCGAAGCCAGTCCTATAAAACGCCATGTCGTTGAGACAGCTTAAGGCTATGTGCACATGCTGTATGAGACCGTCCGTTCCGTTCCGGGGCACAGAACGGCCAGTCCCTGGCCGGATCATCTCGTCCGGTACTTAAGTACCAGCCGTGCAGCTCTGATGCGGGCGCATCAGCGTGCGCCCGCATCAGAGCTTCCCATAGCACACAGTGAAGCAAGCGGCTGGAGCCGCTTACTTCACTGTGTGAACTGACAGGTCTTTCTGCGGCTGGAATTCACTGAATTCTGGCCGAGGAAAACTGACCTGTCGTTTTTTTCCGGCGCTGCATAGGATCCCGGCCGGAGAGCATACGATGTGTGTACGCTCCGGCCAGGATCCAATTCAACATAAAGCTATGTCAAACACCGCAAAACTACCGCCGTAGTTCTGCGGCAAGAACTACGGCCGTAGTTTTACGTAGTGTGAACATAGCCTAATATTGTGCAATGAGATTTTCTGACATTTTATGATGATACTCCCATACTTCCATTTTCTCTAACAAAAGAAAAAGGGCCAATACCCACTCGTCCAGTATCCAAGAACTGCCAGATGTCTTACTGACCATGGGCCATCTGTCCTAACATGGTCGCCTTATGGCAACCTTGAGAAGCTGATCCGGGAAACGCTGTCAGATGGTTCTCTGTGTGTCTGTCCACAGGCGTGTTGAATCTGCCCCAGCAATTTAGCTAAATACTATTTGCCTTCACATCAATTTCTATTTATTTTGGTCTATTAGCAGACAGTCTAATAGTGAATTGCTCATCAAATATCGGAGGATCTATGCACATGCTGCTTTTTGTTAGTCACTGTTTACCACCTCGTTTTCAGCTGAGGAAACAGTGCCGGAGGTTGGTAAATAGCTTGTGACAGTCCGCCTGAGCAGATGTATAAAAGGCATTTACTTTTACCCAGGGATGAGCAAACATCAGCACTCCAGCTGGTGGAAAAATGACAGAATGTATGGATCTCAGCCTGGTACATTGGATTTGGCATCAGATATAACTTTATAAGGTTACATTATATTATACTTGGCATTGGGCAGAGTAGAACTTGCAGACAGCCGTCCATTGACGCATAGACTGGGTAGATTCAACCAATAATGAACGCTTCTTCGATAATCTGCTACATTAGTAGAATAATTTATATTTTATGGGATAAAACTTTTTTTTGGTTAATTTTCCATGATAAAAGGTTGTTGGGAAAATGCGATGCTCACTTCTCCAAAATTGGGTGATCATCATTGCAAAGTCTGCAGCAGCACTGAGATTGTCAGAAGATGTCTGTGTAGTGGTACTGGGTACATAGCTGAGCAGGCAGCCATGATGCTTCTTGCTTCCACCCTGGCAATCACTTGATCTTTAGGTGCCTGCTATATACAGTAGCTGCTGGGTCTTAAAGTGTACCTGTTGGTATAACTTTTGAAATCTAAATCAACACTAGATGTGATATAAAGCAAGTTTGCAATTTACATTCATTATTTTTTTTGTTGTATCATGCTGTAAAACAAAGCTGAACTTACCAGAAATCGAGGTCAAGTCTCCAGAAGGCAGGTAAGAGCTGGGGGGGCAGCAGGGAGCTGCAGGGGGGCTTCCCGGTTGATCGTTAGATCATCCAGGTAGCCCATAGAAGATAGCGGTGGTCTGCTGCCGCCCCTCCTATTACACGGAGCGATGTCGGCATATCGCTGTTATCTAGATCGTAGACTTTTCAACATGTTAAAAGACAATGATAAGCCGACATTGTGTTTGTTGGCTGATCGTTGTCTTCTATTCTACAAGGTGATTGTCGGCCAAAACGGCCGATATCGGCCCAATATGGCTGATAATCGCTTCAGGTAATAGGGCCTTTAGCAGACTCATATCAACTGGTTGTGTTCCCCTTGTAACTTTGGATAATATTTCGGCTAAAGTTACAGGTGGAATTGGTGAAACAAAATAAAGTATTTTTAACCCTTCATCTGCTTCCTCTAATTCTCATTCTCTATTCTCATTGCAGTGTGGGCACCAAAAAGCTGGATGCCAGCACCCTGCCCTTCAACTGTGGATAGGCTGTGGATTGTTTTATCCTGGAAAACCCCTTTAGGGTAGCTTCACACATACAGGATCTGCAGTGAATTTCATGCTGCGAGTTTTTACAGCGAAATCCGCTGTGATCCTGTGTCCTGTGATTGTCTATGGGTTATCCCGGACCTTCCTGGGTAATACATTGAATACAATGGAAAATCTGCTGTGAGTTATGTAAACCCATAGCAAATGACAGTACCAGGAATCAGGGATCCGGTGCGTATGAAGCTACCCTTAGGCTGGGTTTACACTACGTATATTTTAGTCAGTATTGTGGTCCTCATATTGCAACCAAAACCAGGAGTGGATTAAAAACACAGAAAGGTTCTGTTCACACAATGTTGAAATTGAGTGGATGGCCGCCATTTAATGGCAAATATTTGCTGTTATTTTAAAACAACGGCTGTTGTATGGAAATAATGGCCGTTATTTACTGTTATATCACGGCCATCCACTCAATTTCAACATTGTGTGAACAGATCCTTTCTGTGTTTTTAATCCACTCCTGGTTTTGGTTGCAATATGAGGACCACAATACTGACTGAAATATACGTAGTGTGAACCCAGCCCCCACGTGTATCATTTCTGCACACACAGAGGAGGAGATCCTGCACTTTTCCTTCGATTTTTATTGCTTGTAATGATCTACCTTAGTTAGCTCTAGCGCGTAAATAAGGACAGCACTGAGCTGATTTGGATGACAATTTGGGGGGTATGCTTGGCAACAGGAGAGGGAAGCATTTTTGGCTGATAAGATATATTACAAATGTTTGTTGAAACAACAGAATCAAAATCTGTCCTGGTCATGTGATGGTCACACAGGTGCAGGACTGTGACAGCTTTAATGAACCATGCACCTGTGCGTCCATCCCATAACCAGGACAGATTTTTGGCATAAAGAATATGAATACCCATTTTTTTATCATATCCACCACATTATGAAGACTTTTTTTAATTTTGTTGCATAAAAATTGTTACTGTCAATGAAATAAAACTTTTATTTTTTATTTATTTTTTATTCCGGAGACATGTTTTAAGACATGTCACTTACCCAGTAAGGTGTAAAAAGCTTCATAAGAACTTCCAATAAATTCTGGTCTCTACAAGCAGAATCATCTAGGCTGACTAATATTTTGTATGCAGGTAATTTTTTGTTGTTTGTCCTTTTTTCAATATCCTGGCGCCGGTATTAGATTTAATCTTTGTCAGCATTCTCCCTTTGGCAAATTCTTGTTAGCAACATTTTCTCTTCCTGCGATATCATTCAGTATTTTGTTTGCTATATTACCTAAAAACCAGCACTGTGGAACAGGTGCCTTATATATTTATATACACCAAGTTACAGTTAATGGAGTTATTTGCTCTTAGTCAGGGGTGTCAGACTCGTGCCCCTCCAGCTGTTGCAAAACTACAATTCCCATGATGCCTGGAGAGCCAAAGCCTTAGCTGTCCAGACATGGTGAGAAATATAGCTTTGAAACAGCTGGAGGGCTGCAGTTTGACACCTGTGCTCTAGATGCATCTCCTTTTAGAGCATATAGAAAGCTCATGCAAAGAGCGCATTGATATGATTTGTGTAATGATTCATTTCCCCTGTGGGGGTGCTGTAGTGCTGAACACTTGTTTTAAGGTTGCCCCCCTAAGGTTGCTGATTTAGATTTTGACCCGTCTCTATGGAGAAAAGTCAACTACCCATGTATAGGATGGTTTCAAGTTTATCTAGAGCTGTAACCTGCAGTATTACCAACTCATCACTTATAAATCACAGACACAGATAAGACAATGTATCAGGATTATAAACCTGGATAATGGCTAAGTTTTATTATGGTAATCACATTTTATAGTCAGAATATGGGGCGGTACTACTCATGCGTAGTGTATTCATATGAAATGTGTAAACATCCAATACAGGCAGGGTTCCAAGTCACAAGACACATACAAGTCACACTCTGGTAGGCCAGTCCATAAATGGTAGCAGTTTCCTGTACTGCGCAGTCAAGCTAGCACAATGCGTTATTTTCCATAAATTGTTTATAGATTACTGGCTCTCTTTTCCTTGAGTATTGTGACTACAAATGATAATTTTCAAGGAGCTGTGCTTATTGACGTCCTGCCAGCATTCCTTTGCTTCTTCCAAACCATCTCTCCGTCACCCTCTGATCACGCTCTAATCACGCTCCTAATTCAGAGGGCAGTATATATAGGTGTAGTCATATAGGTACAGTACAAGTAGGTAAAATCACATCACCTAGCCTTATCATTGCCAACAATAGGACTGCCTCTGTAAGGCTGGGTTCACGCTGCATTTTTCCTATCCGTTTAACGTATACGTTTGATGGGGAAAAAACGGATGCAATTGTGTGCCATCCGTTTGGACCCGTGTTTTTCCATTGACATCCATTATAAAAATAAAAATGGATCGAAACGGATGCGTTTTTAACGTACACAAAAATAAGGTTGACCACGTTTTTCTGTCCGTTAAAAGTAACCAAATGAAAAACAGATAAGTTAAACGGATAGGAAAAAAGTAGTGTGAACCCAGCCTATCCTTTTCCCAATATTTGGAAGTATGTATGGTGGGCACCAGTTGTGTTATATATTTGACACCTGCAGGCTGCAGCCGAAATCAGAGATAACTTTGGCCAATAGAGGCTGTAGTATCTCTGCTCCTAGACAGAGGAGACTCTGCACCACATGTTACACCTTTATTTGACAGCAACAAAGCAGCTGGGGACGTAGTGCAAGCAGCAAGGCTCGCCATCTGAGTACTCCTAGTACACCCTGCCAAAGGTTGACAAGGAGAGCTGTCAAAATACAATACACTGTAATAAAGGCGATCAGCTGATTCCTCATTTATGTCCTCTGTGGGACTTCAATATAAGCATTTTTTTGTAATCTGTTTTTTTTTTTTTTTTTAAGTAATTTTCTGTAAAAAAAAAAAATAAAAAAAAATAAAATCCAATTTTTTATTATAAGAATGGCTTATGCTAGAATTGCTGTTATGTTCTCCTCCCAACCTTGGGCTATGTTCACACTGCGTACGATTCCGGCCGCGTACGATTCAGGCCGCGTTCCGGATGTGTACGAACCGCGAACATATGCCCGTAGTACAGTTATGCTTCCCTAGCTTGTTTCGAAGCGATCTGAGGCAGGTCATTTACTTGGAAATCTTTGCCCAGCCCAATAAAACTCACAGAACCTTTTGGATCGAAAAATCAAGTTCAATTTGGCTGAAATAAATACTTTGTACGGGACCGCATGGAAATCCACAGCCGTGAGTTGGAACATTTCCGTCCTCAAACAATGGTCTTGTTAATTTTTCTCGGCGCCGTATACGATCCGGTCGTAAATTCATACGTAGTGTGCAGTGTGCGGCCGTATATCGTATACTTTCAAGCGAACGCATCAACCTCAAAACTACGTGCGTATATTAGCGGTTCGCACTACGGCCGGAAAGATACGTAGTGTGAACATAGCCTTAAAGTGTATCTGTCATTAGAAAAAACTTTCAACTTGTCATAGAGACATGTCAAAAGTTTTGATCAGACCAGGTCTGAGTGTTCATACCTGTATTGATGGGGGGAATGATCGTGGAGAGGACTGCGCTGCAGCCCATCCTCTCTCTGCTGTGAGTTAGAAAAAAGAGTCTCTATGACATGTCAAAAGTTTTTCGTAACAACAGTGACACTTTAAATAGTAAAATGTGTAAAAAAACCTCTTATATTTGGTGTTGCTGTTGTACTTATCCATAGAATAAAGATAAGATGTCGAACACCATAAAATAAAAAGTACAGTTTTGCAAAACACAAACTCCAAGAAAAAAAAACAAGTTATGGTTTTTGCAAAGCCAAAAATAGCTGCAGCAGCAAAAGGTTAAAGGTGTTATCCAGCGCTACAAAAACAATGGCCACTTTTCCCCCTACTGTTGTCTCCAGTTCAGGTGCAGTTTGCAATTAAGCTCCATTTACTTCAACGGAACTGAGTTTCAAAACTCCACCCAAACTGGTGACAAGAGAGGGGGAAAAGGGGCCATGTTTTTGTAGCGCTGGATAACCCCTTTAAAGGGGTTATCCAGGGCTACAAAAACATGGCCACTTTCTTTCAGAGACAACACGACTCTTGTCTTCAGTCCGGGTGCGGTTTGCAATTAAGCTCCATTCACTTCAATGGAACTGAACAGCAAAACCCCGCCCAATTTGTAGCGCTGGATAACCCCTTTAATAATTTCATTCTGATATCTTTCCTGATAATACTATCCCCATGTGGACACTGAACAGCGGTGGTGACCCAGGTATCACCATGCTCTGAAAGGCACCACTGATCACTACAGCATTAGGCTATGTTCATACACTGTTTTCTAAAGTGGAAAAACTAACTTTAAAAATTATTATTGATATTTACGGCTGTACTTATAAAAAAAGGGCAGTTTTTTCACTTTACGAAACGGTGTGTAAACATAGTTTAATCCCGCAATCTTGTAGTGTTTCCTCCTACCTGTCTGTTACTATTTCTGCTCTTACGTTCCATCATCTTTTCCTGTTGAAACAAAGACATAATTATGGAAACGCACAGGAATTCAAACATCTTTTATAATTTTGTATAATTGATATTTGCAAGACAGCCCAGTATTGTTATGTTACTATCGTGTTCATGCATGTACAGCTTTTGATTTGCTATGATAATTTTCTAAGCCACAAAGCATATGAAAGCTGTATCGGTAACCCAGGAATTGTTGTACGAGCTGCAGACCATACCCAGATAACACTTTCTTTTTTTTTGCCCTTCAAGTCAAGCATTGCTCTACAAAGCATACGTGTAATGCCACCTATACAAACATGGGGGAAACATTCTTGCCTCAATGGGAAGTCTGGAACTATCAAAGCTTCTGCTGACTACAGATTTTACTGAACTGAACATGTTATTTTTTAGAGCTGGCATTTGTGTGATACTAAATCTGGGAAGACTAGTGTTGACCCAGGTAGTAGAAGAGAAAGACGTATAAGAGGAACAAGTAAAGTGTATCCTGCACGCTATTCTGCTACAGCTCACCACTTGTGGCCCGGTCTTGCTTGCTCCTCTGCCATACTCCCTGTTTGGTCCATGGGCGCAGGCGTCTACTGGCATCCTCCTGGCCTGGGACCCATGCTTCTGCCACTGCTGGTTTCTAGGGTGTTCGTGTTTGCCCACCTAGACGTAAAGGGTCATTGTAGTCCTCATTATTCTTCCTCCACATATCCTATTTCTCATGCACCTACAAAGCTACTTTACCTGTTCCTCCCTGTCTGAGCGAAGGTGTGGTTCTTGTGCCTTCTATTCCATGTATCCTGACCTGTACTCGTTTCAACTTTTTCTTGCCTGCCTAACCCCTCCTGTACCACTTACCTCTCTTGTTGCTGACTCGGGCTGTCCGACCTCCATCTGAAGCCGATTACACTGAATTTGAGCAATAATCGACTCATGTAAACACAGCGAATGATCAAGCGACGAGCGAGAAATCGTTCATTTTGATCTCTCAACGTGCAAATCATCGTTGGTCGTTCGCAAAAAATTTGCAGATCGTGTAAACAGTCTTTCACCGATTTACCCTATGGTATATGATATTAAAACAATCGCAATATGATTTTTCTAACAAATTTTCTAACAATTTATTTGTCTAAAGGCTGATCGTAAAAAAAAACTAATTTTTGCTACAAAATCCTTAAACGATCGATTGGGCCAATTATCTCTCCTTGTAAACGCAGCATTACACGGGCCGATTATCGTGTGAAAAATCGTTATATCATTCAAATTTAAATGATAATCGTTCCATGTAATTGTAATCAATGATCGAAAAATCGTTCGTGTGTCGTTGATCGTTGATTTAGATCTGAACCTAAAATTATTGTTAATCATTCGCTGATCTTGCGCTAATTGTTCGTTCAGGTTCCGCATTTGTTCACTAATCGTTCAGTGTAATTGCACATTGTTCATTGTTTTGCTGGGATCAGATGGAGTAAACGATCATAGTAACGATTGAAATAACGACCGTAGTAATGATCGTAACTAACAATTATCGTTCTGTGTAATATGGTGAACGATTTCAGGTTAATGATAAACAATCTCGTCTGCGTTTATTGTTAGTCGTTAATCGTTAAAAATTTCCCCGTGTAATAGGACCCCTAATTTATACAACCAACCTTTCATGCCAAAATACCCCTCTATTTTTGACCTAAAGAAGAATGTGCATAATGGTCTTGGTACCAGTGGGAGGATACTACCTTTGATCTTATCCAAAATTCTGGGAAATGACTATTTAATATCTGCACTCAAGATGCAATATCAAGATTACAATGGTCCAAAAAGTTGCTTTCCTGGTATCAGCCGTAACTATGTTGTTCTTGTACATTTCTATAGATCTCTATCTGAACCGTGGTAAGCCAACCACAGCATGAGGAAACATTGATGCAAGCTGCTTGCGCCTACTTGGTGGTTTGACCTTTTAAATGTGCTGTCCTCATACACTGAATGTCCGGGGTATACCATATCTATTAGATTTAGGTCACCCAGCAAAGGAAGGTTTCACAAGGAAGATGACTATACGTTTAAAGCAATGCTGCATGTTCTAAATTCCGAATAAACACCCTGACTCAGTATATGTTTCCAAGAACACTCATATAGCTACTGCTTATAGCATCTAAATATTACACCGCATTGCTTTGAGGATATGAGGTGTGCAAGTATTAACTACCCACCTGACCCATCAGAAGTTGGCACATGAACATCAACTGTATGTGGCACCATTTTGTGGGGAAAGTTATGCTTTATTAATAGAGTTTTTTTCGTTTCAGCAAGTTATGTTACAGGCCCGGGTTGTAAGGGAAATGATCTGCAAATATGGACAGGATAGGGATTCTATACCATCCTTAATTATGGGGAAAAAATATACGGTCATTTGAAGGAAGCCTTAGGGTCCTATTAGACAAAGTGATTTTTAACGATTAATGATAAATGATCGCAAACTAAATTGTTTATGGTCAAATTGTTCACCATATTACATGAAATGATAGTCGTTAGTTACGATAGTTTACTCCATCTGATCCCAGCAAAAGAATGAACGAATTGGAATTATACTGAACGATTAGTGAATGAATGTGGATTTACAGCGAACGATTAGCAAACAATTAACGATGATTTTAGGGTCAGATCTAGATCAACGAAACACAAACGATTTTTTGATTGTTGCCTGCAATTACACAGAATGATTATCATTTAAATTCCAATAATATAACGATTTTCCGCACGTTAATTGTCCCGTGTAATAGGACCCTTAGAGACAGTTATTTGTTTTATCCTACTATATCTGCAGCTCTGAAGGCCCAATTCCATGGAACGATTATCGTTCATAAACTTGCTCCAACGACCGCCCGTTAACGATCACTAAACGATTTTTTTTAGTGAACGATAACACATAACACACGTGATAACGTGAACGATATATGTGATGTAACGATTATTTTGCTGTCATTGCATGGTCGTTTAAAACGTTTGCCGGGTTGATCATGACCATACGACACACCTACTTTTTTTAAACCTTTTTACGAACGACTGAAAGATTTCAAATTTTACGAACCGATTAGTGAATTATCTTTCAAAGACCAACGATTTTTTTTCGACTGAAAAACAATTTTGAACGACAATATAACGATTTCGCCTTTGTCATTCACTCGTTTACACCAATTTCACGAAGCGATTATCGTTAACGAGTGGTCGTTGGAGCGAGTTTATGAATGATAATCGTTCCGTGGAATAGGGCTGACAGATAGAGCTGGACAGATTCACAGTAAGGCCTCTTTTACACAACCAAATATCTCAATAAGTCTGTGAAAGATACAAATTACATCCTTAGGCTATGTTCACACTACGTAAAATAACGGCCGGTGTCCGCGCCGCAAAACTGCGGCCGTTGTTTTGAGGTTCCCTATAATGACTGCAATGCAATGTATCTACGGCCGCTGAATGCTCACTACGTATCAGATAACGGCCGTTGTTTATACGGCCCCGTGAAAAATAAACATGTCAATTATTTCCGGCCAGTAATACTGCAACAACGGCCGTGGATTTCAATGCCGCGAACGTAAAACTTATATCTGCCGAATTAAACTTGATTTTGATGTAAAAAATTTTCTCAGTGCTTTCTCAGGCTGGGCGCAGTATTTAAAGTAAGTGACCTGTTTCATCCCATTTCTAAACATGCTAGGAATCAAAATTAAACAACGTCCGTAGTTTCACGACTAGCCCGTACGATCGTAATTCTACGGCTGTAGTTTAGATCGCAAAAGTCCGGCCGGTGAAAACAACTGTCGTTATTTTACGTAGTGTGAACATAGCCTTATGCTCTACAAACCCCTGGAACACCCAGGAGTTGCCAGAGAAGTGATCTGTAAGTATGAACATATAGGGGGGCATTTATTAAGTCCGGTGTTTTTTACACCGGACTTAAAAATGCCCCCGCAGCTCCGGCGCTACGGAGATTTATGTAGAGGCGGACTGCCTCTACATAAATCCCGTGCGCGCTGTTGCGAACCGCCGAAAACCTACGGCAGCTGAGGACTGGAGTAGGTTTTCGGCGTATATTTGGGCGGAACGGATGGTAAATCGCGCGGACTCTGAGTCCGCGCCCTCCGTTCCGCCCACTACACGCCCCCTTTCCGCCCCCTTGGCGTACTCGGCGGAAAGTGCCGATTTGCGAATATTTTATTCGCAAATCGGCCATTTGCGTATAAAATAATACGCAAATCGGCACTTTCCGCCAAAAATCATCCGTTCGCTGGATGATACATGTGGCCCTTAGACTTCTATGGACTTTTATCCTTTTTGCAAATTTGGATCATTTAATTACATGTCCTATTTTTATGTAGAAAGAACTTTCTGAAAATATTCGGAACCTTATAAAAATGGTTGCATTAGGTACATCGCTTTTTTTTTTTACAGTAGCAGATCGGCATTGTTGCGGGGGTCCCTTTGGCATGGTCCTTTTTTTGGAAGGGCCACGCTTGGCGCCGTTCTTTGGGCATGCACCGGCCTGGCTCTATGCACTGGGGGCAGGCCTCCCGCCCCCAATAGGACCATATCCCGTCCCCTCTGTGACGCAGTTCCATTGATGTCATACATTTGCTTTAACAATCAATAAGTTCTATACTGTCATAATTGCAGACAGTATACAGATAAGAATGAGTCAATGGAAGAACAATTAGTAGTAAGTTTCAATATTCGAATGGGGAATGAATTCAATTCTGGAGATGTTTTTGAGGGGAAAGGTTTCTTAAGTGTGCAAGTGATTTGATATAAGGAGTAAAGGAATGATCTAAGTTATGGTAGTGCCGCACACTGAAATGGAAGGATGTAGATGGTGGATATACAAGGAGTTCGGCCTATGAAATAGTTTTAGAAATAGTGAGGACATGATTTTAAAGACAGCAGAGAGGCAGCAACTGATGTTTTGTAATAGTGCAGGGGTGAAGTCACAGGAAGAGATATATAACTGGATGTCTTAAGCAAAGATATAGCGCTCAAAGCCAGATCTGCTGACAAATATCTGTTGAGTGCTGCAGAGAGATATAGAATCGGGTTGATCTAGCTGTCATCAACTTGACAGAATTCATGATTTAACAAATTATTAAGACCGAAAAAAGTTCATCTAAAACTCAACTTTTAATTCATACATATAAAAGCCTAGTACACTGGGATAATAAAGTCACACGACAACAGTCAGAATATATCTAGCTCGGAAATCTTCAGAGCCTCATAGAGAATGGATGCATGGTGCCATGCCAATTTGTCTTCATCCTCCAGTGGTCGGACCCCCATGCCAATAAGCTAGTTATCCTTTGCTGTGCCTGGCAGTCTCCGGCAGGGCAGCAATTTAGAAATCTAGATCTTTAAGTGTCTGTCCCAGCAACCGGTAAGTAGGCATGAAGGTGGAGCCATAGTGGCATGTGGACACGCTTCCCTACCCTCTTCCTAGCCACTCAAGCCACAGGTCAAGTGGCTGGGAAAAGGGCAGAGGCAGCGTGACTACATGCTGCTGCGGCTCCATTCTCATGCCTGGTTACTGGGCACCGGGATGGAAGATTAAAGACCAAGATTTGAAATTGACGCCCCTGTCA
This sequence comes from Dendropsophus ebraccatus, assembly GCF_027789765.1. Classification (NCBI taxonomy): domain Eukaryota; kingdom Metazoa; phylum Chordata; class Amphibia; order Anura; family Hylidae; genus Dendropsophus; species Dendropsophus ebraccatus. The sequence goes on along the minus strand of NC_091459.1, from coordinate 115,237,994 downwards.
GCAGGGCCGGTTTTAGACTAGATGTGGCCCTGGGCGAAGTTAAAGGTGGGGCCCCAAATGCTGAAATATTTTAGCAACAATTTAAGGTCCCCATACATGTTACTCTTTTGTTGGTGGTACCTGTTGCTCCTGGTGGGTTCGGCCATCAGCGTAAGGTGTATGGGGCTCTCTGGACAGTCCTCTGACAGATGATATCAGTGGACATAGGGGGTCGAGCTTGATGGAAAATCAACGCCCAACCTCTTTGTTCTCAGAGAGATAAGCCGGCATCAGATCTGTATGGCTATGGCTTTCCCCTCTCATAGAGAACACAGGAACACTCAGATGTGCCAAATTTCTGTGTATGGGGAGGACGGGACCGGATGGGACAGATAATTGTCAGCTGAAGGATTGTTCAGCCAGCAGTTATTGGAAGTGTACGGCCACTTTTAAGGCCGTATTACACGGCCTGATATTCCGCAGAAGCGAGCGCCAATCTGGTAGAATGGAGCTCGCTTAGAGAGCCTACTACATGGCTCTTTTATGATGCAGCAAAAGCTATGGAGGAGATTTATCAAACTGGTGTAAAGAAGAATTGGCTCAGTTGCCCCTAGCAACCAATCAGATTCCACCTACTTAGAATGTGAGTAATGAAAGGTGGAATCTGATTGGTTGCTAGGGGCAACTGAGCAAGTTTCATTTTACACCATGTTTGATAAATTTCCCCCCCTATGTGTATATATACAGTATATCATTAGTGATGTGTGTGCAATCCTTGCTGTATATAGTAAACAATAAAGATATATACTACCTGATCATGTTCCCCAGTGTCCTCAGGCCTTGTCTGTGATATATACTACCTGATCATGTTCCCCAGTGTCCTCTCAGAGCGATAGCGTCCTGATTCGGACAATTTTCGCTCCATGTATTAGGGCCCTTACTCAGTTCAGAAGGTTACATGCCGGGACTGCCGCTATATGCCAGGACTGCCGCTACAT